>NC_054468.1:231832540-232200040 GCF_017639515.1 Carcharodon carcharias
GGACTTCTGTCTTTGAGAACTGCCGGCTAATCAGATTGGCCGACAGCTCTCTCATCCCTGCAGCACCAGAAGCAGAAGTTGGACTCCACATGCAGCCCCCAGAGCCTAAATCCCAGGAGTGCAGGAAAAGGTAAGTTCAGGGGTGGAGAGGGTGGGGAGGGTGCTGGGGGGAGGTGGTGCAAGGGAGGCTCGGGGTGTGGTCGATAGCAGGAAATTGGGGTGTCGGGTGAGAGGCCAATGGGAGGGATGCAGGTACAGTGACCTTAAGGGGGTGGGGGTGTGCACAAGGTTAAAAGGGAGCTCCCTTTCCCACCCGAGGCCTAAACCCGATTATTTTCTGGCCTCCCTCATCCCCAGGAAATCCCCCTGCCAGCCTAAAGATCGAGGCTGGGTGGGAAACAGCCCTTAAGTGGTCAATAATTGGCCACTGAAGGGCCTCGACTGGGAGATCGGCGGGAGGCCTGTCCCAGTTTAAAGTGGCTGAGAGGTTAGGGTGGGCAGGAGCCCAGTGAGAAGCCCATTCCTGCTATTTCACACTCACCCCCACCTATAAACTCAGCAGGGGAGCCTGAAATTCAGCCCATTACTGAATAGGCAACTAATGCACTAACCTACAGGACAGGTCATTCATCCTCTGTGCTGCCTTGTGCCCACCCCCACCCCAGCCCCACCCGCACTGAAGCCCTTGCCCCAGCACCACACTGAATGCTAGCCTGGAAAAAGCGACTTGTCTGTGCCCCCACCCGCACCTCCCCCACGCCCACACCTCCCCCACTCCCAAGGGGGGGCAGATTCACAAAATCGAGGGTGCACTCTTTCACGCATGTGCATGAAAGAGCGCACTCATCTCCCTGAGGCTAAGTGCAGCCTCAGAGAGATCGGCTACAAATGCCAAAAACATTAAAATAGAAAAATAAAATTCTCCTAACATGTCCCCTCATGTGACAATGTCACATGAGTTGGGATATGTCCATAGTTTTCAAAAAAACTTTATTAAAATTTTTTCAAAGCTACATGAAACCTCATCCCACCCGTGGATGGCATTTGATGCTTTTTTTAGTTCACTCCGAGGCTCCTGGCCTTCCCGCCAACCTTAAGGTTGGACGGGCGGGTCCTTTAATTACATAATTGACCCTGTCAATGGCCTCAATTGGCCATTGACAGGTCAGCGGGCACACAGCTGATTTCGCTGCGCCCCCGCCTTCCTGAAAATTTAAGTGGGACGCGGTGACATCGGGAGTTCCCCCCGACATCACCATGCATCATTTTATGTGTCAGCAAGCGGGCCCTGCCCCCACTCGCTGAAGCGTAAAATCCTACCCTATAAGTTTGGGGCTGAATTCAATATCTAAAAGGGAAGACCAGCGTTGTGATGTGTCAAAGCAGATACATGCTGAAAATAGCTGTGAAAATCTGATTGGAAAGTCTCACAACTAATTGCAAAAGATAGGAATATTAGGACTAAAGGGAGGCCATTCAGCCCCTTGAGCCTGGTCTGTCATTCAGTTAGATCATGGCGCTTGGTGTCTGAGATTGGAAAAGGTCCATTCTCCTAGGGGAGCACAACAACCAGATTAGAAATAATTTATCTTTATCCTAGTGCCCTAGTTCAATCATTTGACTGGAAGGTCATTTTCAATGTACCCTCTTTCAAGGAGCAATGAACCATTCATTGTTGTAGGAGGTTAGGGATAGGAGGAGACCATCCAGCTCCTTGCACCTGCTCCATTCAATTTGATCATAGTTGATCTGTCCCTCAACCCAATTTACTTGCTTTTGCTCCATATCCCTTGATGGCCAAGTCCAACAAAAATCCAATGACCTCTGTCTGTTAACGCGAATTAATTTAGCAGCTTTGTTCTAAAAAAGTGCTTTCTGATTTTTTTGTTAGAGAGCCTAACTAATTTTTTGACTGTGCCCCTAATTCTGGACTCCCCCAATAGGCGCCCCATATCCTCCCTATTGAATCTTTTCAACATTTTGAAAATCTCTAACAGATAACCCCTTAATATTCTGTACTCAAGGGAATACAAGCCATGCTTTATATAATCTGTCCACATTATTTAGCCCTCCAAGTCCCTAGAATGTCTAAAGGAGAATGAAATTCAGAAGGGGGGGTGACAGGCAACAACAAGAGCTGAAAATTAACCATCTGATAAGATGCATCAATACACACAGAACGCTTATTGAAGGTTACATCGATGGTACAATTAGCAAAGGAGGAGCAAGAGTTTCTTGGGCAGGCAACAAGAAAGGGATAGGCAAACATGAGCTTTCATCAGCACACTTTGCAGTAGAAGCGACTGATGCAACATTTCACCCAACCCTGCGTGAGAAGCAAGAAGCTGGAAAAAAAAGTGCTGGTAGCATTCTGAATCAGCCGCTGAATGATCCCTGTTAATCTGTCACTCATTTTACAGCAGAGAGCTTGCTTCATTAATAAGTGGATAAATTGAGTTGCCCTTTCAAATTTTAAAGTGAATATCTAGCACCTATCACTCTCCTTAGGGCTATTTAAAAGCTTCTCAACCTAATCAACCTAATTCTCCATTTGAGGAGATTAACTTCTGTTACTATAGTTACTGGAAACTAATTTTCATAAATGCCAGCCAATTACAACAGATGCACATGATTTTTTTCATGGATTGCTATTGGAGACAGGGATTTAATGGTTTCAGACTCGTTAAGTGCTGAATCTTGGGATATGCTTTCCGAATATTACCATATTCTTTGCTCTCTCAGGGCTTTAATGTATCTGATGTGGAAGTGAGTAAGCAAATCCTTTAAGTCACCAGCAAAGAGCACAAACTGTATTTGATTTTCTATTCACGACAAATATGGGGACATTCACAGATCTCAAGTGGTAAGCTCTCGATTAAATGGAGGAAACTGGCAGTCAGATAACTATGCGGATAATATTGGCTACCTGTACATTATGCCGATGAAATTTAAAATGGGGGGGAGCTATAAAATAGCCTTCCCATTTACTAACACCCACTTTATACTAATGTACAGTCACAATTATCCCCAATCTGTCCTTTTCAACAGTTGCTTTATCAGATTTCCAGAATTTCCAATTTCTGTTTCTATTTTCCATTTCTGTTATTCCACATGCCCAGCATTTCCCAGTATTCACTATTCTGCAGTCCAATACTCCCAGTTTCTATTATTCCTTTTTCCAATATTTCCAGTTACTGCTATTCCACATTCCATTTCCCCCAGCTTCTGTTACTCTGCATTCCAAAATTCCCAGTTTCCAATATTCCATTTTCCAATATCCCCAGTTTCTGCGATTTCATATTCTCAGTTTGTCTTTTTATTTCCCATTCCTGGTTTTCAGAATTTGAGCCAGAATTTCCTCAAACTTACACCAATGTTATGACAAAATATGCGCCAATTTCCAAGCAGATCCTGTCGACTGGCAACTTATGCTGGAGTTCCCCAAAAGTCTCATCAACATACAATGGCATGGAAAATCCGGTGTACAGCCAGAGGAAACCACCACAAGCAATCTGGAAGATGGAGAACATGAAACATACGGGCCCTGTCTTCGTTTTTAAAATTCCCTTCCTTTATCTTATCAATCTGAGTGGCTTTCTTGTCAATCTGAGCCCACATAATGAGGTGCCCCCAATGTGGAGCCTCAGGCCTCATCCTCATGGCACCACTAATGAGCAATAGACACTGCTGGAGTCTCAACAACCTTCAGGTAAGTGAGGGAGAGGGAGCAACCAATGAGGTGGGGAGGGGGTTGTGGGGGAATGAGAGGTGGGGAGCAATAGTGTCAGGTGGTAGGAGTGACTGGGCTAAGGAATTTTAAAATGATATGCATCTAGTGGATGATTTGGTGGTCTCTATGTCTGTGATGATGAATCAGCGATGACGTGGGGCAGGTTAGTGATGATCTGGAGGAGGTGGCTCGTGGTGATTGCTGGGAGGATCAATGTAGCATTTTTTAAGAAATTGCAACCATGGAGGTTTTTCTCTTTCTAATATAACTGATGGCATAGAAAACCTGAGACATCAAATACAGTGCAGAACTCAGCAAGGAATCGCACCAGAAATAGAGACCGAGGGCGAGATTTTCCAGACCCTCCCACCGCCGAGATCTTCTGGTCACGCCGCAAGTCAATGGACATCTGGTCGGGGCGCTGCCTCACTCACAGCGGCTGGCCCTGCCCTGCGATAGGGCCAGAAAATCCTGGCCCTAGGGCCCTGCTGCACCTAAGCTTTTGGGCATAAACATACGTCCACTCAAAATTGGCGTCAGTGCAGGAGACTTGTAATCTGCAACTTTTGCATGTGGGCGGAGCTATGCGAATGAGCCAAGGGGCCACAGCACAAACGTTCGAGAAAATTCACACTTAGCGGTGTCTGGTGTTCCGCTCCCATAGCTCAGTTAATTACAGAATCACAATCTTGTTACAGCACATAAAGGTGCCATTTGGCCCATCATGCCCATGCTGGCTTTCCAGACGAGCAATGCACCTTGTGCCTCACCTTCCCCCGTAGCCCTGCACATTCTTCATTTGCAGATAACAATCCAATCCCACCTTGGAAGCCTCGATTGAGGCTGCTTCCACCACACTCTCAGGCAGGAGCAGTCCAGGGCCCAACCACTCACTCTGTAAAAGAGTTGACGTGTGAATTTCCTTGGGATGCACTGATGGGATTCTGCACTCACACGGTGGTTATGTTTCTCAGAGTATGGGCATGTGCCCAGACCGATTGGATGTGAAATCGCGTGAAATGACATCAGGCGAGCGTCCCAAGTCATCCCGCGCTGGTGCGATATTTCCATCGGTGGGTGCACACAAGTATCAGAAGCACGTTCGCCAACAATTATGAAGTCAATTAAAGTTGTTAAAGTTCCAATTGTCCCGATTTTTCATGGTCCGTCCAATTGTATAGTTGGTGGATGGGCAAATCTGCCAGGTGCATTTTTGATGGAACCTCATCCAAAGGGAGGGATGAGGTTTCTGTTATTAAGTTAAAAAAAATAAAAATGCACGGACAGAATTTTCATCATGGATGACTCTGGTGTGTGGACATTTTCTTCTGGATTTTAAAATCTTTTTTGAAGTCTTCAGCTCCCTGAGGCAGCTCTCTGCCTTCAGGGAGCTTTCAATTAGCGCTCCCCCACACCAGCGCTTATGTCAGCACCCGCCGTCCTCCCACCCCCACTCAACCCCCACCCCGACCCCGACCCCGATGCTCGCCTGATGTCATTTCACGCGATTTCACATCCAGTCGGTCTGGGCACATGCCCATACTCTGAGAAACATAACCACCGTGTGAGTGCAGAATCCCATCAGTGCATCCCAAGGAAATTCACACGTCAACTCTTTTACAGACCCCGACCCCGACCCTGACCCCAGCCCCGGCCCCAACCCCGACCCCAGCGACGCTGAGCATCTCAGCTCACGTTTCATGCTAATTGGTCAACCAGCATGAATCGTGGCCGGGCCAATCGCAGGCAGTGATATGTTCGCCAGCCACTCCCAGCCCCACCAATCACGCCTGCATACCTAAAAATCCTGCCCCAGTTTCTTGGTGCATCAGTTTTACAACATTGCTTTCTAGAGTAAAGTTCTGAGGCGCTACAGGAAGGAGGTCATAACTGTGAATTGTATTAAGCCATGGTTGGTTGTTTCCCTACATGAAGGAACATTGGTGAGTCCAATTTCGGTTTTCATGACAGTCCAGCAGTTTTTAATGACCATTTATTTCTGGTGCCAGCCCACATAATAGTAGATTTATTAACTTTATTTTCACACACTTCCCTCATTGGTATCTGAACCCATGACCTCTGGGTTATGCTCTATCCGCTCGATCTTGTTATGAGTGAGTCACTTTATCCGGAAACAAGTAACATTTTCCCGATGCACCACCACCCACTTTTCACATCAAAGTACGTTTCCAATGTTATTTTAATCTTGCTCTTCACAATCTTCTCCCACAACCTACATTCATTATTTATGAGTTTATGATAATGCAGAGTTTTTTTTAACTGCCTATCCTTTGTATTTTTTCTCATTACTTTACATATCGTTCAAACAGAACGTGTGTGGCTACCGCTGATTCTAACAGCACAGGCTACCTGAATCGACCTACATCTATCATCAAGATTGGTGGAGAGCAGTGAGCACAGAGCCCCACACAGTTTAAGGATACGCAAGACTTCTACTCAGCAAAACTCACCAACTGCGCAGTGCAAGGGAGATTTATCCCAGAACTCAGATAGCAAGTGCTATCAGGAAACCTCATGCAAAGAGTAGTGATGGGCCATCAATTAAGGGTGCACAGCAAGATCCCACATAAAACAATGAGAAGAATGATCAGATAATCTGATTTTAGTGATGCAGGTTGAGGGATAAATATTGGCCAGGGGCACCAGGGAGAAATCCCCTGTGGTTCTTCAAAATAGTGCTACAGGTTCCTCTCCTCTTCTACATTCAACAGAGAGAGAGCAGATGGGGCTTTGGTTTAAGTATTTCATCTGAAAGTCAGCACCTCCAATAGTGCTGCCCTCCCTCAGCACTGCTCTAGAGTCTAGTGTGTCATGAAACCAACAATTTTTTTCATTATATTATTGTGGTTTATTGTAAAGTAGGTTTATGAGTGTGAATGTATGTGGTTCTGTTTGTGTGATTTAATTGAATTAGAGTCAGATAGCCTGCAAGCTTGAAATTATCAACAGAAGTTAGGGGTAAAAAAACATTGAAATGCTAATGAGTAAACATGAGTGAGGGCAGCATGTAGGGAGTGAAGGGAAGTTGCATTTCTAGTTAAGTGAAGGGGTTGTTTAGGTTTCAAAGGGATGATAGCATGTCTACAACTAACAAGATAAGCAAGGCCAAGTAGTGTGTCTATTTTTCCCCAAGGTACTGACCATATTGGCAACATGAAAGATGTTTATATATTATGGGAAAAGTAAATTTCCAAAGACATATAGAACACACTAATATATGAACAAGGATCAGAAGTAGGCCATTCAGCCCCTTGAGCCTGCTCTACCATTTAATAAGGCCATGGCTGATCTGAGAGTAACCTGAAATTTGCATCCCACCCATTGCTTACCAAGAATCTATCCACCTCTGCCTTAAAAATATTCAAAGACTCTGCTTCCACCACCGTTTTAGGAAGAGTTCCAAAGAAAAAGTGAAAAAGTTTCACCTCATCTCTGTTTTAAATGGGTGACCCCTTATTTTTAAACAGTGACCCCCAGTTCTAGATTCTCCCACAAGAGGAAACATCCTCTCCACATCCACCCTGTGAAGACCTCTCAGGATCTTATATGTTTCAATCATGTCGCCTCTTACTCTTCTAAACTCCAGCGGATACAAGCCTAGTCTGTCCAACCTTTCCTCATAAGACAACTCACCCATTCCAGGTATTAGTCCGGTAAACCCTCTCTGATCCTGTTCCAACACAGTTACACCTTTCCTTAAATAAGGTGACCAACACTGTACACAGTACTCCAAATGTGGTCTCACTAGTGTCCTGTATAACTGAAGCATAACCTCCCTACTGTTGTATTCAATTTCCCTTGCAACAAATGATAACATTCCACTAGCTTTCCTAATTAGTTGCTGTACTTGCAAACTAGTCTTTTGTGATTCATGCCCCAGGACACCCAGATCCCTCTGCACCTCAGAGCTCTGCAATCTCTCACCATTTAGACAATATGCTTCTCTTTTATTCTTCCTGCCAAAATGGACAATTTCACATTTTCCCACATTATACTTCATCTGTCAGACTTTTGCCCACTCGCTTATCCTATCCACATCTGTTTGCAGCCTCCTTATGTCCTCTTCACAACTTACTTTCCTACCTATCATTGTGTCATCAGCAAATTTGGCAACCATCCCTTCATCCAAGTCATTTATATAAATTGTAAACAGTTGAGGTCCCAGCACTGATCCCTGTGGCACACCACTTATTACAGCTTGCCAACCAGATAAAGTGCCTTTTATGCCTACTCTCTGCTTCCTGTTAGCTAGCCAATCTTCTATCCATGCCAATATGTTACCCCCTACACCATGAACTTTTATTTTCTGCAATAACCTTTGATGTGGCACTTTAGCAAATGCCTTCTGGAAATCTAAGTATAGTACATCCACCTTTATCCACAGCACATGTTACTGCCTCAAAGAACTTCAATAAGTTGGTTAAACATGGTTTCCCTTTCACAAACCATGTTGACTCTGCCTGATACCCTCAAGTGCCCTGCTATAACTTTTTTAATAATAGCTTCTAACATTTTCCCTATGACAGATGTTAAGCTAACTGACCTGTACTGCTCTCTGTCTCTTTCCCTTTTTGAATAATGGAGTTACATTTCCCATCTTCTAATCTAATATAACCTTGCCCGAATCTAGGGAGTTTTGGAAAACCAATGCATCAATTATCTCACTAGACACTTTTTTAAGACCCTAGGATGAAGCCCATCAGGATCCATCTTGTCAGCCTGCAGCTCCAACAATTTACTCAGTATGGCTTCTCTGGTGACTGTAATTTTCCTGACGTCCTTCCCCACTTCCATTTCCTAGTTTATAGCTGCTTCTGGGATGTTACTTGTACCCTCTAAAGTGAACAATGGAATTCACACATTAACGAGAGAGAAACATATATAAGGAGGAGTGGAAGGCTATGTTGGGGGGCCATGTAAGACCTAAGAGGACAGTGTAAAACAGCCTTGGGGAAGCTTCCAGCCACTTTTACAGAAGTCTGCCGTGTCCCATAACCAAACATGAAGGAAAGCCTTTGGAACGCCATTGTTGAGTAGGTGCTGTGGAAAACTTGCTGGCTTTTCTTTAATTTAAAATCTATTTTGGACTGTTGCCTTAAAGAGGGTGTATAGTTGGGAATCAGGTTAGTTAGGAATTTGGGGATTTGTTGTAATCTTTTGTATGCACTTGAAATCTTTTCTTTTGTTGATAGATGTTTAATTTAGCTTTTAAAATCTTTAAAGGTGTTAGTGGACTCATCAATTCTGAATTCATCTTGTAATAAATACAAATTGCAAAACTGTTGTGATAGTGTGGCCAAGTTTCCCTTGTGGATTCAGTCTGCCTGGCACACATCACCTGCCACATCATAAGTGAACACCACGTGGTTTTCCTATCAGAGTCTGAAGCATGGTAAGCAGACGCGTACACACATGCTCCAGCAGAAGAAGCAAATGCATGGGGTTCTCCACTGTTCTTCAAACCACAAAAAAATCCCTCTCCTGTCTGAAGGGAAGTGTGAGCTGATGCAGAATTCCACGGAGACCTTTTGGCTGTGTTAGGCCATAACAGAATGAAGGGTCAATGTGCACACTGTTTTGGCCTCATTTATAGTCTGAATGTCATGGTCTAATGCAGCCAAAAGGTCAGTGTGGAAAATTCTACCCAATACAGGAAAAGAAAACCTTCTTATCATTGGCCTGGATTGTTCAATAATGAAAGGTTACTGGGGTAATGCAAGTCCAAGTAATCATTCAATGATGGGGAGATTGTGGCATAGCGGTAATGTCACTTTTGTTTTATTCATTCATGTGATGTGCTCGACACTGGCTAGGCCAGCATTTATTGCCCATCCCTTGTTGCCCTTGAGAAGGTGGTAGTGAGCTGCCTTCTTAAACTGCTGCAGTCCATGTGGTGTAGGTACACCCACAGTGCTGTTAGGAAGGGAGTTCCAGAATTTTGATCCAGTGACAATGAAGGAACGGCGATATATTTCCTAGTCAGGATGGTGAGTGGTTTGGAGGGGAACTTGCAGGTGGTGGTGTTCCCATACGTCTGCTGTCCTTGTCCTTCTAGGTGGTAATAGTCGTGAATTTGGAAGGTGCTGTCGAAGGAGCCTTGGTGAGTTTCTGCAGTGGATCTAGCTGATGGTGCATATACTGCTGCTACTGTGCATCAGTGGTGAAGGGAGTGAATGTTTGTGGATAGGGTGCCAATCAAGTGGGCTGCTTTGTCCTGGATGCTGTTGAGATTCTTGAGTGTTGTTGGAGCTGCACTCACATAGGCAAGTGGATGGTATTCCATCGCACTCCTGACTTGTGCCTTGTGGATGATGGACAGGCTTTGGGGAGTCAGGAGTTGAGTTAATCTCCACAGAATTCCCAGCCTCTTACCTGCTCTTGTGGCTGGTCCAGTTCAGTTTCTGGTCAATGGTAACCCCCCAGGATGTTGATAATGGGAAGTTCAGCAATGGTAACGCCATTGAATGTCTAAGGGAAATTGCTGAATTCTCCCTTGTTGGAGTTGGTCATTGCCAGGCACTTATGTGTCATAAATCTTACTTGCCACTTATCAGCCCAAGCCTGAATATTGTCCAGATCTTGCTGTATTTGAACATGAACGGCTTCAGTAACTGGGAAGTCACAAATAGAGCTGTGTCATCTGTGAAAATCCCCACTTCTGACCTTATGCTGGAAGCAGCTGAAGATAGTTGGGCCTAGGACACTACCCTGAG
This sequence comes from Carcharodon carcharias, assembly GCF_017639515.1. Taxonomy (NCBI): domain Eukaryota; kingdom Metazoa; phylum Chordata; class Chondrichthyes; order Lamniformes; family Lamnidae; genus Carcharodon; species Carcharodon carcharias. The sequence goes on from NC_054468.1 coordinate 231,843,005, forward strand.
GAACTCCTGCAGTGATGTCCTGGAACTGAGGTGACTGACCTCCAACAACCACAACCATCTTCCTTTGTGTTAGGTATGACTCCAACCAGTGAAGAGTTTTGCCCCTGATTCCCATTGACTTCAATGTTACTAGGGCTCCTTGATGCCACACTCGGTCAACTGCATCCTTGGTATCAAGGGCAGTCACTCTCATCTCACCTCTTGATTTCAGCTCTTCTACCCATGTTTGAACCGGCTGTAATAAGGTCAGGAGCCTAGTGACCCTGGCGGAACTCAATCTGAGCGTCAGTGAACAGGTTGTTGCTGAGTAAGTGCCACTTGTTAGTACTGTCGATGACACTTTCCATCACTTTACTGATGATCAAGAGTAGATTGATGGGCCGATAATTGGCTGGGTTGGATTTGTCCTGCTTTTTGTGGACAGGACATACCTGGGCAATTTTCCACAGTGCTGGGTAGATGCCAGTATTGTAGCTTGTTATGAATTCAATTCATTGTGTCTATGTATGATATGTAAGTTCACAGTCTCTGGACATTGTAACTTTTAAGGGACAGGATGTTCCAATGCTGTTACAATGGTTCCGGTCTAGTAACATGGTTGGGACCCTCTGTGAGTGCGCTGATAGCTTCCCCACATCAGTTCAAGACTCAGTGAAGAGCAGTTCAAGGGTCAGTCAATTTTCGTCAGCCAGTTAGTCAGGAGCAGGTGAAAAAGAAGGTAAAACAAAAACAGAATTACCTGGAAAAACTCAGCAGGTCTGGCAGCATCGGCGGAGAAGAAAAAATTTATTAATTTTGCTTCCAATCTCCACCCCTCCATCATTTTCACGTGGTCCATCTCTGACACTTCCCTTCCCTTCCTTGACCTCTCTGTCTCAATCTCTGGTGATAGACTGTCCACCAATATCCATTACAAACCCACCCATTCCCACAGCTATCTCGACTACAGCTCCTCACACCCCGCTTCCTGTAAGGACTCCATCCCATTCTCTCAGTTCCTTCGCCTCCGTCGCATCTGTTCCGATGATGCTACATTCAAAAACAGTTCCTCTGACATGTCCTCCTTCTTCCTTAACCGAGGTTTTCCACCCACGGTCGTTGACAGGGCCCTCAACCGTGTCCGGCCCATCTCCCGCGCATCCGCCCTCACGCCTTCTCCTCCCTCCTAGAAACATGATAGGGTCCCCCTTGTCCTCACTTATCACCCCACCAGCCTCCGCATTCAAAGGATCATCCTCCGCCATTTCCGCCAACTCCAGCATGATGCCACCACCAAACACATCTTCCCTTCACCCCCCTTATCGGCATTCCGTAGGGATCGCTCCCTCCGGGACACCCTGGTCCACTCCTCCATCACCCCCTACTCCTCAACCCCCTCCTATGGCACCACCCCATGCCCACGCAAAAGATGCAACACCTGCCCCTTCACTTCCTCTCTCCTCACCGTCCAAGGATCCAAACACTCCTTTCAAGTGAAGCAGCATTTCACTTGCATTTCCCCCAACTTAGTCTACTGCATTCGTTGCTCCCAATGTGGTCTCCTCTACATTGGAGAGACCAAACGTAAACTGGGCGACCGCTTTGCAGAACACCTGCGGTCTGTCCGCAAGAATGACCCAAACCTCCCTGTCGCTTGCCATTTCAACACTCCACCCTGCTCTCTTGCCCACATGTCTGTCCTTGGCTTGCTGCATTGTTCCAGTGAAGCCCAACGCAAACTGGAGGAACAACACCTCATCTTCCGACTAGGGACTTTACAGCCTTCCGGACTGAATATTGAATTCAACAACTTTAGGTCGTAAGCTCCCTCCCCCATCCCCACCCCCTTTCTGTTTCCCCCTTCCCTTTTTTTTTTCCCAATAAATTATAAAGATTTTCCTTTTCCCACCTATTTCCATTATATAAATAAAAAAAAACCCACTAGAGCTATACCTTGAGTGCCCTACCATCCATTCTTAATTAGCACATTCGTTTAGATAATATCACCAACTTTAATTTTAACACCTATGTGTTCTATTGTACTATTGTCGTTGACATCTTTTGATGAGCTGCTTCTATCACTGCTTGTTTGTCCCTACAACCACACCCCCGCCCCCCCCGCTCCACCTCTTTGTCTCTCTATCTCTCCGCCCCCCCACACACACACCTTAAACCAGCTTATATTTCAACTCTTTCTTGGACTCGAACGCAAGTTCTGTCGAAGGGTCATGAGGACTCGAAACGTCAACTCTTTTCTTCTCCGCCGATGCTGCCAGACCTGCTGAGTTTTTCCAGGTAATTCTGTTTTTGTTTTGGATTTTCAGCATCCGCAGTTTTTTTGTTTTTATGAAAAAGAAGGTGCCCAGCTCCATACAGCTGAAGTTTCTGTTAGCTCTGAGGAGCCAGGAGCTAAGTGAAGACCCCGTTTGGTAGTTCTGTGCAGTCGGGGCCAAAAGAATCCTGTCGGAAGCAGAGTAGACAGCAGGAGGTCACTGGCTCCTTGCTACTGAGGGAGATCAGGCTCAGGGAAACCATGAGCAGCATTTTCTCAGTGCAACCGGAGGGGGGGATTGGAGATCAGAGAAACTCAGGAGCAATGTCCTTCTCAGAGCAGTTAAAGAGCTGGAATGGCGCCAGTGACTAGATTCTGGAATGAAGACTGGAAATCCCTGAACAAGGGAAACAGCATTTTAAAGACTGAACTTACAGATAACAAAAGGTGGAGATTGTAAACCCTCATGAGAAAGATAAAGTTTCAGTGAGATTGATTTAACATCTGGGTGGGTTCAAAGGATCCTGTCTTGGGTGCATCTGACAGTTATACTGTCGTTTGTTGTGAGTCCAACCACGGTTTGTCTGTTAATTCATGTGTACCTGATGCTAATCCTGAATGTTAGAGTGTAAGGTATATAGATTGTTTTGCTTTTCTAACTTTGTAAAGTTTATTGTGTTTGTTCAAATCCTGTGGAATCTTGTATTCCAAAAGCAGGTGTCATTAATCTCAACCTTTAACTGCTTTAAACAAAATGTTACTGTTCCCTAACTTGACCTCCCCTCAATGACCTGGACTCTGGCCAAGGACCGGAACAAGCTGTACTGGAACAGCTTGGCTAGGGGCGTAGGCGTTTCTGGAGAACAAGTCTTCAGTACTATTGCCAGAATATTGTCAGAGTCCATAGCCTTTGCAGTATCCAGTGCCTTCAGCCATTCCTTGATATCATTTGGAATGAATCAAATTGGCTGAAGACTGGCATCTGGGGACCTCCGGAGGAGGCCGAGATGGATCATCACTCGGCAATTCTGACTGAAAATTGTTGCAAGTGCTTTAGCCTTGTCTTTTGCACTGATGTGCTGGGCTCCCCTGCCATTGAGAATGGGGATATTTGTGGAACCCCTTTCTCCAGTGAGTTGTTTCGTTGTCCACCACCAATGACTACTGGATGTGGCAGGACCACAGATCTTTGATCTGATGCGTTGGTTGTGGGATCGATTAGTTCTGTCTATCACATGCTGCTTCTGCTGTTCGGCATGCAAGTAGTCCTGTGTTGCAGCTTCACCAGGTTGTTAGGAAAACCAAATTTACCTTCATGTTGAGCACGAAATGGGGAGTTTCAACTCCAACAGGCCTCGGAGCTTTTGCAAATGAACAGGCTACTGCACATCCACCGATCAGCATTTTTACTGTCTTTGGATCCACTGCGCTTGTGTATAAGGAAACAGCGTGGAAACCTGAGTCAGGTGACTGGCAGCAAAGTGCCATCAAGAAGGCAAGCAAGTGTCCCAAGCAGGGACGGTGGGAGGGGACATGGAGAGGTCTCAAATGGAGAGAGGGCAGGGAGAGATCCCAAAAGAGGAGTCCCAAAGAGAGGACAGGGACAGGAAAAGGTCCCAGTTGAGTTAAAGAAGAGTCCCAGAAAGGGGGCAGAGGCAGGGAAAGGTCCTAGTTCAGCTAAAGAGAAAGGAGCAGAGAAACAGGCTCAAAATGAGAAAGGGCTGTGGGTGGGAGAATTTAAGTGAAAAGGGCTCGGGAGAAGCCCTGAAGATCCAAGAAGGCAGCCAAAGGCTGGTGACACCGTGCTATGGGCTGTTGGGACATCGATACCCCTTTTGGAGCAGTAGTGTTCTGTTCAGAGCAGCCAGAGATCTGAGGCTGTGTGGGTGAATTGGTGTATGAGTGTACTCGGGAATCCAGGGGAACAGAACCTTGGGAGATGAGATTGAGAACCTGCAATGTGGGCCCTTGTCGATTCCAATCAAGTTGGAATGACTTTTGGAAGGAATTCCAAGGTTAGGGGGGACAGAAGGTGTAGAGGGGACATGAGGAAGAAGTTTTTTACGCAGAGCGTAGTGGGCGCCTGGAATTCACTGCCTAAGTTGGCGGTAGAGCCAGAAACTTTAAACTCTTTTAAAAAGTACCTGGATCTGCATCTAAAGTGCTGTAAGCTGCAGGGCTGTGGGCCGGGTGCAGGAATGTGGGATTAGAAAGGGCACCTGGGTGTCCTTGAGCTGGCATGGACAAGATGGGCCAAATGGCCTCTTTCTGTGCTGTAACTTTTCTATAGTTCTATGGTTAGATCTTCGAAGGTGAAGACTGGAATCCCTGGGATCAGTGAGATTGGTTGACTCACTGTGATTACTGATGTCTGGGTGGGTTGTTGAGAAATCCATAGACTCTCTCTTGATCGCATCTACCATTTAGTGTGCAGTGTGGTGTGTTCGACCACTGTTTGCCTGTTAACTCACATGTAGCTCGTATTAACCCTGAATGTTAGGTTATAAGATAGATGTTGTAAGTTGTTTTGTTTTCTGATCTTGTTTATTAAAAATTATTTTTGTCTGTTCAAAACCCATGGAATCTTGTGGTTTTATTACCTGAGCAACTGTCTTTAAACTCAAACTTTGTCCACTTTAAACAAAACATTATTGGTCCCGAACCAAATCTTACCAAAAGGCTTGGGGATCTGGTCAAAGATAATAACAAGGTTGACACTTCATTTTTAGGTATGCCTGGTGCTGCTCCTGCCATGCCCTCCTGCCCTCTTCATTGAGCCAGGGTTGAACACCTGGTTTGATGGTAATGGCTGAGTGGAGCATATGCAAGGCCATGAGGTTACTGATTGCGGTTGTATACAATTCTGCTGCTGCTGATGGCCCACAGTGCCTCATGGATGCCCAGTTTTGAGTTGCTAGATCTGTTCAGAATCTATTCCATTTAGCACAGTGATTGTGCCACACAACACCATGGAGGGTATCCTTATTGTGAAAATGGGACTTCCTCTCCACATGAATTGTGCAGTAATCACTCCATCAGATACTGGACATGGCATCTGCGACAGGTAGATTGGTGAGGACGAGGTCAAGTAGGTTTTTCCCTCTTGTTGGTTCCCTCACCGCCTGTCACAGACACAGCCCAGCAGTTATGTCCTTTCGGACAGCCAGCAGTGATGCTACCGAGCCACTTTTGGTGATGAACAGTGAAATGCCCCACCCAGGGTACATTCTTGCCTCGCTGCTTCAATATAGAGGAGTACTGATTCATTAGCTGAGGGGGGATGGTAGGTGATAACCGGTAGAAGTTTTCCTTATCCATGTTTGACCTGATACCATGAGACTTGATGATGTCCAGAGTCAACTTTGAGGACACCCAGGGCAACTCCTCTAACTGTATACCACTGTGCCACCACCTCTTGTGGGTTTGTCCTGTTGGTGAGACTACATCCCCAGGGATGTTGATGGTGGTGTCTGGAACATTGGCTGTAAGCTATAATTCCATGGGTATGAATATGCCAGGCTGCTGGTTGACTAGTCTGTGAGACAGCTCTCCAGATTTTGGCACAAGCCCCCAGATATTAGTAAGGAGGACATTGCATGGTCGACAGGACTGTGTGTGCTGTTGTCATTTCCAGTGCCTAGGTTGATGCCAGGTTGTCTGTCTGGTATCATTCCTTTCAGACTTCATAGCCGTTTGATATAACTGAGTGGCTTACCAGACCAGTTAATAGTCAGCCACATTGCTGTGGGCCTGGAGTCACATGTAAACCAGGCTAAGGCAGCAGATTTCCTCCCCTAAGGGGCATTAGTGAACCAAATGGGTTTTTTTGACAATCAACAATGATTTCATGGTCACCATTAGAATAGCTTTTAATTCCAGATTTGTTAATTGAATTTACATTTCACCAGGAGCTGTGGTGGGTTTTAAACCCATGTTCCCAGAACATTAGCCTGGGTCACTTGATTACTTATCCAGCGACATTACTACAACACAACCATCTCCCTGAACTGAACCAGTAATCCAGAGGTCAAGGCTAATGCTTTGGGAACACAGGTTTAAACCCCATTATGGCAGCTGGTAGAATTTAAATTCAATTATCAAATCTGGAATTGAGAGCTCATCCCAGTAATGGTGACCAAGAAACTATCATCGATTGTTGTAAAAACCCATCGGGTTCACTTTGTCCTCTAGGGAAGGAAATCTGCTGTCCTTACCTGGTCTGGCCTACATGTGACTCCAGATCCATGGAGTACACCTGGTGCCAGGCTGACATATCCTTGCTGAGGTGCGGTGTCCAAATTGAAGGCAGTATTCTGGAGGAGGCTTGTGCAATGGAAACATACGTTCCTCCCCTTTGTATTCCATCCATTCATCAATCACCTCCCCTCCAATGAGCTGCACTCTGAAATGGCCTAGCAAACCATTCAGTTCCAGGGCAGTTAGGGATGGGCAGTAAAAGCTGGCCTTGCCAGCGATGCCCACATCTCATGAAAGAATAATATAAAAATGCAGTCCGGAGGAAGCATTGTGCCTGTGCCACCTCTTTGAAAGAGCCCCAGTCCCCTGTAGCTCTCCACATTTTTCTTTTTAAATTATTTATCAAATTTTCTTTTGTACATTCCTATTGAATCTGCTTCCATCGCCCTTTCAGACAATGCCTCCCAGAACACAACAATTTGCTGCACAAAATAAATTCTCCCTGGGTTCCCTTTGGTTCTTTTGTCAATTACCTTAAATCAGTGTCGCCTGTAACTTACCCTCCTGCGAGTGGAAATCCTTTCTCGTTGCTTACTCTATCCAATCCCTTTGATGTCCTCCTCAATGCAAGAAACATTTATTTGTTAGGCACAGGATGGAACCTGAGACTAAGTTTTGCATTATTAATAATGAAAACACTGAGATGCCTGAGTGTGCAGTGACCCATAAGTCACGGAGCTAGAAATTATACTTCAGATTGCACTAATTGAACGGGTTGAGCTCAAGAGAACTCACTAATAGAAAGATTCCTGTGAGAATCTTGTAAAATCTGAACAGAAATGAAAGCTGTCTCCAGGGAATGGAGGGATGTTGCAGTACATTAAGCTGAGAAATTAGCCAATGATTAGAATTCAAGTCCCGTGCGCCCTCAGGAGAGATAGATCACATGTGAATTTGTAAATATTTATATTCCTCAACTCTGTCACTGAGATACTGAGACACTGGAGGGGAGATGATTGATGAATGACTGGAATACAAAGGGGAGGAATGTATGTTTCCATTGCACAAGCCTCCTCCAGAATACTGCCTTCAGTTTGGACACCGCACCTCAGCAAGGATATGTCAGCCTTGCACCAGGTGTACTGAAAGTTCAGTAGAATAATAGGTCTTAGAGGGTTAACGATAGCACAGTGGTATTGTCACTAGACTAGTATTCCAGTGACCCAGGGTAATGCTCTGGGGAACTAGGTTTGAATCTCACCACAGCAGATATTAAAATTTGAATTCAATAAAAATCTGGCATTAAAGTTTGATAATGACCATGAAACCATTGTCAATTGTTGTAAAAACACACCTGGTTTTCATTTCCTTTAGGGAAGGAAATCTGCTTTTCTTTACCTGGTCTGGCCTACATATAGCTCCAGACCTACAGCAATGTGGTTGATGCTTAAATACCCTCTGAACAAGGGCAATTAGGGATGGGCAATAAATGCTGGCCTAGCCAGCAATGCCCACATTCCGTGAACGAATAAATAAAAAAACTTATCATGACACCTTGAGTACAGGAGATTGAAGGTCAATCTGATCGAAATGCTTAAAACATAAAAAGAGTTCATGAAGATAGACAAATGGAAACTATTTCCTCTGGTGGGGCAATGTGAACAAGGGGACACAATCTTAAAAGTAGATCCAGGCATTCAAAAGTGAAATCAGGGGGCATTTCTTCATACAGAAATGTTGGAGAAATCTTGAACTCTCTCTCACAAAATGTCATGGATGGCAACTGGTATTTTCAAGACTGAGATTAATAGATTTCTGTAAGGTAAGTGTATAAAAGGATATGGAGATGGGTAATTGAGGTTCAGGTGCGGAGTAGCTGTGATCAAACTTAATGGAGCAGGCTTGAGGAACTGAATAGCCTCCTCCTATCCCTAAGCTCCTAAACAATAAACGGTGTTACAAGCGTGATGTTTATATGAGTGTGATGTTTCAGGACTATATATTTTAGCTTATAAGATTATCATGGTTTGGAACTGTACCTTTAAACATAGGCTAAATTAAAGGAGTCATGTCTATGCTGGAGTCATGTCTAAACTAAAGGGTGGTTTAGGTATTTGATCAAAAGGAAAGTCACATCGTGTTTTTGAAAGGGAGGTACCAAACGTTAACACTTGGGGACAATGACAGCTGTTTCTAAGTCCACAATCAAGAGACCTTAAATCTTCTAAAACCCAGAAAGGTGTTATCGGTATCAAGTTGTAAGTAGTTGGCCTGGAACCTATCCCTTTGCTTCTAAGATGAAAAGCAGTTGTAATTAGAGATAGCTGATTAACGTTTCCACCTGGATACAGGCTAGTGTGTTTCCCGTTGCCAGGGAGTGGAGGATAGAAGAAGCCATTTTGAGATCAGGTCACAAATTTCCCTATAAAGCCAGAGGTATCACAGACAGAAGGGGACTTTCAGTTCTGGTCTTCAGTGATCTGCAGCTGACTGACAGTTGGAGAGTGAAAAGATAGGTTAGCCAGGACTGCACCTTAAGCAGAGAAAATGCTGACTCTATCCTTCACCATGCAGAATGCAAGTGGGAGCTTGTGCTCAGTGTGAAAGCTTAGCTTGTGAGGAGTTAAAAAAAATGACTGAAGGGTCCCCACAACTGAAACTAGAGAGAGAATGCCCAGGGAAGTTAGCATTGTGAAGGGAAAAGAACAGAAGTAACTCGTTGGGAGCTGCAAAACACTTTGGACTGGTTCCAGGAAATTGGAGGTCCACTTAAGAGGCTGAGTAATATATCAAAACTGGAGTTTTCAGTTATCATTACAAGTAGAAGGTGGCAGACTCTTTTCAATCGTTTAAAGTATTAGTTGCCTACGAAAAGTTAATAGCGTTTAATTAACAGTGTTGTGTCTTTAGTCATGGATGCAGTAAAAGTTCTTTTAAAACGTGAAATCTTGATGCAGCATCCTTTCAGCTGATAACTGGGAGCTTGAATTTCTCTTTTGATAGCGATTAAGATGAAGAAGAAAAAGCATATTTAAGACAGATGCCAGTTAGATCAACACAATGGGGAACCAGGCTGAACATGGAAGATTCAGGGAGGGGAAGTAATGAAGCAAATAAAGCAAATAAGAAAAGCAAAGAGAGAGTATAAAAAGAGACTAGCAGCTAACATAAAAAGGAATCTCCAAGTTTTCTATAGGCATATAAGTGGTAAAAGGAGTGAGGCCATTTGGGACCAAAAAGGGGATTTATGCATCGAGGCAGAGGGCATGGCTGAGGTATCAAATGAATACTTTGCATCTATCTTTACCAAGGAAGAAGATGCTACCCAGGCCACAGTGAAGGAAGAGGTAATTAATACACTAGAAGGATTTAAAATTGATAAGGAGGAGGTATTGGATAGGCTGTCTGTACTTAGAGGTGATAAAGCACCAAGACCGGATGAGATGCTTCCAAGGATACTGAATGAAGTGAGAGTAGAAATTGCAGAGGCCCTGACCATAATTTTCCAACCTTCCTTAGACACAGGGGTGGTGCCAAAGGACTGGAGAATTGCAAACATTACATGTTTATTCAAAAAAGCATGTGAAGATAAGCCCAGGAAGTACAAACCAGTCAGTTTAACTTTAGTGGTGGGGAAAATTCTAGATACAATAATTTGGGACGAGATTAATGGTCACATGGACAAATTCTGGTTAATTAAGGAAAGCCAACAAGGACTTGTTAAGGGAAAATTGTGTTTAACTAACTTTCTTGAGCTATTTTGCAGAGGTAACAGAGAGTGTTGATGAGGGCAATGCTGTTGATGTGATGTACATGGATTTCCAAAAAGCATTTTACACAGTGCTGTACAAAAGACTTGTGAGCAAAATTGTAACTCATGGAATAAAAAGGACAGTAGCAGCATGGATATGAAATTGGCTGAGCGACAGGAAACAGAGAATAGTGGTTAATGGATATTTTTCTGACTGCAGGTAGGTTTGTAGTGGCGTTCCCCAGGGGTCAGAGTTGGGACCCTTGCTCCTCCTGTTATATACTAATGGCCCAGATGTTGATGCACAGGGCACAATTTCAAAATTTGCAAGTGATGTGAAACTTAGAAGCATTTTGAACTGTGAAGAGGATAGTGTAGAACTTCGAAAGGAAATAGACAAATGGTGGAATGGGTGAACAGGTGACAGAATTTCAATGTGGAGAAATGTGACCTGATTCATTTTAATGAGTAGAACATGAAGAGACATTATAAAATAAAGGATACAACTCTAAAGGGGGTGCAAGAACCAAGGGACCTGGGTGTAAATGTGCAGAAATCATTGAAGGTGGCAGAACAGATTAAGAGCATGGTTAATAAAGCATACACTATCCAAGCTTTATTAGTAGGAGCATAGAGTACAAGAGCAAGGGGGTTGTGTTGAACTGTCTAAGACACTAGCTTGGCCTCAGCTGGAGTATTGTGTGCAGTTCTGGGTGCCACACTTTAGGAAGGATGTGAAGGCATTGGAGAGAGTGCAGAAAAGATTCATGACAATTGTTCCAAGGATGGTGAACTTCAGTTATGAAGATAGATTGGGAGAAATTGGGACCATCCTTGGAGAAAAGAAGGCAGAGAGGAAATTTGATAAAGGTATTCAAAATCATGATAAGTCTGGACAGAGTAGATAGGGAGAAACTGTTCCCATTCATGAAAGGATTGAGAGTGAGAGGGCACAGATTTAAAACAATTGGTAGAAGAACCAAAAGCGATATGAGGAAAACCTTTTTCACACAGCGAGTAGTTAAGATCTGGAATGCACTGCCTGACAGTGTGGTGAAGTTGGGCTCAACCGGTGCATTCAGAAGGGAACTTGACTATTATTTGAAGAGTAAGAATGTGCAGCGTTCTGGTGAGAAGGGGGGAATAGTCCTCAGCAAATAGCTCATTCAGAGAGTTGGTACAAACATAATGAGCCAAATGTCTTCCTTCTGTGGTGTAACAATTCTGTGATTTTGTGATTCATTATCGATCTCTAAGGAGATTGTAGCAATGGTTTATTGCTACATGACAGTCAAACAATTGAACTGTTGGGCGCTATAAGAAAGATTAATCTTCTTCAGTATAATTGCTGCGCACACCTCGGAGCATGAACCTTTCCCAATCTCGGGCCCCAAGTGTCAGCATTAAGCACCCCCAGGGTGGGGATGGCACAGTCAAGTGTGGAGTAAAGCTTCTCAACCCTGCCCCAAAAATCTACCTGCACCCTATTCTCAGAAAAGCCTCCAATTACATCAATGAGTTAATGATCTTCATTTCTTGCCCCAGCCATCCAGTGACTTCTCAAAGTCAAATAGCAATTATGTAGCCGTTTGGTGCTGTCAGGAGCAAGCCCTTGAGTAGCTGGATGGGTGTTTCTCTCAACTCATGAACTTTCCACAGCCACCAGGCAGATACCTTTCAGCCTGAGCTGGATTTGAATCCAGCTCCTAGAGTTGGAAGTTCACAGTTTAACACAGCGGGTCCCATCGGCGGAACTAAATTTATTCAGAAAACCAGAGTGCACACTGGCTTCCACATGTGATCCTCTGCTTTACACACCCTTTGAGTAAGTGTCCATGTTGGGAGCAGTACCTCGCAATGCATACATTCTTGTGCGCCACCTGAGAGCACTCAAGGTGCTACAGCACAGGAAGGCTCTTTGCATCTGATCTGAGAACACTCAGTCAAATTTATTTTTAATCTTCTGGCCTGCTTGGCTCCATAACAACAGTGACTGCTTTCCAACAGCAATTCATAGTGTGACATTTATTTCTAGATGTGACCTGGAGTCACAGATGGTTTCACCAGGCCCAAATTAACTTGAAGAATTCTGCAGTGAAAATTTGACAAACATGAAACCTCACTTCCCTCCAAAACCAAAAAGTTGTGTCACAGAGCAAGGCATACAGAAACAATTTCAATTGAATTGTCCTGACTTGTGGCAAATCAGTAGCATGGGGAGCTTTTCATTGCCATGTGGTCTTGTGATTCAGACAGTAGTGTCCCTGTCTCTAAGATCCAGGTTCAAGCCCCACTCTAGCACTTGCTGGCCATGGATAGAGTGTTTATGATGTGGTTCAACAAGTTGATGATTAGCCTAATAATTCTTCCAACACTTCCCCAAAGGGAGAAAAGTATGTGTGAAGATATGAAACAAAGGTTTCCATTGATATAACACTGAAATCACAAAGGTAATTGCAGATGAAGGAGGCCATTCAGCTCCTCTACCTTAACCTTTTATAGAAACCTACATTTACAAATTCAATGACTCCAGGGTTTTGTCTCTAATCCCTATTCAGGAAATTATTCCTAGTGTTAATCACTGTACTTCCCTCATATTAGTCCTCAGCTAGACTATTCCAGCTTTGCACCAATTTACTCCAGTTCTCTGGTGAAAGCTTAACTTGCATCAGTGCTCCATATCTACCCAAAATAGCTAATTTTAGATCATTAAACCTCCTCATTAGCAGTCTTGGCAGCTGAATTATTGCTGATTAACCTATGAACACACTATAAGAAGTGAGATATTGGTTCTTAAGTGGCGAAGAAGATCTATAAACACATATTCGCTCAGCATTGCTAATCAAGCTGAAAGATGAGTCTCATTTCTGAAGTGAAAATTAATGTCATCTTTCTTGTACCTTAGCCTCACACTGTAAACCAGTGACATGGTGCCTCTTGAAAATCCAGGCTGAAGAATTAATCACAGTTTCACAAAGTGCTGAATCCACCATATTCTAAGAATCACAGGATTGTTACAGCACAGAAGGAGCCCATTCGTCCCATCGTGTTTGCACTGGATCTCTGAATGAGCATTTCACTCAGTGCCATTTTCCCACCTTCTCCCCATAACCCTGCACATTCTTCCTCTTCAAACAACTGTATAATTACCTTTCGAATGCTCCAGTGGAACCTGCCTCCATCACACTCTCAGGCAGTGCATTCCAGACCTTAACCTCGCTTTGTGAAAACTTTTTTTCTCATATCACTTTTGCTTCTCTCACTAATTAGTTTCAATCTGTGCCCCCTCATTCTCAATCCTTTCACAAGTGGGGACAATTTCTCCCTGGCTACTCTGTCCAGGCTGCTCATGACTTTGAATACCTCCATCAAATCTCCTCTCAGCCTTCTGTTCTCCAAGAAAAACAGCCCCAACTTCTCCAATCCATCTTCATAACTGAGTTCCTCATCCATGAAACCATTCTCGTGAATCTTTTCAACATTCTCTCCAAAGCTGTGACATCCTTTCTAAAGGATTCTGTTGGAGGAGAATTTTCATTGCCAGGCAAGATTGGCAACTCTCACTCAACCGTTGGGTTCAAGGTGTAAAAACTGCTCTTAATTGGCACTTAAACTGTCACTATCAATCAGACTGGATACAGGAGCAGCCAGTGTTGGTGTGGGATAATTTACACTGGTGCAGCACTGGACTCAAGACAGAGGAGGTGAAATTGGAACACAAATCCGCATACCCTGTCTGGTTTTCTTTCCTGGAAAGAGAAGCAAACAGGATGTAAACCAGGCCTGGCAATTTTCCATCATCCATCCCAGTCAAAATTCATCTTCATGCTGTTGGAAATGAAGAGAGGGAGCAACATCAGCAACTTGCATTTATATAACACCTTTAGTGTAGTAAAACATTCCTAGATATTTCATGGGAGTGTTATCAAACAAATTTTGAAAGGGTGTAAGGGGAGGAGATAGTGGGACAGGTAGTTAAAATCTTGGTTAAAGAGATGGGTCTTAAGGAGCATCTTAAAGGAGGAGTAAAGGGTAGAGAGATGGAAAGATTTAGGGATTGAAACTCCCTTGTACTGGAAATGTTTGACATTGCCACTAGTGATGATAATTTACACTCGCCAATACTGACATCCTCAATCTTGATGAGTGCAATATTCATCCAAGAAATTAGGCAAAAGAAAAGTCAGGATAAAATGTGCAGTGAGCATTTGATCTTCAATCTCAATGTTAGGGTACTCCACTGACCCAGTAGTAGCAATCCCTCTCCATGGTGATCGTCACTGTAAATAATGATCCTCTAAGACCATTTCAGTCACTCTGTTAGCTAGAATGTAGTTTGCACTGTGACTGAGGGCTCTAATATTAGATGCTGCAATAAAATTCTATTGTAAATACAAACTATAGCCAGAAAGTGTACAGCTATGAACTTTGGCTTCATATTGATTGAGAGTGTTGGCTTGCTGCCAGGAACCACAGCAATATTTGATTTGAGTAACTGAAGAAGTTATTAAAATTGACAAGTATGTTGGAGGTGCAACCAATTCCCTGACCTACAAATAAGAGCTTTTACTAATTCAACTACAACTACTGCCTCGGAATTGTTCTTTAGTTGATCACTGTCCTAAGGAATGAAAGCGAAGGATAATGGTATGGGGAGCATTATGCTATAGGCAAGGTCAGTCATTGATTCAAGCCCCACAGATTTAACTGCATGATCTAGGCTGCCACTTCAGTTGGGTGTACTCAGGAAGTTTTTTGTTGCATTGGAGGTGCTGTCCCTTAATCCAAAGTCCCAACTACTCTGTCAAGTGAATGCCACGGTGCTATTTAGAGAGGAGCAAAGGAATTCAAGAGTTTCTCTCATGGCCTGGCCAAATTTCTTACCGAATCGACAACCCTGAGAAAAGATTACCCCATCAATCATTGCTACTTGTGGGATCTTGCTATGTTGTCATATTTCCTTACATTGCAACAGTGACTATGCTGCAAAAAAGTGCTTTACTGGCTGTGAAGCACTTTGGGATATTATCAGTGAGTGATTTGTGCTGTATAACCAGTTCTCTTTCTTTCCAGTGTTCCTCAGCAACAACTAACATTTTCATAATGTCTTTCATTTCGATACCATAAGAGAGAGAGGAACAAAATACAAATGCAATAGGCAAGAGGAATGAAAGAATGGCCATTAAGCTATTGTGGGAAAGTTACAAGATGTAATTTCCTAATCCAGAGTGTGGCAACCGGGTTAGTGAGGAGGAAGGAATTGGATCCCTTTATGGGCCCCCTCGGTCACAGCAAAGGTTTCTAAAAATTGATTTTCCCTGTAAATGCCTCTTCCAATCCAAATGAATTTACTTTTTAATAAGGAACCAATTAAACCAGATTTTCTTGAGTCAAAAAAAGAGTATGTTTATTAATTACTAAACCCGGGAAAAGATAATAAAAGGCACAACAAAACACACACACACACACACATCTCAGAAGTAAGAAAAGTTAGAGTCCAAATAAAAGTTGAAAGAATATACAGCTAAGTCCTTTGCTTGTCCTTGAGGCATAGATTGTTGAACATTGTAGTCATTTGAAGTTAGCTGGTTTCTTTTAAAATCCTGGAGTTGAATTGAAGTTCAGGCAAATGCATTTTGCTGGAGACAATTTTAGCTTCAGAGAGAGAGAGAGATTCCTTACTGCTTCCTTTAGTTGTTCTTTTTCAGATGACTTTGATGACTTCTCTCTGTTTCGGCTTGGCAAAACCAGTTCTTAAACCTCCTGTCTGTGTGTTCCATGAAAATAATTTGATTAACATGTCTTGCATTCATTGTTGTAGACCAAGTAATCACATTTTTTATCTTTCTGCTCAGAAATTTTTGACTCATTTCAAGATAGCAAAAGCCAACAGGAGATGGTGTTATTTTGTCCTCCATAGAGGGTTTGGAGTGTCTGTTGGGTGCTTCTGGCTAGTTAGCAGTTCCCATTGACTTGACAGAATTACAGTTAATTAAAGTCCAGCACCTTGCATTTTTAATGTCTTCCTTTCAAGATTCCCTTTTTTGAAATGGACCTTGACACCTCCCAGATGTGAAATTCCATGCCTCATGTCAGGATAGGTCTGCAGTGTAATCCATACAGGAACTTTCCAGAAATGTGGCTAACTTACAAAACCAGACATCAGGTGGCTGGTGGTAGCCATCTTTGGTCAGTGTCTTTTCTTGTATTTTTTAAAAACAGGGCCTCTTTAAACAGCTCAGTATATTTTTGGTCAGTTGGTGAAGTTATAGCTAGATCTCATTCAGTCACAAGTTCCCATTCTCATGACAAGAACTCCTGAAACTGGAGAGTTTTGAAAAATTCTTACAGATCAACAATTTCCTTATCTACTTCTTTTAAAGTAGCAGGATGGAAACTAAAGATGTATTTAATTCAGCTCCCAAAATTTTCTCCACTACCATTTTTAAACATATTAAATCTAATTCAATCTTTGACTTATTTTTAGGTTATTGTATTCATTTCAAAAGTATCATTTCCTTATTGCCTATTATCATATTGTTCCATCTATTTACTTTGATGTTGGGCACAAGTTTTCTTTCATATTCTATCTTTACACCTCTTATTGCTTTCTTGGCATCCATGTATTACTTTTTAGTGCTCTCCCAATCCACTGTATTTCCACTTTTCCTTGAATCTGTGTGAACCTTTTCCACAAAGTAAGCTTGCCACTTTTGAAGGCTTCCTGTGCACTGTTTTCATTTTAATGTTACATTGCTAGTACAGATTTACAATTCAGAGAGTGCCATGTGGATAAATCATGGTGTACTGCATGTCATGTGCATTTATGTTAACAGATTTGTTGTGACATAAGCTCTACAAAGTGGAAGGAATAAGAACGTCCAATCCAACGGAGTACTTGGAAATAATATGCACACACCTGCCATTTAAGATAACCACTGAAATAAGCTTTAGTCTTTTATAGTTTGTTTTGTACATTTTTACTGATTCCTCCTTTTAAAATGTTTCACTAGCTGTGTTTCTGCACCTGCTCTCTGGGTAGCTGACATGATCAAAAGTATCGCACCTTTTGTTCTTGTCCTTCATGTAGCCTGCAAATGGTGTTCACTTGCAAGCAGTGTAGATGTTTTTAACAGCAAAGACCAAAGAACTTAATGGTTACTCTGCAGCTTAGTGGTGGAGCTCCCCAGATTCCAGCCTCTTGTCCATCCTGTCTTTTCATTCTGCCTGTCTTCCCTGTTTTTTCCTATCTCTTTGACCAAGCTTTTGGCTGCCTGTTCTTATATCTCCTATGTGGTTCAGTGTCAAATTTTGTTTGATAGTCACTCCTGTGTAGTGCTTGGAATGTTTTACTGTATTAAATGCACTATATAAATACAAGTTGTTGTTGTTTCAGCTTGATGCTGACTGTTACATTATTTGTTCACCATGGCTGCTTAACTACGCAGTGGAAGTTTTGCCTTTTAAAAATATATGTTGGTGATGTATTATACTAATTACTTCTTTGAATACTTCCCCCATTATTTGTCTGTAGGTTTATCAGTTCAGCCCAGATTAATCTAGACATTTAGCTATTTAAATTTAAGAATTTCTTTTTGACTCTCCCTCCCCTTTATCAAACCAAAAATCTAATTCAATCATATGATGGTCGCTGCTTGCAAAATGTTTCCTTAAGGCCAGATAGTTAACTAATTCAGGCTCACCACTAAATCTAATATTGCCCATTGCAATGTTGGTTCTCAAATACCTTGTTCTGGAAAAATGTCTAATTCTACATAATGGTTCCACTCCCTAATCACCATAACTGAAATGCCTTCCTTCTATTGCTGCAACCGTGTCTTCTGTCAATTTTTCACCTCCTCCTCCTCCTTCCTCAAATTATCTCTTCTTTCTAAAGACCATACGACTTAGGAGCAGAAATTAGGCCATTCAGCCCATCGAGTCTGCTCCACCATTCAACTATGGCTGATAATTTTCTCAACCCCATTTTCCTGCCTTCTCCCCGTAACCTTTGATCCCCTTACCAATCAAGAACCTATCTATCTCGGTCTTAAATACACTCAATGACCTGGCCTCCACAGCCCTCTGTGGCAATGAATTCCATAGATTCACCACTCTCTGGCTAAAGAAGTTTCTCCTCATCTCTGTTCTAGAATGTCTTCCCTTTACTCTGAAGCTGTGCCCTCGGGCCCTAGTCTCTTCTACTAATGGAAACATCTTCCCCATGTCCACTCTATCCAGGCCTTTCAGTATTCTGTAGGTGTCTGCTGCCCTTGTCCTTTTAGCTGGTAGTGGTTGTGGGTTTGGAAGGCACTGCCTTCCTAGGGAGCCTTGGTGAGATCCTGCAGTGCATCTTGTTGATGCTACACACTGCTGCTACTGTGCGCCTGTGGTGGAGGGAGTGAATATTTGTGGAAGAGTGGCAATCAAGTGGGCTACTTTGTCCTGTAAGGTGTCAAGCTTCTTGAGCGTTGTTGGAGCTGCACTCATTGAGGCAAATGAAGAGTATTCCATCACACTCCTGACTTGTGCCTTGTAGATAGTGAAGTGTCATCAACCTGAAATGTTAACTGTTTCTCTCGCCACAGATGCTGCCTGTCTTGCTGAGTGTTTCCAACATTTTCTGTTTCATTTCAAATTTCCAGCATCTGTAGGCATCTTAGGATGCCCTGTGGTGCAGGGAGTAGTGTCCCTACCTCTGGGCCAGAAGCTCTGCTTCAATCCCACTTCAGGACTTGATGGCCATGGAAGGTGTGGCCAAGCAGGTTGATTATCAGCCTGTAAATCCTTCCAATACGCCTGATGGTGGTTGGTAAGAATGGAAGAGTTTCCTGGTCACTCATACTGCAGAAGATGGTGGCATACCACTGTAGGAGTTTACCAAGCATAATCATGGACCAATACAAAGGAAGTCCATGGCTGCTAATGCCCTCTCTGGGCATGGTAGCTGAAGGAGGAGGACTGGATATTTTACTTTTTATCCATGTCATTGTTTCCCACATGAGCCTGCTGCATTGTAGAACCTTTTGTGTTTAGTTGGTAATGTCCAGAGCTCTGATGCTGGGAAACAAAACTGGATTCCATTCAACACCGTGGATCACTATAGAAGCAATCGACCGGACTGATGGCAGAACCCTACGATAACTCTCACAGTAGAGAACACAGTTAAATTTCCTTTACATTGCTTCAAATCACTACAAGTACTGATTCAATGCACAGTAAGGCACCCTCGTCAGAGTAAAAACCTGGGATTCATGAAAAATAACCTCCTTCTCCATGTTCCCGCCTGAGTATCGATAACTGACAAGAATGGAGAACAGGAGGAACATTTTCTACTCACTGCTCCATCGGACATTCTTTGGCGCAGAGATCAGATGTGATTAAATTCCCTGCATTCGGCAGGAGGACAGTGGGAAATTGGCATAATGTCTCAGGAAAACACCTGGATAGTGTTGTGGAGACAAAGGTGTTTGCTGGTGGCGGAGCGGACATTTGTGCTTTCATTAACGGACGAACTTTAATATAGTTCCGCCGTTCTTAAATAACGAATACGAACTCAAGATGCAGCTCAAGATGTCCTGCAACTCAGCAAGGGAACACTGAAACTACTGTGCCTTGCTTTTATTAATGGAATTTTTGAAAATTCTTATTATATTTATTGAACGAGCTAAGGTAGCACGCTTGGTAGAAAGATAAATGAAATCTATACATGGTTGGCAACAGGACCACATTGAGACCTTATCCCTGATTCTCTCTCTACGAATTATTCCCTGCTTCTAGCTTTTGATTGCAACTGCAGTCTGTGATATCGTGTGAAAGGGGGATTTAAGCGAGGCTGACAGGGAAAGCGTGCTTGTGAATTTGCCTTTTTATCTTTGCATTTGCCGACGTTAAGAGCAGTTGAATACTCGCCCAGTGTCGAGTGGACCGGACGTAAAGCCCCAAACCCTGAGCCAGCAGCCAGAAAACGCGCTCCCGTCCTTTCTGTGGTTAGTGCGCCACCATCGGGACTCGCAGCTGCTCCTGTCGCTGCAGGCTGGGAAACAAGTGATTGACGCACTCCTGGGTCTGAGGCGTTGGTGACAGGGAGTCTGAAACAGGTGCCACTTCTGGTCACCGTGATGTCCTTTGACCCATCCGGACCACTCATACCGCGACTGGAAACGTGGTCAGTTGTCATGCTGGGCAAGTTGTGACCACAGTGCCCCGGGCTGCTGGAGCAGAGAATTGGCGAGGCTGCTGTCCATGGTCCTGAGATCACGTTATCCGGGGCCATTTGTCCAGTTGCTGTCCGTGGTGCTGATCACAGGGGACTTTAGATAAAAGCAAAATACTTTTCGCTGGAAATTTGAAACAAAAACAGAAAGCGCTAGAAAACCGCAGCAGGTCTGGGAGCATCTGTGGGAAGAGAAACAGAGTTAACATTTCGAGTCCATTATGACTGAAGAAGAGTCATACAGAACTCGAAAAGTTATCTCTGTTTCTCCCCCCACAGATGCTTAAAGGGCCTGGAGAGGCGGCTTGGGCTGCTGTCCGTGGTGCTGATCACTGTGCCCTCAGTTGGTTTTGACCAGGCACATCATTCCACTTGAATCCCGGTTAATGGTCTGTGGGGTTGAAGAATATATGGTGATTGATTGGAGCATCTGCAGTCCAATGATCATGGCTGTAAGAGAAAGCGAACAAAATTAAGAATTGTTGCCCCTTTATAAACCTTGAACAAATCAGGATGAATTGGTGACATGATTATATCAACGGGTCAATTCGCCTATTTAGTTCATCTGAATGGTGAAGATGTGGAGATGCTGTGTTTCTGGGGATCTATGACCACATGAATGGAATGGGATGTGCAATACTCAAGAGCACACAACATATAGCAACATTCAGTTAAGTATCTGCTAGTTCAGTGAACAGTCAGTGTGGCCAAATTGTAGAACAACATTCTGCAGCTAAATAACAGAATGTGAGAGCAGATAAGTAGGGACAACCACTTTCAGCAGTGTGGGGTTAGGTTATTTCAGCAATTAGAAAGGACTTGCATTTACATAGCATCTCTCGCAACCTCAGGATATCCCAAAACATGGTTGAGTCTTAACTACCATCTGAAATTGCCTAGCAAGCCACTCAGTTCTCAAGGGCAATTATAGATGGGAAAAAATACTGGCCTAGCCAGTGACGACCCCATCCCTTGAATGAAAAAAAAAACCTTTTAAAAGCATTTTAGAAATGTCATTACTATTTTAATACAGGGAAAATGGCAGCCAATTTATGAATAACAAGATCCCCAAAACAGCAGTGATATGATGATCAGATATTAGTTTTAGTGATGCTGGTTGAGGAATAAATGTTGGCCTAAGACACCACTCTTGCTCTTTTTGTAATGGCAAAAGGAAATTACAAATATGGCTTTGGTTTGATGCTGCATATGAAAATTAACACCACTCACAGTGCAGCACTCCATGAATACAGCACTAAAATGCCAGTCTCTTGATATAAGCTCAAATCATAAAGTGGTCTTGAACCCAGAACCTGCTGACACAGAGGCAAGAGTGCAACCAATAAGCCAACACTGACACCTGTCTTTGACACAGATCACGGCCCAAATATAGTGCTGATGACAGTGCCTTGTGCTGCTAATCCTGATGATAACATGACTGATGTGTACATGGGCTCACCTGACCCAAGATCATAATTTATTTGGAAACAGCAACACAACTGGAAAAATGAATTCAGTTTTATTCATGAATCCAATCAGTCAATGTGAAATGAAATGCCTTATTCTGATAAATATACCATTGTTTAAAGCATCTGTCTGAAGTCTATTAAGTTTAAGTATAGATACTTTTGAGATCATTTAATGTTTTCTTTCAGTGAGTGAGAATTGTGCCTCCTCAGAGGAATTGAAAACACTATTGATTGGAATATAAATTAGCTCCATTACTGGAAATTAAGTGTAAAAACACAAACAAGTGGATCCATTGCAATTCAGCAGACTACTAGCCAAGAATCAGTACAATTTTTCATTTACCTTCCATTTTTAAACTAAATTAATTACAACAATATTTGAATTTCCATTTAAGATAAATTGCTTCATTACTTTAATATCTTTTTACATCAATCTTTTTAAAAAGATTGTTTTTGTGTTGTGGGTGCCACTGGCAAGATCATATATATTGTGAATTGTGCTTTGCCCTGAGAAGGTGATGATGGCTCTTCTCCTTGAAGTACAGGGGTCCATGTGCTGATGATGGTGTTCCAACAATGGTATCTATCTGTCTACATCTTTCTTTATCTTTCTGTCTCTATCTCTATGTGTCCCTATTTATCTTTGTCTTTATTAATCGATAGCCTGCCCATTTTCCTATTTGTTTATTATTTATTTATAACATCAGCATGTTCAGCAACTGGAGCATGCAATATTCAAGAACACATCTTATTTCTGCTCTGTTGAACAGCAATTAATATGTTGAATATCCACACGCATTATGTAAGGTGGCTGGAATCATTGGCTGGTGGATATCAAATTAATCTAGGAGACAGCATTAATCATCTATATACTCATTAATGTTCTCATCATTCCTATTCTTTGAGTCCTGAAGTGAAACAAGCTTCAACAATCTGAGCTTGTGTGTTAGATCAACAAAAATCAGTCGAGCCTGCAAACAGGCATGAAACAGTCACACATAAGGGCGATACTTGGATTATTTGAGGAATGCATTCAGGACGTGAAGCCTTTTTATTCAAGTATAACTTTAGATAGGTAGTTTGAAAGGAGCATTGTTGCATTTCAAAGGTCTAAGTTGGTAAAGGAACCACATCACAGGAAACAGAACATCTTCATGAGGAAGGAAGGATAGAAACAAATGAAACATAAATATAAATAAAAGGGAGAAAGATCTCCATAGAGTATAGCGGAAGGACCAGTTCCTCTACTCTCTTGTCTCCAAGAGGTAGTCTGTATAAATTAGACCTGTTGGCACACAGTTTGGCACAGCAAGAGTATCAAGGACCAAGTTCATCAAGTCCAATGCCATACTCCATCCACTGACCTGCAGTCTGCTGCCTATTTGCACTCAGAGAGGAATTCAACCCAAGTACCAATACATGACCTATTGGATAGATGAATTTTGGGCGTAAGGACAAAATGCTCAATCGCTGTGAGCTCTTGCAATCTTCTATCTATCCCTCCACTCAAAGGAAGTTGCACCCATCACATAGCCAAGGTGCAAAGTTATATGCAAGTTTCCTGAAATTGAACTTGCATCAGAGCTTTACTTCAAATTAAAACCAGCATTTGAAGCACAGCAAAAAAAAAAGAGATTTTTTGTAATTTTATTGCAATCATTTGAGCATTTTGTTTATTTATAGACACTGAGAACTGATCTATGTTCTCTGTTTCTCTGAATGCGTTTTCTTGACATCCGTAGGTGTCACATTAAAAATTGAAAATCATCTCGACTACAGGTTCTTAAATGTGATGTGCATGAATGAATGAGTAGAAATTTGAATTTTTGTATTTAAAGAAGAAATATATGCTATGCGAACGTAGGAACATACGAATTAGGAGCAGGAGGAGGCCACTCGGCCCCTCAAGCCTGCTCCGCCATTCAGTAAGATCATGGCTGATCTGAATGTAACCTCAGCCTGACATTCCTGCCTACCCCTGATAACCTTTCACCCCCTTGTTAACCAAGAATCTATCTAGCTGTACCTTAAAAATATTCAAAGCCTCTGCTTCCACAGCCTTTTCTGGAAGAGATTTCCAAACACTGCTAACCTTCTGAGAGAAAAAAATTCTCCTCATCTCTGTCTTAAATGTGTGCCCCCTTATTTTTAAACAGTGACCCCTAGTTCCAGATTCTCCCACAAGAGGAAACATCCTCTCTACATCCACTCTGCCAAGACCCCTCAGAATCTTTAAGGTTTCAATTAAGCCGCCTCTTACTCTTCTAAGTTCCAGTGGATACAATCCTAACCTGTCCAGCCTTTCCTCATAAAACAACCTGCCCATTCCTGGTATTGGTCTAGAAAATCTTCTCTGAACTGCTTCTAATGCATTTACATCTTTCTTTAAATAAGGAGACCAACGCTGTATACAATACTCCAGATGCCACCAATGCCCTGTATAACTGAAGCATAATCTCCCTACTTTTGTAATCAATTCCCCCCACAATAAATGATCACATTCTATTATTTTTACTAATTACCTGCTGTACCTGCAGACTAACCTTTTTGTGATTCATGCACTAACAGATCCCTCTGAATCTCAGAGCTCTGCAATCTCTCAACATTTAGATTAAAAGTTTCTTTTTTATTCTTCCTGCCAAAATGAACAATTTCACATTTTCCCACATTATATTCCATTTGCCAAATCTTTGCCCACTCACTTAAACTATCTATGTCACTTTGTAGCCTCCTTTCCACCTCTTCATTATGTACTTTCCTACCTATCTTTGTGTCTTCAGCAGATTTAGCTAACATTCCTTTGGCTCCTTCATCCAAATCATTTATATAAATTGTAAAAATTGGAGGCCCCAGCATTGATCCCTGTGGCACACCACTTGTCACATCCTGCTAACCAGAAAAGGGCCCAATTATGCCAACTCTCTGCTTCCTGTTAGCTAGCCAATCTTCTATCCATGCCAATATGCTACCCCTTACACCATGAGCTTTTACTTTCCGCATTAACCTTTGATGTGGCACTTTGATGTTCCCCTCTATCCACGGTACATGTGACTCCTTCAAAGAACTCTAATAAATTGATTAAACATGATTTCCCTTTTACAAAACCGTGTTGACTCTGCCTGATTACCTTGAATTTTTCTAAGTGCCCTGCTATAGCA
Organism: Carcharodon carcharias; assembly: GCF_017639515.1. Classification (NCBI taxonomy): domain Eukaryota; kingdom Metazoa; phylum Chordata; class Chondrichthyes; order Lamniformes; family Lamnidae; genus Carcharodon; species Carcharodon carcharias. The sequence goes on from NC_054468.1 coordinate 231,868,047, forward strand.
TCTTTGATAATATCTTCTAACATTTTCCCTATGACAGATGTTAGGCTAATTGACCTCTAGTTTCCTGTTTTCTCTCTCAATCCCTTTTTGAATAAAGGAGCTATATTTGCTATTTTCCAATCTAACGGAACCTTCCCTGAATCTATGGAAGTTTAGAAAATTAAAACCAGTGCATCAACTATCTCACCAGCCACTTTTTTCAAGACCCTAGGATGAAGTTCATCCGGACGTGGGCCCCACCAATTTGCTCAATCCCACTTTCATGGTTATTGTCATTTTCCTGAGTTCCTCCTTCCCTTCCATTTCCCGATTTACAGCTATTCCCAGGATGTTACTTGTGTCCTCTGTTTGACCTATCTTTAACCTTTTAGCTAAGCCTTCCGCTTGGAATTTTTCTTTCTCATAGGAATTCTCTATGTATTCTGAAATATCTCATTAAATGTAAATCCCTTTAAATGGAGGGATTGACAATGATGTAATGGACACAAGCTCTTTTTCTATCCTTTTTCCCCAACCACCCCAAACCATCCCCTAAAGAGCCATCTGATACTTAAGCTTTCACAGAGTGTTGACCCTTGTTCTGCTATTCTGTTTTCTTACCTTTATGCCACTATTAGCACCTTCTTTAGCCCTTACCCTTACCACTACCATTGATACTCCCTTTGTCTTGCATCCATGACATCTTTGTTAATCTCTCCTTAGCCCCCACATATCACTGACCTTCTATCCAGCATCACCTGCTCCACCCCTTATACAGTATAAATCCCATCTTATTTCTACTATTCTATAGCTCTGAAGAAGAGTTATACAGACTCAAATCATTAGCCCTGTTTCACTTTCCACAGATGCTGTCAGACCTTTTTTTATTCACTCATGAGATGTGGGCATCACTGGCTAGGCCAGCATGTATTGCTCATCCCCTTATTCAGAGGGTGTTTAAGAGTCAACCACATTGCTGTGGATCTGGAGTCACATGTAGGCCAGGTAAAGATGACAGATTTTCCTCCCTAAAGGACATTAGTGAACCAGGTGGGTTTTTACAACAATCGACAATGGCTTCATGGTCATCATTGGACTTTTAATTCCAAGTTTTTTTTACTGAATTCAAATTCCACCATTTACCAATGGTGAGATTCAAACCTCGGTCACCAGAGCATTACTCTGGCTCTCTGAATTACTAGCCCAGTGAGAATACCACTACACCATCACCTCCTCTGCTATGTTTTGCCAGTATTTTCTGTTTGTATTTCAGATTTCCAGCATCTGCAGTATTTTGATTTTACCTGAACTTATAGTGAACTAAACTGGAGCTACAGTAACCAGATTCAACCAGTTAGCTAATAACTACTAAGCTCCTAATGCTGAGAGTGAGTTTATCCTGTCTAAACTGCAAGGAAGAAAGAACTTAGCCTGTTTACACAGTACTTTCCAATTACTGGTAATTATAGACTAGATTAGATTTTAAGAGCAAATTTTAAGAATTAAATTAACACTTAAAATTCCCCTCTCACCAAACTCCAAGGCCAGACTTTTTGGCTCAGCGAGCGAGGGGCGTAAAATGCCACGCGGCAATGTCAGGCGGGTGTCCCAACATCACCGCGTGTCATTTAGATTTTCAGTTCGGCACAAGCCCACCAAACTGTCAAAGGCCTATTAAGGCCATTTAAATATCAATTAAAGTAATAAACTGAGCTGCCCATCCAACCTTAAGGTTGGCGAGCTGGCAAAGAGACTAGGCAGCCTTTGCATTTTTCATGGAGCCTCATTCATGGGCAGGATGAGGTTTCATGAAAGGTTTATAAATTAAATCATTTTTTTCATTAATGTTCATTGACATGCCCCAGCTCATGTGACACTCTCACATGAGGGGACGTGCCTTAAAAATTTTTCTTTTCTTTATTTAAATTTTTAAAACTTAAACTAATCTCCCTGAGGAACCTCTGCGCCCCAGGGAGGTTTCTGCGCTAGAGCCACACTCCCGACTCAGGGAACCCCCCCCCACCCCCCCCCCACCCCACCTTCTGCCCGCACAGGGAGTGCTCAGCGCTTCTGGGCGCACATCACGCTGGGCCGGCTTTAATTGGCCTGCCCGCCTAAAATGGCGGCATGAACCCGATCGGGGGCACCGATTGGGCCTGCGCCCGCCCCCACACAAAGCCCCCCCGATAGGGGGAAAATTCTCCCCCAAGTCTTCACTCAGTTAGTCAGCTGCACTCTGTTTGCCACTTGAGTTTGGTGTTTTTCTTGGGCCCCAATTGTTTACACAGATTTATACTGATTTTATATTTGGATATACTCCAATGAAATTGGCAGGAAATTTAGGTCCAACTTGATATCAACAACTCACCAAGGCTCCTTGGACAACACCTTCCAAAACCACAACTTCTACCATCTAGAAAGACAAGGGCAGCAGACACATAGGGAACTTCTCCTCGAAGTCACTCACCATCCTGACTTTGAATTATATCGCCGTTCCTTCACTGTCGCTGGGCCAAAATCCTGGAATTCCTTCCCTAACAGCACTGCAGGTGTACCTACACCACATGGACTGCAGCGGTTCAAGAAGGCAGCTCACCACCACCTTCTCAAGGGCAACTAGGGATGGGCAATAAATGCTGCCCTAGCCAGCGATGCCCACATCCCATCAATGAATAAGAAAAGTACAGAATAGATGCATTTCAGCTCTAATATCCAGGATGTCCCAAAGTACTTCACACTCAATGAAATACTTTTGAAATGTGGTCACTGTTTTAATGTAGGAAGCACATTAGCTAAATTACACACAGCAGATAATGACCAGATAATCAGTTTTTTTTTTAATGATTTTGGTTGAGTGGCAAATATTAGCCACAATACTGAAGACACATGCTTATCTATGAAAATAATGCCATCTGATATTTCACATTCATCTGAGAGGGTAGACGGGTCCTCAATTCAATGGGCAGAATTTTATGGCCCTGTTTTGGCAGGGACGGGGACATAAGATGTGGCGAGACATTCTAAACCCCATTGACTTCAGCGGGAACATAAATCCCACTGCCGTAAAATTCTGCCCAATGGCTCCTCTGAAATAGAGCGACTTCTGCAGTGTAGCACTCTATCAGTGCTGCATGGGAGAGTCAACATGGATTTTGTGCTCAGATATCTGAAGTAGAGTTTGAACCATGGAAATCTCCCTGTGACATTCCTAGAATTCTAATAAATGAGAGAATATCTTCCCAATAAATGAATAGCATTATTAACACACGGCAACCAGAGGAAAACCCTCTCCACTAATCCTGTGGAAAGATGTTAACTGGACGTCGCCTGTGAAGGAAACAGTTGCTTGTCTGTTGATCTAAATGGCTGGAACTGGTGTGGGAATCCAATGATAAACTTTTCTTTTAAATTAAAGATTGATTTAAAGTTATTACTGATTCATTTCTTTAACTTTACCAAGTTACCTATTGACATTTTTCCTATTTTTTATTGACATGCCCTGTCATTACAGTCTTTACCAGTCTATCAATGGCTCTGGTTGCTACGATACTTGTGTTTCCATGATAACTATGAATGTCTTTTACCCTATTCCTATTTTCTCTCTTTTCATAACTATGAAAAGGCGCACTCAAGGTTTAGAGGCTATTTAGAGGAAGGCTGTGGACTTCCAAGCATTAGGCTTGAGATTTTGTGAGACGTTTGGGAAAAGTACAGATGCAGAAACAATAAGCGTTTATTCTATAATTTATGTTATTGAAAGGTTCAAATAGTTTATATTGTGCACAGAATATCACACAGTAAGGAGGATGTCAGATTGAGATGATCAGATGGAGATTCAGAGTACAAGAGTAAGGAGGTCATGTTGAACTTGTATAAAACACTAGATAGGCCTCATCTGGAGTATTGTGCCCAGTTCTGGGCACCATACTTGAGGAAGGATGTGAAGGCATTGGAGAGAGTACAAAGGAGATTCACAAGAATGATTCCGGGGATAAAGAACTGTAGCTATGAGGATAAATTGGAGAGGTTGGCACAGTTTTCCTTGGAGAAAAAAAGGCTGAGAGGAGAATTGATAAAGGTATTCAAGATCTGAGGGGCATGGACAGGGTAAATAGTGAGAAACTGTTCCCACTCAAGAGAACATCAAGAACTAGAGGGCACAGATTCAAAATTGTTCGCAAAAGGAGTAAATTTGATGTGAGGAATTTTTTTTTTTACCCAGAAGGTGCGTGGAGTTTGGATCAAACTTTCTGAAAGGGTGGTGGAGGCAGGTTCAATCAAGGTATTCAAAATAGAATTGGATTGCTACCTGAAAAGAAAGAATGCACAAGGTTATGGGGATAAAGCAGGGGCATGGGACTAGATGGAATGCTCTTTTAGTGAGCCAGTGCAGATGCGATGGGCTGAATGGCCTCCTTCTGCACTGTAAGGATACTGTGAGCCTGTGATACTATATACAGAGGCAGGGAGAAATTCTGGGAAAGACTGAGCAGGTTGGGTGAAGCAAAACCATCGAGACATTTAAAGATAAAGAGTTTGAATGCTTCAAACTCAACTTGCTAGGACTCAGGGAGTCTGGGATTCTGGGGGTGGAGGAGATTACGACATTGTGTGAGAGCAGTTTGGGATGTTAGAGTTGTGAATTGGCTGAAGTTTGTGAAGGGAAGAGCTGGGCAGACCAGTAAGAGTAGTGTTGGAAAGTCAATTATCAGCACAATGAAGCTGTGTATTGGAGGTCCCGCAATAGAGGAGGAAGAAAGCTGAGACAGAAACAAAGAACACTCTGTAGAGTCTTCACAATCGGCCAGATAAGGCGTCGGAATCTCACATCTGAACTGAAGAAGATGGTGCAGTTCTACAGCAGCATTGAACGTAGGCTGAGGGGAGGGGGGGAAGTGAGTTCAGTAAAAACTAACTGAAGAGAAAAGATTATGAGTAAGAGGAAATCAAGGACAGAACACTGAGGCATTGGAGACAACACAACAAAGGCTCATTAGATTGGTCCCTGGGATGAGAGACTGAGTAAATGGAGCTGATATTCTCCGAGTTTGGAAGGATGAGAGATAATTTCATTGAAACATACAAAATTCTGAAGGAGCTGGACAGGGTAAACACAGAAACTGTTTCTGCTAGTTGGGGAATCTAAAACAGGGGAGCACAGTCTCAGGATAAGGGGCTGTTCATTTAAGGCCAAGATGAGGAGAAACTACTTTGCTCAAAGGGTTGTGAATTTTTGGAATTCTCTACCCCAGAGGGTTGTGAATGTCCCATCTTTAAATACATTTAAGACAGGAATACACAGGTTTTTGGTCTCTCTGGGAATTAAGGAATATGGGGAGCAAGCGAGAAAGTGGGGTTGAAGTCCAAGATCTACCACAATCATATTGAATGGTGGAGCAGGCTTAATGAGCCATGTGGTCTACTCCTGCTCCAATTTCTTATGTTCCTGTGGCATTCTTCAGGTACAGAAAGAGAAAGCCTTTGAGAAGTTGTAGTGACCATGTTGCGATAAGTTGAAGATAGGATGATAGTTGTGAAAGGTAAAAGGATTGAGTTCGATATTTAAGGAAATGGGGAGTGATGATGGTTCCCAAAAGGATGAGGACAATGTCAAATGAAGGAGAAAGCCTGACAGGCCCAATAAGCTTGGGACACAGGAAGGGTAGTTAGGCAGTCAGGAGCTGTGTTATGAAGGGTTGAGAAAAAACAACTTCTTGGATAGTCAGGTTTGTACCTTTGGTGAAGTTTGAGTTTAAATAAAAGGTCATGGTCAGGCTTCTCAACTGTGAGCCCCACAACCAAAGTTGGATGGGTTATGGTAGAGAATGATGGGTATTGTAGTTTGTGAGCATTTCTAATGGCTCACTGCCTGGACAGGGAACATACAAACATACGAATTAAGAGCAGGAGTAGGCCACTCAGCCCCTCGAGCCTGTTCCGCCATTAAATAAGATCATGGCTCATCTGATTGTAACTTCATCCCCACATTCCTGCCTACCCCCAGTAACCTTTCACCACCTTGCTTATGAAGAATCTGTCCACCTCTATCTTAAAAATATTCAAAGACTGCTTCTAATGCCTTTTGAGGAAGAGAGTTCCAAAGACTCATCACCCTCTGAAAGAAACAATTTCTCCACATCTCTGGCTTAAATGGGCAACTCCTTAGTTTTAAACAGTGAACCCTAATTCTGGATTCTCCCACAAGAGGAAACATCCTCTCCACATTCACCCTGTCAAGACCCCTCAGGATCTTTTTTGTTTCAATCAAGTCACCTCTTACTCTTCTAAACTCCAGTGGATACAAGCCTAGCCTGTTCAACCTTTCCTCATAAGACAACCCACCCATTCCAGGGCCTGAACTGTGCGATCGGTGGGCCCAGGATCAGCCGGGGAATAGACTGCCGACCGCGATAGGCCCCCGACCGTGATTTCATGCTGGCTGGCCAATTAATGGGCACTAAACTCAGCGCTGCTGGGATGGGGGCAGGAAGAAGGCATGTTCTGACATCAACGCAGGCACAGGCCAGCGCTGAGGGGAAGTTCCCCGAAGGCAGAGAGGCTGCCTCAGGGAGCCGAAGGCCTGAAAAATCAAAAATAAAGGTTTCAGAAGCTGAACGTGTCCATGCACCATAATAAAAAACCTGAAAATTTAGCTGCTGAAAATGCTGTCCACAGAAACTTATTTGTATTTTATGTCATCACGGAAACCTCATCCCGCCCGTGGATGAGGTTTGTTGAAAAATGTAAAGGCCGCCTGGCTGATTGGCCCATCCGCCAACTGTAAGGTTGGACGGACCATAAAAAATCAGTCAGTTGCTCCGTTAATGGGTTTAATTGCCCCCTTAATTTTCGGCAGGTACGCTTCTGACTTTTACGCTCGCCCACCGACCGAAATATTTCCTGAGTGTGGGATAACATCCGGATGTTCCCCTGACATCATCTCGCCCAATTTCATGCTGGATCAGGACAGGTACACACCCGTCCGCCAAGCTTAAAACTCTGCCCCAAGTATTAATCAGGTAAACCTTCTCTGACCTGCTTCTAACGTATTTACATCCATCTTTAAATAAGCAGACCAATGCTGTACACCATAGAACCACAGAAAAGCTAAGGTGCAGAAAGAGGCCATTCATCCCATTGTGTCTGTACTGGCCAAAAGGAGAAAAAAGAAACCAGCCACTTATTTTAATCCCACTTCCCAGCACCTGGTCCATAGCCTTGCAGGTTACAGCACTTCAGGTGCAGATCCAGGTGCCTTTTAAATGAGTTGAGCATTTCAACCTCAACCACCAACTTAGGCAGTGAATTCCAGATGCCCACCACCCTCTGGGTGAAAAAGCCTTTCCTCATGTCCCCTCTAATCCTTCTACTAATCACCTTAAATCTATTCCCTCTGATAATTGACCCCTCAGCTAGGGGAAGCGAGTCTTTCCGGTTTGCCCTATCCAGGTCCCTCATAATTTTGTACATCTCAATGAGGTCACCTCTTAACCTCCTCTGTTCCAAGGAAAACAACCCTAGCCCATCCAATCTCTCCTCATAGCTGCAATTTCCAAGCTCTGGCAACATTCTTGTAAACCTCCTCTGCACACTCTCCAGAGCAATTATGTTCTTCCTGTAATGTGGAGACCAGAACTTTACACAAAATTCCAGCTGTGGCCTAACCAGCGTTTTATACAGTTCCATCATTACTTCCCTGCTTTTGTATTCAATACCTCGCCCAATAAAGGAAAGCCTTCCATGTGCTTTCTTTACCACCTTGTCCACCTGACCTGCCTCCTTCAGGGACCTGTGGACATGTACTCCAAGGTCTCTCACTTCCTCAACCCCTCTCAAAAACTTCCAGTTTATTGAGCATTCCCTTGTTTCGTTTGCCCTCCCCAAACGCTGGTTAGGCCACAGCTGGAGTACTGCATGCAGTTCTGGAATCCGCATTATAGGAAGGATGTAATTGCACTAGAGAGAGTGCAGAGGAGATTTACCAGGATGTTGCCTGGGCTGGAGAGTTTTAGTTATGAGGAGAGATTGGATAGACTGGGGTTATTTTCCCTGGAGCAGAGGAGATTGAGGGGGGACATGATTGAGGTGTATAAAATTATGGGGGGCATAGAAAAGGGTAGACAGGAAGGAACTTTTCCCCTTGGTGGAGAGATCAATAACTAGGGGGCATAGATTTAAGGCAAGGGGCAGGAGGTCTAGAGGGGATGTGAGGAAGAATTTTTTCACCCAGAGGGTGGTGGGAATCTGGAACTCACTGTCTGAAAGGGTGGTAGAGGCAGAAACCCTCATAACGTTTAAGAAGTATTTGGATGTGCACTTGTGATGCCATGGCATACAAGGTTATGGGCCAAGCGCTGGAAAATGAGATTAGAGTAGTTAGGTACTTGTTTGACTGGCACAAACTCAATGGGCCGAAGGGCCTTTTTCTATGCTGTAGATCTCTATGACTCTATGGGCTGAATTTTTTGCTTGCCGGGCGGGCAGGCCTGACCCAATCAGAGGCTGGCGTGGATCCAATTGCCGCCAGCAAAATGGGCCTCACCACCATTTTGTGAGGGCCAATTAAGGACCGCCCAGCACGTTTCAGATTCCTGTGGACAACAGGAAATTAAAACGTGCGGAGGGCGTGTTCAGACCACTGGTTCCAATGGGGAACCGATAGTCTGTATAAAGAAAAGCCAGGGAGCCTCCTTTAGACTGTTCACCAAGGCCAGCGACCAGGCTCCAGAGGAGGTGAGGGTAGAGGAGGAGGGGGGCAAGCTGCAGGGTAGGCCAGCGGGGGCCAATGTGCCCCTCGGTTCTCCAATGCCTGCCTTTCTGCTCTCCTGGAAGAGGTGTCAAATCATCGGGAGATGTTGTTTCCCGAGTATGGGAGGAGGAGGGCCCCTTAGGTCACCAGGCAGGCGTGGGAGGAGGTGGGTGATGCTGTCAGTGCCCATAATGATGTGTGGCACACAGGCACCCAGTGCCGCAAGCAATTCAATGATTTGCTGCGCTCTGGAAGGGTGAGGACCATGTCAGCCTTGGCCATTTGACCCAGCAGGTAGCCTTAGCCTTTGAGGCCCCACCACCCCTATGTCTTGCTGTCATTACTGCATTGGGCATTTGGCACACGCTGGGTGGGCAAACAGTGACCATGCTTACATCAGCCTTAGTGGTTGAGGAGAAGATGGATTCTCCCTGCAACATATGTTGGTGCTTGTCACATTTGAATAGTCTGGGGACAACCTGCAGCTAGACACATACTCAGAACTCCAACACATGTCTTATTGATGGTGATGAGATGGTGGAAGGGGAACCTCAAGGTGTCGTGGCCAAGTGCCATCTACTGGCCTTGGTGCTGCACCTAGTTGCACCTCCTTGCCATGGCCGCTAAGACCTGTGTGTTATTCATAGTGATGGACACCGAATGTGTCCAAGGTGTCCGTTGGGGGAGGGGGTTGGGAGCAACCGTACTATCTTCTGGGGACTGATCACCAGTAGTGTGGACAAGAGCTGCTGGAGGCCTCAGATGGGCCACTGTGGTTGGGGGGCGGCGTGCGGGTACAGAGTACATGAGCGATCAGCCCCAATAATTCCTCTTCCCTGTTCTGCAGGCAAAAACCGAACACAATCAAAGGGAGCGCCAGAGGACTGATGGTGGGCACGCCATGCTGCAGCGCCTCACCACCTTCCAGGGGCAGGCCATGGAGCTGGGGAGGAGGCAGGCGGCCAGGGCGGCAGACGTCGGCGAGGCTGGCGTCCAGCGGCCAGGTATTTGAGGTCCACAGTCTCATCCACTCTGTCTCCCCACCATCCAAACCACTGATGGTTGCTGCAATCATTAATGCAGCAACACTGCTCATTCACAGACTGAGACACTCTGACATGTGGCTCATACACAAAGGTCCCTCAGCCCCTTGAGGATGCGCATCTCTAGCACCTTCCAAAGTCACCTTATCCCATTTCTGACCACTATCCCGATGGCCTATCATGCCATGGCATCACTGCTGCACAGCAAAAGACTTGTTGCATCTTAGGAGGGTTTGTACCTCCACCACCCTTTCAGCCAGTGCGTCCCACATTACTCTGTCCAAAAGGTCTTCATCACCTCACCTGTCAACCTCATGACACTCAACTTAAATAAATGCCACCATGTTAGTCATCCCTGCACCAAGGGGAAATGTTGCCTTCTGTCCACCCGGTCTCTGCCCGTCATAACGGTATGAAGGTCAATAATGTGACCCGTCAATCTCCTGTGATCCAAGGCAAATGTTGCAAGTGTTTGCAATGTTTCCTCATTACTCCAATTCTCCAGGCCAGCATGCATCCTGGTCAGGAACCTCTGCACTCTCCCCACTCCAATGCCATCCCTTACATGAAGTACAGGTCACAACTGAACACAGAAGTGTAGATGTGGCCTCGACAGCATTTTCTGGACTTGCAACATGACCTCCCTTTTCCTACATTCTGTTCCTCAGCTCATAAAGGTAAGTTTGACTTTGACCTTGTTAAATGCCTTATGTTCCTGTTCTGCTACCTTCATGGGTCTGCCCAGCAAGGTCCCTGAAATCGTCGTGACTTCCCACAGTCCTACCATTACTCATGTATTCCCGTACCTTGCTTGTCTTGCCCAAGTGCTTAACCACACACTTATCCACATAACATTCCATGTGGCATTCCTTAGGCCATCTGACCAGCCTGTCTGTATGTGCATGTAATGTTTGGGCCTCCTCCTGACTAGTTACCACTCCACCAATGTTCATCTCCTTAAGTTCTTGAAGGGTGAGCGACTTATGAGGCTGGGGGAGAAAGGGATGAAAGGAGTTACTGACTGAACGCTAACTGATGCACTGTCCTTGTTGTTAATTTCAGCATCACCACTGCATGGCCGCCCCCAACATGTCCGGAGCACCCCCCCACCTCCACACCTGAGGGCCAAGACTTGCAACTTGCCCTTTCAGCGAGCCAGGCACCAGCGCAGCCACTACCACATCAATGGGGATTATGATGTTGGCTAGTGTCCCAGGGCACAGTGGAGAGGGCACATCTCAGTCACTGGAGGAGATGGTAGGGACAGAGAGTGCTGATGGCGCCAGCAGCCAGAGGGCTGCAGAGGACCAGGCACATGCTGAGTCCAGCAGTGATGATGGGCCTCTGGAGACGTCACCAATGCAGCAGCTGCAGGACAAGCGGCCGGGTGCACGGGAGCATCTGATAGGGTTGCATGAGGGTATGCTTCAGTTGGTCTCTGCGATGGAGGAGTCCAGGCAAAGTGTCAGTGAAGGCGTGAACCTCAGGACAGAGCTTCAGGTTCCTCCACTGAGAGATTGGCGACTCTCATGGAGAGGGGCTTCGATTGGATGGAGCATCTTCTGTTTGGGTTACGCTCTGACCTGCAAGCCCTCACAGCGGTAATGGCCAGGGGTGGTCATTCTCAATGTGGGAGATATTCTGGGCACCAAGTGTCGGCGCTCAGTGCCCATGCATCTGTGGTGAGCAGGGAGGTCCAATGTGACCTCACATCGGTTCAGCAGCTGCCTGTCGTCGCTGCGAGCTCCTCTCAGGGCGCTCTGGCTGAGGGAAGCAGCTCCTCCACCCCTCTCCCAGTGACCGTAGCATTCAGTGAGGCTGCGGCAACTGGGGAGATGACAGTTCTGGAACTGGCCACTCCCTCCCAGGCGGGGCCATCACAGGATCCACGGGCCAGAGGATGCCCACTAAGGTCATCGAGGCCGACAGGATAGCAGATTCAGCAGGCTGTCTCACAAGCCACTCTGAGCGATGGGGTGGCACCAAGATGTAGCACCCGCAAACATAAGCATAAGGCACGTTAGGCACTCCACGGGTATGTCACTGGTGATTTTGTGTTGGCCCTAGATTAGGGAATATATCATTATGTTTGTAAGAGAGACATTTGTGTTTTATTTTGGACTGAATAAAGTCCAGTTTTCTAACCATGGCTGAGGGTGTTTCCTTTGTGCTGCATTTGTCTTTTTCACAGACATCTCCTGAGTGTTTGAGTGGACATTGATGTTTCTGTACTAAGCCCTTAGTTGTAGCTGATGAGGTGGAAGATGTAGCACATAAGTACCACATGTGGAAGTTCCAGGCAATGCTGGTCCTGCTGATCGATGTGTGTGGAGCTAGCTGAAGGCTCTTTGGATTAAATTGTCCCGGGTGTCCCTGCCTCCTTGGTGTAGTAGCGGGTCGGTGTGCTGCCCCTCATCATCGCCCTGTGCTTCCTCATCCTCTGAGCCACTGCTGGATTCATCATGTGCAGCCTCATCCAGGGCGTCAAGGTCTTCATCGTCAACTGCATCCCCCCTTTCCAGTGCAAGATTGTGCAGGGCACAGCATGCTACCACTATCACAGAGACACGATCTGGGGGGTACTGGACTGCACTCCCTGAGCGGTCCAGGCAAGGGAAGCGCATCTTGAGAAGACCGATGGCTCTCCACCACAGCTCTTGTGGAGCCGTGGCTCCTATTGTAGTGCTCCTCAGTTTCTGTTCTTGGATGGTGGAGAGGCGTCATGAGCCACCTTCTGAGGGGATAGCCCTTGTCACCCAGCAGCCATCCACCCAGCCAGGCTGGAGCACTGAAGAGCCCCGGCACCTGGGAGTGTATGAGGATGTAGGTGTCGTGGGAGCTGCCTGGGTACCTTGCACAGACTTGGAGAATCATCATCCTGTGATCACACACTATCTGCACGTTCATGGAGTGGAAGCCCTTCCTGTTGATTAAAGCATCGAGCTCACCTGCTAGCGCCTTGATGCCCACATGTGTACAGTCTATAGCACCCTGGACGCGGGGCAAGCCAGCAATGGCTGTGAAGCCTCTGGCTCATTGTATCTGACTTGCCTGGTCACAGCGGAAGTGGATGAGGGTCAATGCCCGTCTGAACAGAGCATCTGTAACCTGCTTGACACAAGTGTGGACAGCTGATTGGGAGACACCGCAAAGATCACCCACCGAGCCCTGGAAGGAGTCAGAGGCATAGAAGTGGAGGGCAACTGTGACCTTCAGAACCGCTGGCATGGGGTGTCCACCCATACAGTCAGGAGAGATCTCAGGGCCAATCATCTGACAGATATAGTTGACTGTTTCACTTGACAGGCAGAGCCTCCTTCGGCATTGCACCTCAGTCATATTAAGGTAGCTGCTTCACTGCCTGTAAACCCTGGCAGCAGGATAGTGGTGTCTTCTGTGGCCCCTTCCACCTTGGACAACCTCTTGGCCCTGCGCCCCTTGTGCCTGCGCCTGGCCTCCCAAAAGTGGCTCCCCTGGAGGCTAATTGTCCAGTCCTGGCCTCCTCCTTATTCTATCTCTCCCTTCCTCAGAGGAGCTGCCTCCATTGGAGATGTCAGAACCCATACCCAGGCTAAATGGAGGCCTCCAGAAAGCTACAGGTCCGATAAAGATTACTGTCTGCAGAGTGCTGAGCTGAACCTTCAAAGTCCAGAGAAAGCTACTGGAAATCGATCTGAACTGCTACAGATCACACAGGCAAGTTTAAAAAAAACTTTCTGCATTAAATAATTCAGATAAAACATTAACAACCCCTCTGAGCCCAAATATCCCGCCCGTGGATGAGGTTTGTTAAAAAATCACTTACCCGCCTGCCCGTTGGGCCCGTGTGCTGAGCCGAAGATCTCACGGGCTCCTCAAAATCAGCATCAATTGCCGAGTTAAGGGCCTAAACAAGGCCTTTAATTAATGGCGGGCGCACATCACGCTTCATAGCGTCCGCCCAGCTAAATATCGTGATGCCACACGCTGATGTCGGGAGGCTCGTCACCTGCACGTCAGCCAAAATTCTGCCCTATGACTCTAAATGCATTACCTCACACTTTTCTGGACTGAATTCCATTTGCCACTTCTCCACCTGCTCAACCAAACCATTGATATCATTCTGGAGCGGACAGCTATCCTCTTCACTATCAACTACATGGCCAATTTTTGTGTCATCTGCAAATTTCCCAATCATACTTCCTACACTTATGTCCAGATCATTAATATATACAACAAACAGCAAGGGCCCCAACACTGAGCCCTGTGGAACACCACTGGAAACATCCATCGACCATTACCCTTCATTTACTATCACTGAGCCAATTTTGGATCCAACCTGCCATCTTCCCCTGTATCCCATGAGACCTCACTTTCCTGACCAGTCTGCCACATGGGGCCTTGTCAAATGCCTTACTGGAGTCCATGTAGATAACATCCACCACACTACCCTCATCAATCCTCCTTGTTACTTCCTCACAAAAATTGTTAAGTTTGTAAGACACGATCTTCCCCCAACAATTCCATGCTGACTATCCCTGATCAATCCTTACCTTTCTAAGTGACAGTTTATCCTGTGTCTCAGAATTGTTTCCAATAACTTTCTCACCACCAAAGTCAGACTGACGGGCCTATAATTTTCAGGCCTAAACCTCCCACCCTTTTAAATAATGGTACAATGTTCACACATCTCCAATCCTCTGGGACCTTGCCTGTATCGAGTGAGAATTGGAAAATGATCCTCAGAGCATCCGTTATTGCCCCCTTTGGCTTCGTTCAAGGCCTGTAAGCTTCTGGGTAACCAGGGGGCTCTAGATTTGGCAGTACCACCTTTTTTCTTTATGGGAACATGCCTACACTGTGTCTGCAGAATCTCGCCTTTGAATGCCTCCCACTGATTTGACACAGCTTTTCCTGCTAATAGCCGTGTTCAGTCTACACTCACCAGGTCACCTCTCAGCTTTGTAAAGTTTGCCTTCCTCCAATTTAAAAGTTATACTCCTGTTCTATCTATATCCTTTTCCGGCATTTAAGTATTTCCAGCATTTTCTGCCCTCATTTCAGATTTCCATCTGTCACTGCTGTTTGTAGCTACTCCTCCTGCCAGGAGACCTGCTCTCATGTTACGTCACACTCGTCTGTCTCGCAGCACCCTCACACATCCACTGTCGCTCATCTGCAACCACTCTGTGATGCTCATCATCCAGTTACACCTAGCTCAGCCCCTCTTTCTGCTGCCCTCCATTTTGCCCTCTAGGAGATCTCTGTAGCTTTTCACCTCTGATTAAATGGCTAAAATACTGACATTTTCTTTTCTGGGTGTCACTTTTTAGAGTTCTTTTTATTTCAAGCGCCTCTTCATTTGTCTCACGGTCTGTATATGGAATTTTAAACAAACGTCTGAGCATCCACATTTCAAAGGCCTCTATATTCGCCACTGAACGTTACTTATAGCCCAGGTTTCTGAGACAGACAGGAAAGTGGATAGAATGTAGCACCTTATGGCCTGAATCTTCTGGTCAGCATGTGGGGGTAGGCCCCGCTCGCCGACGCGTAAGATGATGCACGGTGATGTCGGGCGTGTGTCCCGAAGTCACTGTGCGTCATTCCGATCCTCAGTTTGGCAGCCGTGCACCGGAGTCGGCTGTGCCCCCCCTGAGCTGTCAAAGGCCTGTTAAGGCCATTTAAATAGCAATTGAAGTAATTAACCTTAAGGTTGGTTGGGGGGCAGCCTTCGTACTTTTCATGGAACCTCATCCACAGGCAGGATGAGGTTTCATGAAGGGTTTATAAATGTAATAAAATTTTTATTAAAATTCATTGACATGTGACATTGTCACATGAAGGGACATGTCTGAATACTTTTTTTTTCTTTATTCCAATTTTTCATGAGAAAAGTAATCTCCCTGAGGCAGGTCTGTGCCTCAGGGAGATTTCTGCGCTCTTTCATGCGTATGCACAAAAGATCGCAGGCCCCAACTCAGCCTTCTCCACCCCCCACCTCCCCCCCCCCGCCCCGCACACGGAGCGCTCAGCACTTCCGAGTGCTCGTCACGCTGGGCGGGCCTTAATTGGCCCGCCCACATAAAATGGCGGCACGCAGCCAATCACGAGCAGTGATTGGCTCCGCTCCTCCTCCCGACCGGTCCACCCGACAGGGAGAAAATCCTTCCCTAATGAGCTTTCTCCTTGTCACAAGCTTGAGTTTTCCTGTTGTTAACACACCCCTCCTCTTCACAAAATCACTTCTGCCCGTCTCTATCCTTCCAATTTTGGTATCACATCAACCATCTTCTGTTATCATTTGTCCTAAATAGACAAACTTATTAATTTATTCCAGTGTGACACCATCCACTTCAATCTTTGCTCCAGTTTCTTCTAATGTATTCCTTCTAATTGTTCCATTGTTTTTGTCCTTTTGGTGTTCATACTCAATCCATATTCTAAACTTTGAGATTTTACTTGATTGGCGATATTTTGTAGGGCCTCTTCTGGCTCTGCAAGTAGCGCTGTGTCATCAGCATAACGCAAGTTTGTTATATTCTTGCCTCCAGTTTCTACTCCTGGAAACACATCTAATTCTCTGAATATTTGTCCTGAGTAAAGATTGAATCATTTTGGTGACAGTACACAGCCTTATCTCGTTCCTCTCTTCACTTGAAACATATCTGATTGTCCACCTTCTAACCTGATGTTCGTTATTTAGTCTCAACATAGGCTCTGGATAAATCTCACATCTTTACTGTCAATGTCACATTTCAGCATCACCTCTCTTAACTTTTGGTGATAAACATGATCGAACACTTTTTCATAGCTTTGAAGCCTATGTCAATGTTTTTTATTTCTACATATTTAACGAAGATTATTCTAAGGTTAAACATTCCCCCTCTTGTTTCTACTCCAGGTCTAAATCCAGGCTGCGTTTCACCAATTTCTGCTTCAAATATATTATTATCTCTTTTTATTATTATTTTCAAGATCAGTTTAATGAGATGACTTGTTAAGCTTATACTTCTAAATTGATTCCACTCCATTGCTTTAGGTTTCTTGGCTAACCTGACAAATAATGAATGTCTCACATCACTTGGAATATACCTTTTGGTATATGTTTGATGACATATTTGTTATTACTCCTAATGCTGTTTCTCCAAAGGCTTTCAGATGTTGTGTTGTCACTTCATCCACGCCTGGAGCTTCTCCTGTACTCATCAATTTCAAAGCATTCTTTACCGCTGACATCATCATGTTTGGTCCATCTAAATCTTGAGGACTCCCTCATTTTGCATCACTGTACAATTCACTATATAGTCTCTCCATCTTTTTGTTACTGCATCCCTTTCAAACAATATTTATTTTACCAGCGTTGTCGTTTATGCACCCACTATCTGTTGCTTCCCCTTTATTTCTAGTTGTCAAAGATTTCACCTTCTGGTGCATAACACTCATTTTGTGATTTCTTTCCAGCTCCACTACTTCATCACACATCTCACTATAACCATTTCTCTTTAGCCGGCCTGCATTTATTCTTTATTTTCTTTTCAATTTCATCAGACTCGGGTATGTTTCTTTTCTATCATCTTTGCTAGTATCTCATCTGTCGTCCACTCCTTGTCTTCCTTTTTTTTTCTGGTTTGATAATATTTCCTTTGCAGCATGTTGTACACTCCCTTCCATATGTTTCCTTTTGCTTTCTATTTCTGGTTCTGAGATCTCTGCTTGTTACGTTTCCTCAGTCCTGAGACATCCATACTTGTTTTTTACTTGAAGAGTCAATGCCTCTCTAATGTTCTCATCCTTCAACATGTCAAAGTCTAAATGGCTGCACATCTTTTTCTTGTTTAGATATTTTCAATAGCAACTTAATTTTTGCCACAAGGTGACAATGATCTGAATTTATGAATGAGCTGGGATCAGAATAAATGTTCCTTGGACTGTTTCGAAAATGTTGTTTCACCATCGTATAATCTAATTGATTTCTATACACATCGCTTGGACTTCTCCAAGTGTTCCTTAAAGAATGTGTTTGCCGCCATCAGATCATTTTCTTGACAAAACTGTATTAGTCTCTCTCCTCTTTCATTTCATGATCCAAGATCATATTGACTGACATGCGTCCCTGAAGTTTTTTCATCGATTTTAGTGTTGAAGGCGTCCATTACAATTACCATAGCAGTTGGTTTAACTTGATCATAACACTTCGCAATATCACCATAAAATGCCTCTATTTCCTGCTTCCTGTGATCATGTGTCAGGGCATAAACTTGTATGACAATTAGTTCAAAAGTCTTTCCTTCCATCTTAACCATGATCACTCTTTCTGAGATTGCCCAGTAACTTTGAACTGATCTCTGTATATTTTGGTGACCAGGATTCCTACTTCATTCCTACGCTTGTCACCTCCCAAGAAGTAATGCACATGATTCTTCTTTTCCATCTGACCAGATTCTAACCATCTCACTTCGGCAAGTCCAAGTAGGTCAATACAACGTCTACTCATTACCTGATGGAAAAGTGCGCTGTATGCGCAGAGGTGAGGAAAGGACCAATTTCGACAACGAGGACCTAGATAACCTGCTAACAATCAGTATCCAAGCTCCCATGTGAATAATGACCATTTGAGTTAGCGAGTAGTCCACCCTGTGTCAGAAGGTGTGCGTTTAACTCCCACTCCAAGCCTTAAGCACGAAATTCCAGGCTGAAAGTCCAGGGTAATACCAAGGGAGAGCTGCACAGTTGGAGGTGCTGTCTTTTGGATAAGACATGAAACTGAGGCCCTGACTGCCTCTTCAGGTGGCACTATTCAAAGAAAACCAGGGGATTATTTCTAGTGCCCTGATCAATCTGCACAGACACACACATTCCAACATATGCACAAACACATGCAGAAGCACATGTACACACATACCCACACATACCAATATCCAACACATGTATAAAACAAAAACAGAATTACCTGGAAAAACTCAGCAGGTCTGGCAGCATCGGCGGAGAAGAAAAGAGTTGACGTTTCGAGTCCTCATGACCCTTCAATAGAACTGAGTGAATCTAAGGAGAGGAGTGAAATATAAGCTGGTTTAAGGTGGGGGGGGGTGGTGTTGGGTGGGGGGAGAGAAGTGGAGGGGGGTGGGGTGTGGTTGTAGGGACAAACAAGCAGTGATAGGAGCAGATAATCAAAAGATGTCACAGACAAAAGAACAAAAGAACACAGAGGTGTTGAAGGTGGTGATATTATCCAAATGAATGTGCTAATTAAGAATGGATGGTAGGGCACTCAAGGTACAACTCTAGTGGGGGTGGGGTGGAAAGACTAGCAGGGCATAAAAGATTTAAAAATAATGGAAATAGGTGGGAAAAGAAAAATCTATATAAATTATTGGAAAAAAACAAAAGGAAGGGGGAAGAAACAGAAAGAGGGTGGGGATGGAGGAGGGAGTTCAAGATCTAAAGTTGTTGAATTCAATATTCAGTCCGGAAGGCTGTAAAGTGCCTAGTCAGAAGATGAGGTGCTGTTCCTCCAGTTTGCATGGGGCTTCACTGGAACAATGCAGCAAGCCAAGGACAGACATGTGGACAAGAGAGCAGGGTGGAGTGTTAAAATAGCAAGCGACAGGGAGGTTTGGGTCATTCTTGCGGACAGACCACACGTGTTCTGCAAAGCGGTCGCCCAGTTTACGTTTGGTCTCTCCAATGTAGAGGAGACCGCATTGGGAGGAACGAATGCAGTAGACTAAGTTGGGGCAAATGCAAGTGAAATGCTGCTTCACTCGAAAGGAGTGTTTGGGCCCTTGGACGGTGAGGAGAGAGGAAGTGAAGGGGCAGGTGTTACATCTTTTGCGTGGGCATAGGGAGGTGCCATAGGTGGGGGTTGAGGAGTAGGGGGTGATGGAGGAGTGGACCAGGATGTCCCGGAGGGAACGATCCCTACGGAATGCCGACAGTGGGGGCGAAGGGAAGATGTGTTTGGTGGTGGCATCATGCTGGAGTTGGCAGAAATGGCAGAGGATGATCCTTTGAATGCGGAGGCTGGTGGAGTGATAAGTGAGGACAAGGGGGATCCTATCATGTTTCTGGGAGGGAGGAGAAGGCGTGAGGGTGGATGCACGGGAGATGGGCCGGACACGGTTGAGGGCCCTGTCAACGACCATGGGTGGAAACCTCGGTTAAGGAAGGAGGAGGACATGTCAGGGGAACTGTTTTTGAAGGTAGCATCATCAGAACAGATGCGATGGAGGCAAAGGAACTGAGAAAATGGGATGGAGTCCTTACAGGAAGTGGGGTGTGAGGAGCTGTAGTCAAGGTAGCTGTGGGAGTCGGTAGGCTTGTAATGGATATTGGTGGACAGTCTATCACCAGAGATTGAGACAGAGAGGTCAAGGAAGGGAACGGAAATGTCAGAGATGGACCATGTGAAAATGATGGAGGGGTGGAAATTGGAAGCAAAATTAATAAATTTTTCCAAGTCCCGACGAGAGCATGAAGCAGCACCGAAGTAATCATCGATGTACCGGAGAAAGAGTTGTGGAAGGGGGCCGGAGTAGGACTGGAACAAGGAATGTTCCACATACCCCATAAAGAGACAGGCATAGCTGGGGCCCATAAAGATATAGCTGGGGCCCATGCAGGTACCCATAGCCACACATTTTATTTGGAGGAAGTGAGAGGAGTTAAAGGAGAAACTGTTCAGTATGAGAACAAGTTCAGCCAGACGGAGGAGAGAGCGGTGGATGGGGATTGTGTATGTTGACACAACCACCAGCACCACCAACACCACCACCAACACCCCCCCGACCCCCCGCCCCTCCACCCCCCACCCCGGCCACCCCGCTGGCCCATATACATATACACACTTACAAAGGCACAAGAACACTTGCTCATGCACAAACATACACAGTGCCACACACTCCCATGCATACATTTACACACAAACTGCAAAACAGTTCAATCAAAACGCATATTAGCACTCACACATACACTTTTAGAAATCAAATGTACACTTTTTTAAACATTTATTTTTTCATTGGATGTGACATTCATTGGCAAGACCAGTCTTTGTTGCCCATCCCTAGTTGCCCTTGAGCTGAATGCCTTGCTAGGCCTTTTCAGAGGTCATTTGAGAGTCGTGTGTAGGACAGTCCAGGTAAGGACAGCAGATTTCCTACCCTAAAAAATATTAGTATACCAGATTGATTCTTATGACAATCAATGGTTGTTGTTGTAGTCACCATTACTAAGACTAGCTTTTTAATTCAAGAATTATCAATTGAATTTAAATTCCACCAGCTGCCATGGTAGGATACATGTCCTCAAACCATGAAATAATTAACATCAAAATTTACAGGCACGCACACACACACACAAACACAGATATATAATAAGCAAAGACTTTCATTTATATGATGCCTTTCATCTCCTGAGGATGTCCCAAGGAGCTTTAGAGCCACTGATAGTTGTAATGTCTCTGTCCTCCCTCTAGAGTCAGCAGCCGTCTCTCTGCCCGATCTCACAAAACTCGTTATAGCTAAACCTTTCATAGGAATTAGTCTTCTACAGACCTTTCACAGTACCATGTTATATGTGAGCACATGAGCCACAGGATTGCAGCACAGCCACAGGAAAGATGTTGGGACCCAATGCATCAGGTCAAGGCCTGCATTAAGAGTTATCTGGAGGGATGGGACGAGGGTGGTTGGTTTTGGCATAATTCCCCTCTGCCCCAATCCTGGTCCCAATAAACCAAAGGGGCTAGGGGCAGGGACTCCCACATTAGATGTTTCCATGTTCTCAGCCTCAATGGGATCCAGCATACTTTGGGAGGCCAGTTAATGGCATTCCTGATATGGGCCCCGACAGGAGGTGTGGTAAGCTGCTGGCCGAGATTAGGGGCAGGAATTGTCTGATGCCTGACTCAGGGGGTCAACAGTGAGACACTGAGACACCAGATGGAGGACAAATAGGTAAACCCCTCACCTCCACCCCCTCCACCGTAGGTCAGCTAGCTTCCTCCTGGGTTTCTTGGGTCTACACAGGGGAACACAAGTTGACATGACCCACTCCTGGGGGGTCCCTCCACTTAGCCAAAGAGACTTAGGTGGGAGGAGGGGAATCAGCTGTAGAGTTCAAC
Organism: Carcharodon carcharias; assembly: GCF_017639515.1. Classification (NCBI taxonomy): domain Eukaryota; kingdom Metazoa; phylum Chordata; class Chondrichthyes; order Lamniformes; family Lamnidae; genus Carcharodon; species Carcharodon carcharias. The sequence goes on from NC_054468.1 coordinate 231,889,918, forward strand.
GACCTGGCAGGCTATTGGTGCTACAGCTGGTTGATATAGACCAAAAGGGATGAAATTGGTTGACTCCAATGATTGAAATTGAAAAAAAGCATCAGACACAGTGTGAAATGAGCTGCCAACTAACCATGAAGGGCAATTAGCGATGGGAAAAAAAAACAAATACTGGCCTTGCCAGCATTCCATGAAAAACATTTTTAAAGCCTTTTTGTGCTACAGCTGCAAACCATTTTTAAAAATTCTTTCATGGGATGTGGGCATCACTGACAACCCCGAACTGCCCTTGAACTGAATGACTTGCTAGGTCATTTCAGAGTCAACCACATTGCTGTGGGTCTGGAGTCACACATAGGCCAGGCCAGACCAGACCAGGTGAGGACAGCAGATTTCCTTCCCCAAGCAGCAGTATAAACAGATAGGTTTTTACAACAATCAGTAATAGATTTATAGTCATTATTAATGAGACTATCTTTCAATTCCAGACTTAATAATTGAATATAAATTCCACCAGCTGCTGTGATGATTGGATTTGAAACCATATCCCAAAGTATCCACCTAATCTACATTATCAGCTTCGCAATACAATCACAATGCAAAGTCTCCCTCTAGTCAAGTAGCCGTCAAATGTTGAGTCCACAACTGAACTAAATGCATATATAGGGGATTAGGGGGTGATCTAGATGTGGTGCTTAAGATCATTGGGAGTTGATAGGATGGATAGTGGAGGGAGTCGGGGGAGTCCAGAGCAATGTTAAAATCAGAGGCAGGCTCATCAGTGGGGATATCAGGAAGCGTTTCTTCAGGCAAAGGGTTATTGGAAATCTGGAATTCTGTCCCCTCAAAAGCAGCTGAGGCTGACAGTTAATTGAAAATTTCAAAACTAAGATACATACTTTTTTGTTATGCAAGGGTGTTAAGAGATATGGAATAATGATGAAGTTGAGATACAGATTATCCATGATCTAACTGAATGGCACAGTACAGGCCTCCACCTATTCCTATGTTCCTGTAAATGACATAGCATCTACAGTACAAGAGAACAAAACTGTTCCATCACATATACTCCACCCCAGCCTTTTCCCATCCCTCTTCATTTAATCCTATGCTATTTGTCTCACCTACTCCTTGTGGTAGAAAGTTTCACATTACAGTCTGGGTAATGACATTTCTCCTGAATTAAGTAATGAATTTACGTGATGAGCTTACATTTATAGCCCCTAGTTTTGGTTTCCCTACAATTGGAAACATCTCTACATAGAGTCATAGAGGTCTACGGTATAGAAAAAGGCCCTTTGGCCCATCAAGTCTGCGCCGGTCAAACATGTACCTAACTATTCTAATCCCATTTTCCAGCACTAGGCCCACAGCCCTGAATGCCATGGCATCGCAAGTGTACATCCAAATACTTCTTAAATGTTATGAGGGTTTTTGCCTCTACCACCCTTTCAGGCAGTGAGTTCCAGATTCCCATCACCCTTTGGCTGAAAAAATTCTTCCTCACATCCCCTCTAAACCTCCTGCCCCTTACCTTAAATCTATGCCCCCTGGTTATTGATCCCTCCACCAAAGGGAAAGGTTCCTTCCTGTCTACCCTATCTATGCCCCTCATAATTTTATACACATTAATCATATCCCCACTCAATTTCCTCTGCTCCAGGGAAAATAACCCCAGTCTATCCAATCTCTCCTCATAACTAAAACTTTCCAGCCCAGGCAGCATCCTAGTGAATCTCCTCTGCACTCTCTCTCTGGTACAATCACATCCTTCCTATAATGCGGATTCCAGAACTGCACACAATACTCCAGCATTTTATCCAGTTCCAGCATAACCTCTCCGCTCTCATATTCTATGCCTCGGCTAATAAAGGCAAGTATCTCATATGCCTTCTTAACCACCTTATCTACCTGTCCCACTACCTTAAGGGACCGGTGGACATGCACACCAAGGTCCCTCTGATCTTCGGTACTTCCCAGGGTCCTACCATTCATTGTATATTCCCATGCCTTGTTTGTTCTGCCCAAATGCTTCACCTTACGCTTATCCAGATTCAATTCCATTTGCCACTGATCAGCCCATCTGACCAGCCCGTCTATATCCTCCTGTAGTCTAAGGCTATCCTCCTCACTATTTAATACCCCACCAATTTTCCTTTCATCCGGCAAACTTACTGATCAACCCTCCTATATTCAAGTCTAAATCATTTATTTATACCACAAACAGCAAGGGACCCAACATCAATCCCTGTGGAACCCCACTGGGCACAGACATCCAGTCACAAAAACACCCCTCGACTATCACCCTCTGCTTCCTGCCACTCAGCCAATTCTGGATCCAATTTGCCAAATTGCCTTGGATCCCATGGGCTCTTACCTTCAATATCAGTCTCTCATGTGGGACCTTATCAAAAGCCTTGCTGAAGTCCAAGTAGACCTCATCAAATGCATCGCCCTCATCTACACACCTGGTCACTTCTTCGAAAAATTCAATCAAATTGGTCAGACATGACCTCCCCTTAACAAAACTATGCTGACTGTCCTTGATTAATCCCTGCCTCTCCAAGTGTAGATTAATTCTGTCCCTCAGAATTGCTTCCAATAGTTTCCCCACCACTGAGGTTAGACTGACTGGCCTGTAGTTCCCTGGTTTATCCCTTCCTCCCTTCTTGAATAATGGTACCACATTGGCTGTCCTCCAGTCCTCTGGCACCTCTCCTGTGGCCAGAGAGATATTGAAAATTATTGCCAGCACCCCTTGCTATCTCCTCCCTTGCCTCACTCAACAGCCTGGGATACATTTCATCTGGACCTGAAGATTTATCCACTTTTAAGCCTACCAGACCACTTAGAACTCCCTCCCTTTCTATGCTAATTTCTTTAATTATATCACAGTCCTCTTCCTGATTTCCATACCCATGGTATCCCTCTCACTTGTGAACACTGACACAAAGTATTCATTTAGAACCTTACCAATGTCTTCTGGCTCCTCACACAAATTACCACTATGGTCCTTATTGGGCCTAACTCTTTCCCAAGTTATCCTCTTACTCTTAATGTACTTGTAAAATAACTTTGGATTTTCCTTTATTTTACCTGCCAATGTTTTTTCATGCCCCCTTTTTGCTTTCCTAATTTCCTTTTTAAGTTCCCTCCTACACATTATATACTCCACTTGGGCTTCCGCTGTTTTCAGCCCTCGGTATCTGCCATAAGCCTCCCTTTTTCTCTTTATCCAATCCTGTATATCCCTCGACATCCAGGGTTCTCTGGATTTGTTGGTCCAACCCTTTGTCTTTACTGGAATTTATTGGCCCTGTACTCTCCCTATTTCCTTCTTGAATGGTCTCACTACTCTAACACAGATTTACCTAAAAGTAGCTGCTCCCAGTCCACTCTGGCCAAATCATATCTGATCTTATTAAAATCGGTCTTCCCCCAATTTAGAACTCTAATTTCTGGCCCTTCCTTGTCCTTTTCCGTAACAACCTTGAATCTAACTGATTTATGATCACTATCCGTAAAATGCTCCCCCACTGATACCTCTACCACTTGCCTAGCTTCATTCCCTAAAATTAAGTCCAGGACTGCCCCCCAGCATCTACTGCACTCTAAGGTAGGGAATTCCACAGATTCACGACCCTTTGAGAAAAATAATTCCTCCTCATCTCTGATTTTCCTCTGGGGGAATGAATCTCCTGGGCTAGCAGTGGAGGAAGGGTCACCCCTTTTCACATTATTTACCAAGTATTGTTAAACTGGACTCTGTGGGCGGATATCTGGGCCCCTGGGCAGCCGCTGTCACTGACGGATCCATCTCCTGCTGGCTGAACCTTTTCTGGTCGTGATTCGCCGTTTTATTGGAGGGGGTGATGTCAGCCCACCCCCACCCCCCTCGCTGTGATTGGAGAGTTGGAGCCGGCACCTGCTCCCAGTGTCAGGTAAAGGTGGGCAATAGGGAGCTGCGCTGTCCTTGGTACAGAAAGAGACCCAGGACTGAAATGGATGGCATTTCGGCCTCAACTCTAATTTCCCACCATGTCCCCATAACCTTTCAACCCATTACTAATTAAAAATCTGTCTACCTCCTCCGTAAATTTATTCAGCATCCCAGCATCCACTGCACTCTGAGGTAGTGAATTCCACAGATTCATGACCCTTTGAGAAAAGTTATTCCTCCTCATCTCTTGTAGAACATTCTACATACTGGCTTAAAAAGCTCTCCTGGATGTGATTGCTCTTTTTTTGTTTTTATTTGTCAAACCCCTTCATAATGTGAAAGACCTCTAAACAGGTAATAGCTCTATGCAAATCTTTTAAAAGAAAAGGGATCAGACATGTTAAGCTTTTCCTAACAATTATAACTTCTCTGTCCTGGTATCTAGTAAAACTACTTTTCCACTTTTCCCGATGTCTCCATATAATTTTTGCAACATGGAGGCCAAAACTGTGGTCTAGCCAAGTTTCAAAAGAACATAAGAACTAGGAGCAGGAGTAGGCAATTCAGCCCCTCGAGACTGTCCCGCCATTCATTACGATCATGGCCGATCTCATTTCAGCCTCAACTCCAATTTCCTGCCCTCTCTCCATAACCTTTCAACCCATTACTAATTAAAAATCTGTCTATTCCTTCTTAAAGTTATTCAGCATCTGGCATCCACTGCACTCTGAGGTAGTGAATTCCACAGATTCATGACCCTTTGAGAAAAGTAATTCCTCCTCATCTCTGATTTAAACCTACCACCCCTTAACCTAAAACTATGGCCTCTCATTCTAGAATGCCCCACAAGGGGAAACATCCACTCCACATCTAGTTTGTCTATCCCCTTTAGCATCTTATATACCTCAATTAGATCTCTTCTCATCCTTCTAAACTCTAGTGAGTATAGGCCTAAACTGCTCAGCCCCTTCTTATAAAACAAGCCCAATACAATACAATACAATAAAGGTTCAATACATGTTTATCAAAATTTAAAGGTTACAGGAAAGTTTATACAAATTCTGGCTCACAAGTGACAGATGCATCTCATCTCCACCTCCCTCTGACCAAAATCCAAAATACTGGATGAAAAACGTTTGTGGGCCACACAAATTAACAATTCACTGTGTTGTATTGTCTGACCTCACAATTGCCATTTTTCATTTTGAACTACACCAGCAAGGTGGCTTCTCGTAGCCATATTATTTTTTTATCATTCATAGATTGCACAAGTTAAAGAATAATGGGATAGAAAGACCATTGCTATAATGTGAATTTCTCTCCCCTTCTCTCCAAGTGAATGTAGAAAAATCTTTATACCTCTTATTGCACTCAGGATTAATCCCAGTGAATTTCTGATCATACAGCACAGAACACGCCAATTTGGCCCATTATGCTCTGCCAGTGCTTTCAAGGAGCTGCTCAATTAATCCCATTCCAGCCTACAACTCATTACATAAAGAAAAAAATCTCCTCATCTCTCCTCTGACTCCTTTGTTAATTATCTTCAAGGCGAGGAGTAGAGAAAAAGGAAGATGAGTGAAAGAAAGGTGTGTGAAAAAATTACTAATCATTCAGTTTCAAAACAGAGGAATATGGGATAAAGAGTGGCAGATGTACTTTGACATTCACTGTCTGCTTTTAATGCCAGTCATCAGCTCAATGAGATCGTACAGGATCCATGGGATAGGATAAGAATCCTTCTCTTCCTATGTAGTTCCTAAGTCTGAGAATGCACCATTCTATCTCAGGTCAGGAAGAAGAATTTCTTTGGATCCCTTTAGATTGTAAATGCTGTCAAGGTTGCCTAAGGAAGTCAAAGAACCCTTTGACCATCTCACTAGAACTTGTCAGGGACCCATATACAACACTGAAAGAAAAATAATCAAATCAGAAAGGAAAAGACAAAAAAACGCTGGCCATCCATAGCAAGCTACTGAGAGCATGTAGAAAGAGAAAAGGCAAGTCACTGAGATTGGGGGGGCGGGGGGTGAGTAGCCCTTCATTGAGTGTCATCTGTGGCTCAGTGGATAGCACTTTTGCATCTGAGTCAGAAGACTGTGGGTTCGAGCTCCACTCCACCAACTTGAGCACGTTCCCTAGGTTGACATTCACCATGCTAAACTGCCAAAGACTCTGCTTTTTAGATGCAACCTTCAACCAAAGCCTTGTCTGCCCCCTCGGATGAACTGGGTTACTCACCCCACTTTCTTTATACAGATGCTTATTGACCTGACAGTTCCATCTCCCTCACTTCCCTGTTCAGGTTTCCCTCGGCATACAGTGAGTACACCAACCATCAGCTTGCCATAGAATGGCTTTTATACAGTTGGGACAAAAGGTGGGGCGACGTGTTTAAATAAGAAAACACTTGTGTGCATTAGTTTCAACAGAAAATTCATGCCAATTTCTTATTAGTTGCCTTATATCATGCCCCCTCCCCCTACTCCACCCCGCCCCACCTCGCCCACTCCCAGCCCTCTCCTTGACCAATAAATCCCACTTTAGACAGGGCTAAATGTCCATGCACCATTAGACTGGGCTGTTGATTGGGGCTGTACTCTTTCCTAAGCCAGAGCATCTCTCTCCGCTCTGCCTTTAAAGTTAATCCAGTTGCTTTTCAATTGCTATTTGTTTCCGAGATTCAAGTCAGTCCATTTCAGTCCTGGGTCTCTTTCAGTACCAAGGACAGCGCAGCTCCCTATTGCCCACCTTTACCTGACACTGGGAGCAGGTGCCGGCTCCAACTCTCCAATCACAGCGAGGCGGGGGGGGGGGGGTGGGGGGGGGCTGACGTCACCCCCTCCAATAAAACGGCGAATCACGACCAGAAAAGGTTCAGCCAGCAGGAGATGGATCCGTCAGTGACAGCGGCTGCCCAGGGGCCCAGATATCCGCCCACAGAGTCCAGTTTAACAACACTTGGCAAATAATGTGAAAAGGGGTGACCCTTCCTCCACTGCTAGCCCAGGAGATTCATTCCCCCAGAGGATTTCACCTCACTGTCCAGGAGATGCGCTGCACTAGTCATCTGAGGAGGCTTCTGTTGAAGTTTTGAATCACAGTGCTCCTGCTCCAAGCTCCGCTTTTTAACAAAAAAAAACATTGCAATGGATCTACTCGTCCAGCCTTGCGTTGATGTAGCTGCCAACGGATCCCAGCTCTGCCAGAGCAGTTTGGCCATTGCGAATTCCAGCCTGGGTTCTGCCAATTCGTCCTATCTCTGCATGAACTCCACCTCGTACCCATGCAACGGCACAGAGAGCACCTCTCTGACCAAGAGCTTCTCTTCAATCGTTATCGCCATCATCATCACTGCTCTTTATTCCATTGTCTGTGTACTGGGGCTGGTCGGCAATGTCCTGGTCATGTATGTCATTGTCAGGTAAGGTGCAACCCAACTTACTCCCTGTTTCTCTCTCCATCTCTCGTTAAAACCTCTCGCCAGCATCAACAGATTTGGCCCGAGTCGAGCAGCTTCGCTCCCCGGCCTCACTTCATTCATTGCAATCGTTGGACATGAAGTGTCAATATTCTTGGTTATACATAAGACAACGTGCATAACCTTTAGAACTGCTGCCCTTGTCTTTTTGCGCTTGATGGTTTATTCAATGTTAGGTACTCATGCATTGATTACAAACAAGAAAAAAAATTACACACAATGCTGCAGGAATGAATTACACAATCTGCACATTAATTTTTGCATATCTGTGCCTTGGTTGAATGTTAATGGATTAATATCTGTATTTAATATACATTTGTACATTTATCGGGTGGGACTGATTTGCCACTTGAGTTAAGTGCTCAAATAGCGCCATCTAACCGATAAGTCCGGTAGTGCAGTCTCTGAAAGGCGCGCAGGTAGAATGTAGACTCCCTTTTCAAATCATACCATCAATTCTTAGTATGCATATAATTCCATTACAAGTTCCACATTGCCAATGGGAATTACCCCTGTAATTTCTGCCCATTATAATTGCCACACCCCGCCCCCTGCATATCCAGTGGCGGCACTCTAGTGCTGCCACTGGAGAGAGGGTAGAATTATTCCGTGACATGTTTACATAAAAACTCACACTTACTTCCTTCCAACCAACTACACTCCACCACTCAGGTGGCCAAACTGCAGACCAGGTCACCGAGTGCTGAAGGAAGGTGGATGGGGGAACAGGACCTCAAGCTATGGAAAGATTTGAAAGACTTGTTTTTCATGTTCACTCTCCCCAAACTCAGGTAAGAATGGATTATTTTCATTATAATAATAATAACCCACCCCCCCACCCCCCCCCCCCACACTGCCACCACCATTATTCGTTCTGCAAGATATTCCCTTACTCTATAATTGAAAGTCTATCATGTAACCTATGACATTTGATTTGATACTGCAGAACACTTAATCTGTGTTTGATGGGTTAGTGTAGAGGGCAATTTACTTGGTTTCATCCCAGCAAACTCTCTCAGGGCAAGTTAAAGTTACAAGGTTAGTCACAAAGGGAGTTTCTGTCTTTTGGATAAGATGTTACACTGAGGCCCTGTCTGCCCTCTCAGGTGGACACAGAAGAACCAATGACCCCAGTGAGCTGATCAATACTTACCCCTCAATCTACATCACAATCAGAAACAGGGTATCTGGTCATTATCACATTGCTGTGTGCAAATTGGTCGCCACATTTCCAATACTACAACAGTGACTACAGTTCAAAAGTACTTCATTGGTTGTAAAGTGCCTTGGAACATCCAGTGGTCATGAAAGGCACTATATAAATGCAAGCCTTTCTTTTTTCTCTAACTAGTGCCATGCCTACATAAGAACATAAGAAATCAGAGCAGAAGTAGGCCATTCAGCCCTTCGTGCCTGCTCCTTCATTCAATAAGATCATGGTTGATTTGATTGTGGCCTTAACTCCACTTTCCTGACTCTCCTGTCAATCAAAAATCTGTCTAACTCAGTCTTGAACATATTACATGACCCAGCCTCCACTACTGTCTGGAGAAGAGAATTCCAAACACCAAATAACCTCTGAGAGAAGAAATTCCTCCCCATCTCCATCTTAAATGGGAGATTCTTTTTTCTGGTTCCCCACAAAGGGTGACAAGAGGAAACATCCTCTCTTCATCTACCCTGGCAAGCTGCCTTATTATCTTATATGTTTCAATACAATCACCTCTCATTCTTCTAAACTCCATTGAGTATAGGCCCAACCTGCTCCATCTTTCCTCATGACGCAACCCCTTCATCCTGGAAATCAGCTTAGTGAACCTTCTCTGAACTGCTTCCAATGCAAATATATCCCTTTTTAAGTAAGGAGACCAAATCTGTATACAGCACGCTAGGTGGGGTTTCACCAATATCTTGTACAGTTATAGCAAAACCTCCATACTTGTAAACTCCATTCCTCTCACAATAAAGGCCAATGTTCCATTTGCCTTCCTAATTACTTGCTATACCTGCAAGCCAGCTTTTTGTGATTCATGTACAAGGACACCTGGATCCCTCTATACTGCAGCATTCTGCAGTCTCTTTCTCATTTAAATAATATTCTGCTTTTCTATTCTTCCTGCCAAAGTGGATTGCCTCACATTTTTCCACATTATACTTCATTCCCCTTGCAATAAATGCTTATCCTGGGAGTGTTTCATGGGACAGTGTATGGGGAGTTTCACTCTGGACCTAACCCCTGCTGTGAATGACTTGAGTGTACTAAGTACTAACCCACTGAGGGAGAAGGGTGAGTAGGAGGAAGAGTATAAAAGCATTTTGTTCTGTAGAATTCTGACTGCACGTAATGATCAACGAAGTCAGAAGTCCATGGAATCTCCTGTCACTCCCTGTACTGAACTAACCATGTTTTCCCTCCCTTGATTTTCAGATACACCAAAATGAAAACAGCCACCAATATCTACATTTTCAACCTTGCTCTGGCCGACGCCTTGGCCACCAGCACACTGCCTTTCCAAAGTGTCAACTACTTGATGGGGACCTGGCCCTTTGGGAAGCTGCTGTGCAAGGTCATCATGTCCATCGACTACTACAACATGTTCACCAGTATATTCACCCTCACCACCATGAGCATGGACCGATACATCGCAGTTTGCCATCCGGTCAAGGCTCTGGATTTCCGCACGCCACGGAATGCCAAGATTGTCAATGTCTGCATCTGGATCCTGTCCTCAGCCATTGGACTGCCCGTCATGATAATGGCAACTACAAGGTTCGACAATGGTAAGTACCGGGCAGCAGGTAGAGTATTGTTTCCACTCTCCCTATGGTGAGAAAGGTCACTTACATCCAAAATTCATTGTAAAGAGGGCCTGTGATCAATGTGGACTGGAATCCTTTTCTTTAGCAAATCTCTATCTATGTTTGATGAGAAATTTGAGTGTTCACTCAAACTGGGATGACCCCATTTGACCCAGCAACATTGATCCCTTTTGATTTCAATCTCAGTCACAACCTTCACACCATAGTCCCCCACCCACCACCACCGGCTTCAAACCCACCCACCTCATCACCAGTATCCTTTCTTCAGAAGCACATCTGGCATCAGTGCAGGTGTGTTGGGCTGAATGGCCTTCGTGTTTAATTTCATGATTTAATTGCCTGGGCAAACTTGTTGCTCTGGTAAATGATCTGATATTACTCAGATCACCTCAGCAGCTGGTTTTCTTATTCAGGACATTTTACAAAGCATAGACTCAGGAGTGATCTGAATGTGGACTTAAGGTTGTTTATTCAAGCCGACAGTTTGTTCTAATTACATAGGTTAGGGGCAATAGTGACAGGGGCAGGTGGGTCTCAATTTTATGTTGTATAAAGCCAGGTCAAGGTTCAATGTCAGGAGATGTTTTTTTTTCCCAGAGAATAATGAAGCCCTTGAACAGGCTGACAGCTGATGTCCATTTGCTAAATTCCTTCAAATGAGAACAGGGCTCATTTCTGGTTGGAGCAGAGATGACCTCATACAAAAGCTCAGTGCACAAGGCCCCAGTGATCTCCCGGACTAATTTCAATTGACTAAGGCTTAAGAGATCAATTGCCCAGACGTTTCTCCACCCAGAATTGGCCTGTGTCATGACCTAATTTTCTGTCCCTCCCAGGAGATCACATGGTTTCAGGAGGTGTTTACAGTCTCTATATTGTGATGCTGAAGGCTTTGAAATGAAGCAGAGGGACTTTTCCTGTCCCTCATTGTTGGCGTGTTTGTCTACAAGACCTTTCATGCAAAAATTGATGCACTTGGCCAACAATCTACTATTTAACTATTTTTGTTTTTATCCTGTCCATCTTTCCAGTTTTAGGAATAACAGATTGCACATTGAAATTCCCGCACCCTTCCTGGTACTGGGACAACCTCCTGAGAATCTGCGTCTTCATCTTTGCCTTTGTCATGCCGGTCCTGATTATCACGGTGTGCTATGGCTTGATGATCCTCCGTCTGAAGAGTGTCCGGATGCTCTCTGGCTCAAAGGAGAAGGACAGGAACCTCCGGCGCATCACCAGGATGGTCCTTGTGGTAGTGGCCGTCTTCATCATCTGCTGGACACCCATCCACATCTATGTCATCCTCAGGGCCCTGGTAAAGATCCCATCCACCCTCTTCGCAGCAGTGGCCTGGCACTTCTGCATTGCCCTGGGGTACACCAACAGTTGCCTCAACCCCGTCCTGTACGCCTTCCTGGATGAGAACTTCAAGCGGTGTTTCCGGGAGTTCTGCGTGCCCGCTTCCTCAACCATTCAGTATCAGGGCTCCAACCGGGTTAGAAACCACACCCGGGAGCACCCATCCACAATCCACACAGCCGATAGGACTAATCACCAGGTATGACTAGGCGTGCAGATGTCCCTGGAACCCCACTCGCACCAGGGAGAGGACCTCAACTCAGAACTCACACAAATCACAACAGGACTCTAACTGGGGGAAGAGAGCCACCTGGGCAACTGATCCACTGCCCATCATTTGGTTGATGCCAGAACTGGGAGTCATTGCTCGAGAGTTCACTAAGAATAGATTGTAGTTGGGAGTCACAAATCCCAACCCTTCATATTTATTCCCTCCCCATCCCCACACTATCCCTCCAAATGTTCTCCCTTTCCTCTCCTTGGCCAGTGGCAATTCACACTGGGGTGTGAATCTGCATCCAGTGGGAATCCCTTCCCTGTACCTCATCCAAGTATCTGATGTTTGTATGTCAGCAAATATTGAAAAACTTTTCAATCATGTGGGTTTGTACTCATGCTAGTATTTCCACTGAAGGGATGGCAGTGTGGCTACTGGACATCTATCAGAAACAGGAACCCTGGCTGATACCCCTGTTTTTTCACCTCCCCAGTCAAAGTGTCTGAGGTAAACTATGGAATCCCCACTGTAACTCCCCGCTTGAGCTCAGTTGACTCAGCACATGTCATGGGCCAAACATCCAAAAGATCTTTCCGACCTTGCGTTGAGCTCAGTACCACAGCACATATATTCTTTTTTTATATGACTGGACCAGCAGAAAAGCCACTACTGTTGACTTTTAACAACTGTGACCTTTATCTGTCTCTGTCATTTGATTGTCCTTTCACTCCAGGATCGTTTGTTCCTTTATGTTGGACTCTTAACAGGAAGTTCTTTCAACATCTTTCAGGTGGACTCCACCTGAACTCACTGCCTGAAAGGGTGGTCGAGTCAGAAACTCTCATAACATTTAAGAAGTATTTAGATATTCACTTGTGTTACCATTGCCTCCAGGGCTATGGGCCAAGCGCTAGAAAGTGGGATTAGTGTAGTCAGATCTTTGTTGACCAGCGTGAAAACGATGGGCCGAATGTCCTCCTTCTGTGCTGTAAACGTCTATGAGTCTATGGATTAATGAAAGAAAAGAAAATGCAAGTCTTCAGGGATAATACTTACCTATGTTGTGTCAGCTAAATATTTGGAATCAGAAGGGAATATAACAAAACAGAGGTAAAGTCCTGAAAATTAAATGTGGAAAATGTTTATTTGATAATAGTGGAAGTCCTTTAACCTCAACATTTACCTGGGAACTGTGAGGCCACCAGTTTAACGATGGAAATGGAGCTTTGCCACTGAAAGAGCCTCTGTATCCAATGAGTGATCCAGGTGACTGCAACAGGTTTAATCCCTTGGCTGAGTGGAGTTAACTGGTCTCATTTGTGGTAGGGGTAGAGGTATCAGAGTTGGCCTCAGTGCCCCAAGGTTTGGATGGGAATGGGAGGCGTGGGAAGGCTTGATTTTCTCAAATGGAAACGTTTGAAGGTGGGATCAGGCTCAACTGTGCTAATTCCCTACCACTGCCGCCTGCGTAGTCGAATAGTTTTCCAGAACTCACTGTCAAGGTTTATTCATAAGTTACATGGGGCATGAGAGGCTGAATGGAAACGGACCACAGTGAGCGCTCAACACCTTTGGCAAAGGTGGGGGAATTGGAAAGAGAGAGGGTGGAAACTGTTGTACATCAGCTGGTGCTTCATGTACAATGGACCCTAATTCTTCATTACCCAGACTGGGGTTTCACTTGCCATCTCACATTACTGGTCAAATCCCTTGCATTTATCTCCTTTGTGACTTTCATTCTTGGCACATACCCATGTAAAATAAACAGGCCAGTAGTGCACAAGGAATTATTACAGAATCACATTAAGGAAATTAAAAAAATAAATTTCATGGGAGGATAGAGATTATTGTGTTGTTTGTTTTGTTCATTATTAAATTTAAATTTAATTTATCTTTTTTTCTGTAACTCAATCCCCACACATCTGAAAGACCAGGTTTATTTTTTTTCTCTCTCACTATCTAGTTAGGAGATATTGACTTTTGCTTTATAATATTGGTTTTCTTGTTCCTACTTTCTTTTTTTACCCCTCATTGTTCAGTCACTAAATGCTCCCATCTACCATCTTAATGTTCCAGTCCCTCACCGCTGCATCCACAAGCCTTATTCTTCAGAAACCCTCACCTCTGATCACCTGCTTGCCCCACTGTCTTTCACTTCCCTCTGCAACTTGGCACAAGGATAATTGATTGTGAAAAGGCTGTTGTATCTCAGCGATATTCTGCTGCAGCCCTTAGTGTCCATTTTTTTAATTCATTGGATATGGGCATCACTAGCTAGACCAGCATTTATAAGTCAACCACATTGGTGTTGGTCTGTGAACATGTAGACCAGATAAGGACAACAGATTTCTTTCTCCAAACAGCATGAACCATAACCAGATGGATTTATTACAACAATCGATCATGGTCATCATTAGACTTCTATTGAATTCAAATTCAACCATCTACCATGGTGGGATTTGAACCCAGGTCCCCACAGCATTATCCTAGGTCTCTGGATTACTAGCCCAGCAACAATACCACTACACCATCATATCCCCCTATTAGGCTTCATTAGCACCAGTCTGAGGTCCTCGAAATGAACACCCCACCCTGTAAATAACAGTGCCCTACAATGAAATTAGAGGACACAAGATCACAAGAAACTCATTTTGACTTGGTAATGTAAGAAAATACAGTAATAAGGAATGGAAACCTTAAAATACTGCAGATACTGGAAATCTGAAATATAAACAGGAAGTACTGCAAACACAGAGAAATAGTGGTAAAATATCAGGTTGCTGAACTAGAAGTATCATTCATTAAGATTAAGAGGGAACAGGAGACAGTTGCCAAAGAAAGAGATGTGGATTTTGAAAGTGAGTTCTAGTGAACACAGGAAGGACAATAGATAGCAACAAAAATCCAGTCATAGAGTTCCAATTCTGATAGGAGGTCATCTTTTCCAAATTGTTAACTCTAGTTTCCACCCTCCACAGAGTCAGGCAAAGTTTCTCCAACATTTTCTGTTGTTCTTAGGGTTCATAGGGAGGGGGTTGGGGGAACAGCAGTGGAAAATAGTAAAACCTTGGCTATGTACATACTGCAGAAGCAAACAATTATCAATTTAAGAGGGAGATGATGAGGAATTTATTCTCATATGTCTTTTGGAATTCTCTAGGCCAGAGAGCTGAAGAGGCTGGGTCATTGAATATGTTCAAGACTGAGACAGACAGATTCTTGAACTATGGAGGAGTCAAGGGTTATGGGGAAACCAGCAGAAAAATTGAGTTGAGGCTATGACTAGATCAGCCATGATTTTATGACACAAAGATAGGTAGGCAAGTAAGTTGTGAAGAGGACAAGGAGACACAGATGGTCAAGTGAGTGGGCAATGATCTGGCAAATGGAATATAACGTGGGAAAATGTGAAATTGTCCATTTTGGCAGGAAGAATTAAAAAAAAGCATTTTATCTAAATGGTGAGAGATTTCAGAGCTCTGAGATGCAGAGGGATCTGGGTGTCCAAGTGCATGAATTGGAAAACGTTAATATGCAAGTACAGAAAGTAATTAGGAAAGCTAGTAGAATGTTATCGGTTCTTGTGAGGGGAATTAACCACAAAAATAGGGAGGTAATGCCTCAGTTGTACAGGGAATTGGTGAGACTGGAGTATTGTGTACAGTATTGGTCTCATTTAAGGAGAGATATAAATGCGTTAGAAGCAGTTCAGAGAAGGTTTACCAGACTAATATCTGTAATGGGTGGGTTGTCTTATGAGGAAAAGTTGGGCAACTTAGCCTTGTATCAGCTGGAGTTCAGAAGAGTAAAGGCAACTTGATTGAAACATATAAGATCCTGAGGGGATTTGACAGGGTGGATGCGGAGAGGATGTTTCCTCTTGTGGGAGAATCTAGAACAAGTGGTCACTATTTAAAAATAAGGGGTTGCCCATTTAAGACAGAGATGATGAAAAAAATTTCTCTCAGAAGGTCATGAGTCTTTGGAACGCTCTTCCTCAAAAGGCGGTGGAAGCAGAGTCTTTGAATATCTTTAAAGCAGAGGTGGATAGAGTCTTGATAAGCAAGGAGGTGAAAGGTTATCGGGGGTCGACGGGAATGTGGAGTTGAGGTTAAAATCAAACCAGCCATGATCTCATTTAATGGTGGAACCGAATGGAGGGGCTGAGTGGCCAACTCCTGCCCCTAATTTGTATGTTCGTATTGAATGGCAGGACCTTAAGGCCTGCGCCTGCTGCTATTTCTTATGTTGCTAACCATAATATAAAGGGTACAATACTAAAAGGGGAGCAATGGGACCTGGAGATATATGTGCACAGATCATTCAAGGTGGCAGGGCAGGTTCAGAAAGTGGCATGACAAGGCATATGGGATCCTAGGCTTTGAGAGTAGGAACATAGAGTACAAAAGCAAGAAAATGATGGTGAATCTTTATAGACCACGGGTTCGACCTCAACTTGAATATTGTATCCAATTCTGGGCACCATACTTTATGAAGGATGTGAAGGAGAGTGCAGAAAAGATCCCTGGGAATGTTCCAGGGATGAGGAATTTCAGTTTCGAAGATAGATTGGAGAAGCTGGGAGTGTTCTCTTTGGAGAAGGGAAGGTTAAGAGGAGATTTGGTATAAATGTTTAAAATGATGAGGGGTTTGGACAGCCTAGATAGGGAGAAACGGTTCCTTTTGGTGGAAGGGTTGAGAACTAGAGCGCACTGATTTAAGGTGATTTGCAAAAGAACTAAAAGATTTTTACACAATGAGTGTTTAGGATCTGGAATGCACTGCCTGGGTGTGTGGTGGAGGCAGATTCAATCAGGGCTTTCAAAAGAGAATTGGATATAATTATCTGAAGAGGAAAGATTTTCAGGGCTACAGAGAAAAGACAGAGAAGTGAGACTAGCTGAGTTGCTCTCCCAGACCAACGGCATAGACACGGCAAGCCAAATTGTTTCATTCTGTTGCTGTAACTATTCTACAATTATATTTTATGATGTATTGTGACTGTCTCTTTGTAAATAACAACGGAGTACCAGCGACAGTCTGCAATGAATAAAGTGCATTATTCTTTAACACATTCATTTGGTACAGTTCAAGGTGTGACGGCTTTTGTTGCTGACAGGACATGTGGGGTGAGGCTGAGTTTAAGGCTAAACTGTTTTCAATGAAACAGGTTGGCACAGCTGATTAAAGAATGCAGTCAGCCATATTTTGGATGACCTAAAGTTGCCAAATCTGATTGGATATATTCCTGGAGATTTCATCTCATGAAATTGTCCCGCCCTCCCACCCACATGTCCGTCCTCAGACACACCACTTTCCCATGGGAATCTTCCATTGTTGAAGACTCCAGGGCGAGTTGGATGCCTACAGCCATTTTATAACCCACCCAATTTGACTCTCCATTAAAGTCAATCTGATTCAAACCTACCTTTCCCCCACCCCATCAGTCAGGTTAGAATTACCCTGTGAATGTTAGCGCAATGGTGAAAGTCAGGTTTATGGCCCTCCAATTAAGTTCATAATCTCGGTGGCCCCACTAATGGGGTCCACACAATGTTGGCCGCCTCGCTCTCTCTTCACTCTATAAATTCCCACTCCCCCTCCTACACAAGCAACTCCACTGGGAGAGAATGGAAAGGTCTGGGGAAGAGCTGTGACTGGACAAGGGTACTCCTTTGTTTGGGGTGGGTGGACAGTGTGGGGAATGGGCAGAAAACAACACCAGTAATTCAGATGGAGATAAATAAGAATTTACAAGAAGAAGAGAGATAAAGAGATTTAAAAGAAATTCATGAAGCTGATAGGTTGGAATTTTGGACAATGATAGAGAGAGGTCCATCTAGTTTACCTTCTTTCATCCTGGTTCATGATGCATGAGTCAGTGATAATAGAGTTGTTGTCTAATCATTACAATCAATCTCAATCAATGACTCTACAACAGACCCAGACATGAGGTGAGGAAAACTCTCAATGGTGGAGAGGTTTGGGAACAATGGTCCAAATCAGCTGTTCCTCCCTAGCTACATTACAACCACTACGCATCGTATCTCAAATTACTCACCTACTGTGCCCCAAAATGTTATTTTCTGACAGAAATCGATCCAATTTGGATTTGAATTGATCAACGCTCCCTGCTCCCACCATCTTCCTAGGGAGCTTGTTCCTTAGATTGATCACTCGCGCACTGAAAATCTGGTTGAACATTGTACAGTCAAAGATATTACCCAAACGGTTTGGGATAATTTTAACCCAACCTGCTTGGCAAGAAAGTAAGGGGATGAGATCAGTCACCTGGTTTACACTATGCTTGGATTTTACTTTCCATTGGTGCCCAGTTTACCTAAGCAATTAAATACTTGTCTTTGAGGGAGTGCAACAAAAGTTGACTAGGTTGATTCCTGAGATGAGGTAGCTGTCCTATGAGGAGAGATTGAATAGAATAGGCCTATACTCACTGGAGTTTAGAAGAATGAGAGGTGATCTCATTGAAACTTATAAAGTTCTTAGAGGGGTTGACAGGGTAGATGATGAGAAGCTGTTTGTCCCAGGCTGCAGAGACTAGAACTAGAGACCAGAGTCTTAGAATAAGGGCTTGGTTACTTAGGATTGAGATGAGGAGAAACACCTTTACTCAGAGGGTTGAGAATATTTGGAATTGTCTACCCCAGAGGGCTGTGGATGCTCAGTCATTGAGTATATTAAAGTTGAAATCAATAGGTTGTTGGACACTCAGGGAAAGCAATATGGGGATGTTGCAGGAAAATGGAGTTGAGATATCAACCATGATCTTATTGAATAATGAAACAGGTTTGAGCGGCTGAGTCCTGCTGCTCCTATTTCTTATGTTTTTTTATGTTATACTAGCTGATAGTTAAGTGATGTTCACACGTTTTGACTTCACAATTTAAAGGTTCAGCAATGTCACTATTTACATTTTTAATAGTCCACATTGTGTCTCTAAGGACTCCTGACATTTCTTTAAAAAAAACCAGAAAATGCTAGAAATGCACAGCAGGTCTGTCAGTGTCAGAAACGAGAAAAGGCAAGTTAACGTTTGGGATAGAAACTGTCACTACACCATCCCATCTGGAAATATCTCAGCCGTCCCTTCTCTATCACTGGATCAAAATCCTGGAACTTCCTCCCTAACAGCACTGTGGGTGTACCTACACCACATGGACTGTGGAAGTTCAAGAAGGCAGCTCAGCCCCACCTTCTCAAGGGTAATAAGGCATGGACAATAAATACCGGCCTAGTAAGTGACAGCCAGATATTTCTTCCCGCTTCATTCTGCGAACGAGGTCATTGACGGCCAGGAGTTTGGTAGAATTCCCAAAGACCGGTAATAGAAAGAGTTTTTGATGTTTGATTTTGACTCTGTAACGTCTTTTCAGACTAAAATTCAGAACTGTGAAATGCCTAAATAGATTCTCTGTTTTATTGGTGATGTCTTCTGTTTTGTAACAGAACTATATGAATATTAGCACCAGACTTGAAGATTTTGTACATCAATAATCGTACTTCTCATGATTTGATGCATGCACATCTGTTTTGGTTTTCTTTAAAGTGATATTAAAGTAGTATTAAAACATTATAAGAGTATCTGTCATCAATGCTACCACATCCCTTTAATTGCTTTCAGTCAACTAGAAAGGGTCCAGCTGGGTCACTTGGCCTTTTCCAATCCTCAGGAATTCAGAAGATCTGTTTCTAGACTTTTTGAGATGGAGGGATTTGTATGTCTGTTGAGGTGAGACAAGTTAATGCTGATGGTTTTTTTTCCAGTATGAGCATCCTGTGTAAGGAGGGTGTTCAGTACAGCAGACCAAATAAGGTTCAATTCAAGCATGTGATGGAATGTTCACCATTTGCCTGGATGGTAGCAGCCACAATAACACTCCAAAAATGCACCACCATCCAGGACAGAGTTTGTTTGGTGCCCCTGCCACTGAACTTAAGACATATCCCTTTCCTCATTGGTACATTGTGCCTGCAGTATTGACAGCCTATAAAATGCAATGCACCTACGCAGCCAGGTAAGCTTGGCCTAAATAGCCAAGTGGTTATGGTACTGGGCTTATAACCCCAAGATCAAGAGTTCAAATCTCACAATGGCAAACTATGAAACAATGTCACTTCAACTGAATAGGAACAGATGGATATGTGTTTGTACTTGAAAGAGTTACTCACCCAGGTAACTTCAGCAGCACTTTTCTTCGATGTGGCCTTCAAGAAGGACAAGAACAGCAATGCTCTGGGTCACACACCATCCTGACTTGGAAGTAGATCATCATTCCATCACTGTTGCTGTGTCAAAATCCTGGAACTCCCTCCCTTACAGCACTGTGGGTGTACCTGCACTACAGGGACCGCAGTGGTTCAAGAAGGCAGCTCACCACCATCTCCTCAAGGCCAATTAGGGATGGGCAATAAATGCTGGCCCAGCCAGCGACGCCCACATCCCAGGAATGAATTTTAAAAATCTGCTCACTAATTGCTGGAAAATTAGTTACCAGCTCACAATCACTTCTCAGTAATTGGTGTAAACCCTCTTCCAATCTGTAAGAATGCTGCAGCCAATCTCTTGACTTGGCTACGTGTCATCAGCAGAGAAACAATTCTCCAAGTGTCTGGCCTCTACAAGGAGGCACAGCTAAGGGAAAAAATCAAACATGAAATCCAATCAAACAAAAAGGGAACTTATCAATCTTATTCATAATGTTATCTCTGTCGGCCAGATAAGGGCAGCAGACACATGGGTACACTACCACCTGAAAGTTCCTCTCCAAGTCACTCACCATCCTGACTTGGAAATATATCGGTCGTTCCTTCACTGTCACTGGGTCAAAATCCTGGAACTCCCTTCCTAACAGCACTGCGGGTGTACCTACACCACATGGACTGCAGCGGCTCAAGAAGGCAGCTCACCACCACCTTCTCAAGGGCAACTAGGGATAGACAATAAATGCTGACCCAGCCAGCGGAGACCACACCCCCCCCTGCCCCCCATGTAAGAATTTTTAAAAATAATAGAGCAATTAAAGAGAAACTGTTTCATATGGCGGAAAAGTCGTTAACCAGATTTTAGATGATTGGCAAAGAACCAGAGGTGACATGAGGAAGACGTTTTACCCAACAAGGGGATAGGATTTGGGTTGCAATACACAAATTCAATAGTAGCCTTTAGAAGGGAATTGGATAAATACTTGACTGGGGAAGGGAACCCAACTGGATTGCCCTATAAAAGAGCCAGCACAGATTCAATGGGCCAAAGGGCCTCCTTCAGTGCTGTTCTCTTCTATGATCCTACATTAATTTAAGGGTAGGCAGTGGTGTAGTGGTAATGCCTCTGGACCAGAGGCCCAAGCTAATACAAAAATAAAAATACCTGGAAAAACTCAGCACATCTGACAGCATCTGCTGCGGAGAGGAACACAGTTAACGTT
The DNA here is from genome assembly GCF_017639515.1 of Carcharodon carcharias. Lineage (NCBI taxonomy): Eukaryota > Metazoa > Chordata > Chondrichthyes > Lamniformes > Lamnidae > Carcharodon > Carcharodon carcharias. The sequence goes on from NC_054468.1 coordinate 231,911,172, forward strand.
TCGAGTCCGTATGACTCTTCAACAGAACCAAGGAAAAATAGAAAAGAGGTGAAATATAAGCTGGTTTAAGGGGGGTTGGGACAAGTAGAGCTGTATGGAGGGCGGGTGATAGGTGGAGATAGCCAAAAGATGTCATAGACAAAAGGACAAAGAGGTGTTGAAGCTAGTGATATTATCTAAGGAATGTGCTAATAGGTGACGTTAAGGGTAGAAAGCAAGATGAGCAAGGTACAGATAGTCCTAGTGGGGGTGGGGTGGGGGAAGGGATCGAAATAGGCTAAAAGGTAGAGATAAAACAATGACTGGAAATACATTTAAAAATAATGGAAATAGGTGGGAAAAGAAAAATCTATATAAATTATTGGAGAAAAGAGGGATCGGAAAGGGGGTGGGGATGGAGGAGAGAGTTCAGGATCTAAATTGTTGAACTCAATATTCAGTCCAGAAGGCTGTAAATTGCCTCGTCGGAAGATGAGATGCTGTTCCTCCAGTTTGTGTTGAGCTTCACTGGAACAATGCGGCAGGCCAAGGACGGACATGTGGGCATGAGAGCAGGGTGGAGTGTTGAAATGGCAAGCAACAGGGAGATCTGGGTCATGCTTGCAGACAGACCAAAGGTGTTCCGCAAAGCGGTCACCCAGTCTGCGTTTGGTCTCTCCAATGTAGAGGAAACTGCATTGGGAGCAGCGAATGCAGTAGATGGAATTGAGGGAAGTGCGAGTGAAATGCTGCTTCACTTGAAAGGAACGTTTGGGCCCTTGGACAGTGAGGAGAGGGGAAGTAAAGGGGCAAGTATTGCACCTTCTGCAGTTGTATGGGAAGGTGCCGTGAGAGGGGTTTGAGGTGTAGGGGGTGATGGAGGAGTGGACCAGGGTGTCCCAGAGGGAACAATCCCTGCGGAATGCCGCCAGGGGTGGTGAAGGAAAGATGTGTTTGGTGGTGGTATCATGCTGGAGTTGGCGGAAATGGCGGAGGATGATCCTTTGAATGGGGAGGCTGGTAGAGTGATAAGTGAGGCTAAGGGGGACGCTATCATGGTTCTGGGAGGGAGAGGAAGGGTGTGAGGGCGCATCCCTTCCCCCGACCCCACCCCCAATTGGGCTATCTGTACCTTGCTCATCCTGCTTTCTACCCTTAATGTCACCTATTAGCACATACCTTAGATAATATCACCACCTTCAACACCTCTTTGTATTTTTGTCTTTGACATATTTTGGCAATCTCCACCTATCACTGGCCCTCTATCCAGCTTTACTTGTCCCACCCACCATTAAATCAGCTTATATTTCAGCTCTTTTCTATTTTTCCTTAGTTCTGTTGAAAAGTCATACACACTCGAAACGTTAACTATGTTCCTCTCCGCAGATGCTGTCAGACCTGCTGAGTTTTTCCAGGTATTTTTGTTTTTGTTTTAGATTTCCAGCATCTGCAGTTTATTGCTTTTGGCCCAAGCTAATACTCTAAGGACACAGGTACAAATTCCAATTTAAATTCAACTAATAAATCTGGAATATACGGCTAGTCTCAGTAATGTTGACCATGACAAAAATAATCATCAAATATTGCTAAAAACCTATCATGTCTGTGTCCGCTAAAAAAGTGAAAAAAGAAACTAGCCGCTCATTTTAATCCCACTTCCCAGCACCTGGTCCGTAGCCTTGCAGGTTACGGCATTTCAGGTGCGGATCCAGGTGCCTTTTAAATGAATTGAGGGCTTCAGCCTCAACCACCAACTTAGGCCGTGAATTCCAGACACTCACCGCCCTCTGGGTAAAAAAGTTGTTCCTCATGTTCCCTCTAATCCATCTACCAATCACCTTAAATCTCTGCCCCCTATTAATTGACCCACTGCTAGTGGAAACAGTTTTTTTCTTGTTTACCCTTTCTAGGCCCCTCATAATTTTATACACCTCAATTAGGTCACACCTCAGCCTCCTCTGTTCTAAGGAAAACAGCCCTATCCAATCTTTCTTCATAGCTGTAATTTTCAAACCTTGGCAACATTCTTGTAAATCTCCTCTGTACTCTCTCCAGAGCAATTATGTCCTTCCTGTAATGTGGAGACCAGGACTTGTCAGTGATGCTCACATCGTATGAAAGAATAATGATTAAAATATGACACACTGCACTTCAGAATCCCAATCTAAATATGACAACTGAAGATACTGATCAAGGACCAAAAGAAGTTCATGCCTGCAGTGAAATGTATACCGTGGAATTGGCTGAGGAAGAGGGAATTGTGTTGCAGTTAAAAACAAAAAACTGCAGATGCTGGAAATCCAAAACAAAAACAGAATTACCTGGAAAAACTCAGCAGGTCTGGCAGCATTAGCGGACAAGAAAAGAATTGACGTTTCGAGTCCTCATGACCCTTCAGTAGAACGGAGTGAATATAAGGAGAGGGGTGAAATATAAGTTGGTTTAAGGTGGTGGGTTGGGTGGGGGGAGAGAAGTGGAGGGGGTGGTGTGGTTGTAGGGACAAGCAAGCAGTGATAGGAGCAGATCATCAAAAGATGTCACAGACAAAAGAACAAAAGAACACAGAGGTGTTGAAGGTGGTGATATTATCTAAACAAATGTGCTAATTAAGAATGGATGGTAGGACACTCAAGGTATAGCCCTAGTGGGGGTTGGGGGGGCATAAAAGATTTAAAAATAATAGAAATAGGTGGGAAAAGAAAAATCTATGTAAATTATTGGAAAAAACAAAAGGAAGGGGGAAGAAATAGAAAGGGGGTGGGGATGGAGGAGGGAGTTCAAGATCTAAAGTTGTTGAATTCAATATTCAGTCCGGAAGGCTATAAAGTGCCTAGTCGTAAGATGAGGTGCTGTTCCTCCAGTTTGTGTTGCAGTTCCTCGCAGCAGTGATCCTCCAGCCTAGGGGGGACCAGAGAGGCAAGAGCGCCGATATCACGAGGGCGGGGCTTCAAACCATCCGTCTCCCAATGCGCCTGCGTATGAATATAATTTATTTTAAGCTTTAGAAACCCTTTCATTTACAAAAAATATATATATATATTTCTATTAAAATAAGTGATAAAGTCGCCGGACTTTAGCAAGATTAGCTTTTAATTTTAAAGATCATTTTAAAAGTGGCCGTAACCATGGGGCCCGGCGGCCATGTTGGATTTTCCGCGCTGCGGCTTCGGGTGGTGGACGGTTGAGTTTTGAATTTTGAATTTTGGGGGAGAGCTATGACGGACCGTTACAATATCCACAGCCAGCTGGAACATCTCCAGTCCAAATATATCGGCACCGGTCACGCCGACACCACCAAGTGGGAATGGCTGGTTAACCAGCACCGGGACTCGTACGCCTCGTACATGGGCCACTTCGACCTGCTCAACTACTTCGCCGTGGCCGAGAATGAGACCAAGGCCCGAGTCCGCTTCAACCTCATGGAGAAGATGCTGCAGCCATGCGGCCCCCCGCCCGACAAGCCCGAGGAGGCCTGAGAGGGCCGGGCCCGACCCGGGGTTGGGGGGGTGCTAATGGCGGGATGATGGGGATGTGAGGGGTATATGGGTGAAGGATGGGGGTATGAGGGGGTATGTGGGTGAAGGAAGGGGCTACATGGGGTGAAGGCCGGGGATATGAGGGGTATATGGGTGAAGTCCGGGGATATGAGGGGTATATGGGTGAAGTCCGGGGATATGAGGGGTATATGGGTGAAGTCCGGGGATATGAGGGGTATATGGGTGAAGTCCGGGGATATGAGGGGTATATGGGTGAAATCCGGGGATATGAGGGGTATATGGGTGAAGTCCGGGGATATGAGGGGTATAAGGGTGAAGTCCGGGGATATGAGGGGTATAAGGGTGAAGTCCGGGGATATGAGGGGTATATGGGTGAAGTCCGGGGATCTGAGGGGTATATGGGTGAAGTCCGGGGATATGAGGGGTATATGGGTGAAGTCCGGGGATATGAGGGGTATATGGGTGAAGTCCGGGGATATGGGGGGTATATGGGTGAAGTCCGGGGATATGGGGGGTATATGGGTGAATTCCGGGGATATGAGGGGTATATGGGTGAAGTCCGGGGATATGAGGGGTATATGGGTGAAGTCCGGGGATATGAGGGGTATATGGGTGAAGGATGGGGGTATGGGGGGTATATGGGTGAAGAAAGAGGGTATATGGGTGAAGGCTGGGGATATGAGGGGTATATGGGTGGCCGGGTATATGGGTGAAGGACAGGGATATGGGGGGGGTATATGGGTGAAGGCTGGGGATATGAGGGGTATATGGGTGAAGGATGGGGATATGAGGGGTATATAGGGGAATAGTACAGATATGAGGAGGAATGGTGCGGGTGTAGGAGACAGGAATAGGGCTTGTGGAAGAAGTGAAGCTCAGTTCCTCCACGCCCAACTTGGGACTCAATTTCTCCTCTTCCATTTGCCATCAATGTGATCTACGCCCTTGTCAGCAACCAAGGGATCAGCTGACCCCACCTCAAGCAGAGGATTGTTCCCATATCTTTAGCCAGGTGGTGTACCCTGTCCTCTCCAACAACCAGGTGATTCTCCAGCCACAAATGTCTCCATTCTCTTAACACCCCACAACCAGCCAAGGAATCTATCCATCTTGCATCTGCAGCCTGGGAGTCTCCATTTGCCTCAAGAGCTCTGCCATCATAAGGACTTGTGTTTGGTATGCAGCATTGTTACTAATCTGAAATTTCTCAAAGCCTCACAAGAATAGTTGACCTTTTTGTGCAATGCAGTGACTTTTTTGTACGTTAATGGTCACAAGCAACAGCTAAGCCGATTGCAAAAGATGTTATCAAGTGGCACCTTTGTCAGCTTGTTAATGGAAGAGAAATTTCACCATTTCAAGATGGTCCGAAGCTCCTCACATACAGTGATTTGCTTTCGCTTTGGCAACATAACCGAGGAGGGAAATCTTCCAAAAATGACCTGTCCTCTAGTAAAAAGGAAAGGTTTTGACACAAGTTGATCAGTGAGAAGCTTTCATCCTGGCTTTGAGCACTGGAAGATTTCTAATCATACTGAAACCTGAGCCGAATGCTGGTGTGATGATCTTGAAAGAACCCGCAAGGAGGGATTCCAAAAATACCTGATGTCCATACGTAGACGGTTCCTGCACAAAAAGGCATCTGTGAATGAATTGCCCCATAAATGGTATAAAACAGAGGGCTGCCCCATGTGGGAAAACTATACAGACCTACAGAGCTCTCTCCAGCAAGTGAATTTTATAAAGGCCAGGCCCTTTAAGTTGGTGAGTGCTTGTTTGAATAAAGAAAGCAGAAGCAAAGAGGTGCTTTGAAACACACAAATCATGACAATATCCTCAAAGCAAAGCAGGCTCCAAGCATGGCACGTCGCTGGTGTTTTTTATTCAAGGGAAATTCACGTGGAACGTCAATCTGGTTAAAAGGAAAGCAGTTTTGGAAATGAAGACCAAATTATCGGGTGAATTTTTCCATTCCTCCCCCTGTAGATTGGTGTTTTAACGGATGATCTTCAGTGGATTTTGTGTGTAAAGTGGTTCAGTAGTGCTTGATCAGCCAGATCCGAAACATCATCAGGACATTGAGAAATTTGCCTTTTTATTGTTCGGAAGTGAGGATTTTGGGCCTATTTTGTGTTGCTAATTTGCAAAGTGACAAGTCTGTTTTTGGCAAATTCAAGCATTGATTTTCACTGCAATTCTACAGATTGTATTTTGTGAAAGGTTGGGTTCAAACTGAAGAAACTTGTGAACTGTGCTTTACAAACGTATATCACTGCACTGATCTGTGGCTCAATGGGAATTTTTATTGCTTCAGTTATTTTGACATTTTTGTTAACCTGAAATACGACAGCAAATGCCTAGTTAACTAGCTTGTCATGGTCAAAGAGCCTTGAATTTACAGTAAAGGTTGGGTTCAAACTGGAGAAACTTGTGAACTGTGCTTTACTCAAATGTATATCAATGCATTGATCTGTGGCTCAATGAATGGGAATTTTTAATGCTTCAGTTATTTTGACATTTTTGTTAACCTGAAATGCGACAGCAAACGCCTAGTTAACTAGCTTGTCATGGTCAAAGAGCCTTGAATTTACAGTAAAGGAGGGTTAACCTGTCTATATATGAAACAAAATACAGGAAGGAATAAAAACACATACTTGTATCTACGTAATCTATATTTCGTGATTTCAATCCTTTCTCAATTTAAGCTTAATGAGCTGTTTTGTTCAATTTTGAGCCTTTGTGGTTTGAATTTTGAGTGTTGGAATCATCTTCATCACATTTCTTCAGATATCCAATGCATCAGTGCCCCTAGTGAAGCCTCAGTATTCCCTGAGTTATTGAGGGTTACAATATCTTGTCCTAAAATAATTTCCCTTCAACTGTTTGAAAAACCTACTGTTTGCAGCAGCTTCATGTTGATACTTTCAATCCTAATTCCACATCAGAAACTTACATTTTCCTCAGTGTTTTTAGTGAGTATATGAACCATGCTGGGGCCGGTGTGTTCTTGTGTGATTCAGTGTGAATCATATAACTAGGGAAGTAGAGAGGGGTTTAAACTAACTAGAGTTCATTTGTTCATATGAGGGCACAGATTCAAAGTAATTGGCAAAAGAAGCCAAAACAACATGAGGAAAAGCTTTTTCATGTAGCGATTGATTAAGGTCTGGAATGCACTGCCTGAGAGTGTGGTGGAGGTAGGTTCAATCGAGGCATTCAAGAAGGAATTGGCTTGTTATCTGAAAAGGAAGACTGCAAGGTTACTGGGAGGAGGTGGTGGAATGGCACTAGGTGAAATGCTCATTTGGAGAGCTGGTGCAGACACGATGGGCCGAATGGCTGTCTGTGCTGTAACAAATCTGGAGAGGGGCGAAAGGGATCATGTAGGGGAAGATTGATTACATTTAAAGGGAACTCACAAGGTAATATATCAAAGGAGCAATAAACATAATAATCAGAGTTTGGCAGAAGGGACAGTGATTGCAAACTTAAGAGTGTGGCAGCAGATAGGGCCAGAGTTTAAAAAAACTGAACTAAGGGTTCTGTATCTGAATGCTCACAGCATTCACAATAAAACAGATGAATTATCAGCTCAAATAGAAATTCATATGTATGACTTGATAGCCATTAGAGACATGCTACAAGGAAATCAAAGCTGGGTCCTGAATATTGAAAGGTATGTGACATTCAGTAAGGTGGGAAAAGGTGTTGGGATACCTCAGTTAATTAAAGAGGGCATTAGTACTGTAATGAGAGTTGACCTTAGTTCTAAAGATCAAAATGTAGAATCAGTTTGGGTGGAACCAAGAAACAGCAAGGTGCAGAAAACATTGGTGAGAGTTGTTTATAGGCACCAAACAGCAGTGGTAATGTAAATCACAGTATAAATCAGGTGCATGTGACAAAAGTAATAAAGTACTCATGAGGGATTTAAATCTACGTATAGACTAGGTAAACCTAATTAGGACCAACGATGTGGACGTTGAATTCTTGGAATGTATGTGCAAGATGATTTCCTAGAGCAATACGTGGAGGAACCAATTAGGGAATGAGCTATTTAGATCTAGAATTGTGCAATAAGAAAGGGCTAATTAATGCTCATTGTAATGGAGCTTTAAGGAAACAGTGACCACAGTATGATGGGACATTACATTAAGTTTAATGTACAGTAGTTCAATCGGAGACTAGGGTCTTAACTTCATAGTTTCATTTGTTTAGATGTATTAAGGGAAAATTGGCTATGGTAGATTGGGAAACTATGTTAAAAGTTATGATGATAGACAGGCAATGGCTAATATTCAAAGAACTAGTACATTGTTTGCAACACTAGTACATTCCCTTAATTCAAACCCAGCAAGGAAAGTGTTACAACAGTGGCTAATGAAAGAATCGAGGCTTGCATTAGATCAAAGGAAGAGGCATATGAATTTGTGAAAAAAGTGGTAGGTCTGAGAATTGGGAACATTTTAGAATTCTGCAAAGGAGGACCAAGAAAAGGATTTAAGAAAGGGAAAATAGGATATGAGAGTAAACTAGCGAGAAACACAAAACAAATTGTAAAAGCTTCCACAGGTATGTGAAAAGGTTAGCAAAAAGAAATGTAGGTCCTTTACATGCAGAGTCAGGAGAATTTATAATGGGGAATAAGGAAATGGCAGAGAAACTACATACTTTGTCTGTCTTCTTTGAGGAAAATACTAAAAACTTCCCAGAAATAATGGAGAATTGAGCGACCAGTGTAAACGAGGAACTGCAAGATATTAATATTAGTAAAAAAAAAGGTATTAGTAAAATCAATGGGACTTAAGAGTAGATAAATCCTCTGGACCTGGTGATCTACATCCCAGAATGTTGAAAGAGATGGCTGTAGAGATAGATGCATTGACAGTCATCTTTCAAAATCCTATAGACTCTGGAATGGTGCCTACAGATTGGAAGGTGGCAAATGTAACCCCAGTATTTAAGAAAGGGAGAGAGAAACTGGGAACTACAAACCTGTTAGCCTGACATCAATAGTAGGGAAAATGCTAGAATCTGTGATAAAAGAACACTTAGAAAATAACGGTAGCATTGGGCAGAGGCAAACATAGATTTATGAAAGGGAAATCGCATTTAACAAACTTGTTGGAGTTTTTTGAGGATGTAACTAGCAGAATAGATAAGGCAGAACCAGTGGATGTGGTATATTTAGATTTTCAGAAAGCTTTTGATGAGGGCCCACTCAAGAGGTTGAACAAAATTGGAATTGGAGAGAATATACTGGCTTGGATTGAGAACTGGTTAATGGACAGAAAACAGGGATAAATGGGTCATTCTTAGGTTGAGAGGCTGTGACTATTGGGGTACCACATGAGTCAGTGCTTGGGCCCCAGCTAGTTACAATCTATATCCATGATTTAGATGTGGGGATTAAATGTGATATTTCCACAAAACTAGGTGGAAGTGTGAGCTGTGAGGAAGGTGCAAAAATGCTTCAAAGGGATTTGGAGAGGATAAGCGAGTGGGCAAAAATTCGCAGATGGAATACAATGTAGGGAAATGTGAGATTACCCACTTTGTTGGGAGAAACAGAAATACAGAGTATTTCTTAAATGTTGAGAGGCTGGGAAGTGTTGAACTTCAAAGGGGCTTGGATGGCCTTGTTCATGAGTCACTGAAAGCTAACATACAGGTACAGCAACAATTAAGGAAGTGGTATGTTGGTCTTTATTACAAGAGGATTTGAGTATAAGAGTAAAGATGGCTTACTGCAAATGTACAGAGCCTTGGTGAAACCGTATCTGGAGTATTGTGTATAGTTTTGGTCTCCTTGCCTACGGAAGCATATACTTACCATAAAGGCTGTGCAACGAAGGTTCAGTAAACTAATTACTGGGAAGGAGGGATTATCCTATGAGGAAAGATTAAATAGACTAGGCCTTTATTTTCTAGAGTTTAGAAGAATGAGAGACAGGATAGATGCAGGATGGATGTTTCCCTTGGTTGGGGTCTAGAACCGGGGGGCACAGACTCCTGGGTAGGCCATTTAGGATGAGATGAGTAATTTCTTCACACTGAGGGTAGTGAATCTTTGGAATTCTCTGCCCCAGAGGACTGTGGAGGCTCAGTCACTGAGTATGTTCAAGACTGAGATTGATAGATTTCTACATTTTAAAAGCATCAAAGGGATATGAGAGTAGTGCAGGAAAATGGTGCTGAAGTAGATCAGCTATGATCTCATTGAATGTCAGAGCGGGCTTGAGGGCTGAATGGCCTATTCCTGCTCCCATTTCTTATGTTCTTATATCTTCTGGAATGTCTATTAATTTAATTACCCCCTTGAATTGAACTGAATCAATGGCATAAGTACAATTGCTTTTCAAACTATCTATGCTCTGGAATGTAGGTGAAGCGAGTAAAGCTCCAGAGCTCCTTTGAGACATAGCGGAGGGCCTTCTCCATGAGCTGCAGCAGTCAGTGTCAGGATGGTGCTGCCATGATGCCGTTAGGTAGGGAGCTCTATCCTTGTGATTAAAGGAGCAGGGATGAGAAATTTCTGCTGCTTAGTGGGTTTCTGACATTTAAATTTGGAATTCCGCCAATCTAAATGTGTCTGACCTCTTCCTGCTCTGTAATCTGAATAGGGATGGACAATTAAAAATGCAGAAAGAGCAGGAAAATACTGCAGAGCTGCTCCTCCGATGACAGATTCCATGTCTCCCACGCTTGCTGCTCCAGCTCCTGTAATCACTGCTGTTCTCCTTCACACTCTTGCTGCTCCTCCAGAGAATGAATCTATGTTTGGTAGAGCAGCAAGGGAGGGAGAGATTTTGTGATCGGAGGACCTGGAGTGGAGCAGTTATTCTGGTTAGTTCTGCTGCTGCTGCCACCGGGCGGGAGACTTTCAGCTGCATCGTCACTAATCGCCTCGGCCAGACACGTGACGACCAGTCCGACTTCCTTACTAACGCTGAAGGCAAGAAGCTGAATAAGAAAACAAAGACAGCCAGAAACCCAGAGTGGGGGCCAAGAGTGGAGTCTCCGGCAACTCCTTGGCCGCTGCTGCCTCCCACGTGGCCAGTAATGAGGCTGGGAGCAGGCCTGGGAAGCACCTGTACCATGGGCAGAAGCCAGTGGAGAGAAGACCAATAATGGGTAGAGGGGGGGTTTATTAAAAAGCCCAGCTAATGTTTAAAATGCTACCCGGGTTGGGGGGCGGGGGGGGGGGTTCGGTGGTGGAGGGTTGGGGTGGGGGGGGTGGTGGGTGGGTGGCTGTGTGCTCAACTTCACTCTCCAAACCCCAGGTTGTGAAGAGGGACGGGCAGGGGGCTGGTAAGTGAAGCTTTATTCTGTTTTCAAAGGTGTTTTCGCATCAATGAGGAGTGTGAATGTGTAATTTCAATAGAAAAAGTATCAACATCGGTACTGTGTGTATAAAAGGCAGCATCCAGTGATAGGCCAGAAGCTGCCAACAGAATGGGGCAGGGGTATGCACCGGATAGGGCTGGGTGTCTGTACTGGGCCAGTCGTTGCTCTGAATATTCAAGGTTTTCTGTGAGAGTTTGAACCTGGCCTGGGATTGCCATGGTGACACCCGGGGTCCCTTCTCTCGGTTTAAGGGGATCCTGTGCACCAGCTTTTGAACACAGGACTGTAATGAGCCTGGTGATATTTAAAATTGTAGGTGAGGGATGATATACTGTTGGGGAATAAGTTCACCCTCGTTCCCACAATGTTACATCAAACGGACACTTGAAGGCGTTGAATCTTGGCTACAGCATAGTTCCACTGAATTAGTCAAGATCACTCAGCTCAGCAGAGATAAGCAATTGAACATAGGAACTTCCTGACTTGTGTGACTAGCAGATAGGTTAGTTGGCCTTTGGGATCTTGACTGCTACCTTTATGTAAATCAACCTGTGGTAGTGGTGGGTAGGGAGGCAATGAGAACTGAGAAGAGAAATGATGAAAGTGCAGAAATTCTTTAGGTCTGTTACTAGCTTACATAAACCGCTTCTTATGCCTGTCTGATTTCTGTTTCATTGCATCAAATAATTGGAATTTGAGATGACTCTGATCTTAGTTTATTGTTGGAAATTGTATTTAAAATTCAAATGTGAGAGAAAACACCAAGGAACTAAAGAAGAATGGTATCCTCTTCATGTTAAAACAAAAACAGAATTACCTGGAAAAACTCAGCAGGTCTGGCAGCATCGGCGGAGAAGAAAAGAGTTGACGTTTCGAGTCCTCAACTCTTTTCTTCTCTGCCGACACTGCCAGATCTGCTGAGTTTTTCCAGGTAATTCTGTTTTTGTTTTGGATTTCCAGCATCCGCAGTTTTTTGTTTTTATCCTCTTCATGTTAACTGTTTTGAATGATGAACTGAATCACCTTGTCTTCATAGGTGATGAACAGAGACTTGTCAGATGGCAACCATAGCTCATGGATGGTGACCTTCCCCCTTTAACGAAGCTTCTCTGCCTATGATCCAGCAAAGTCACGTTCTGTTGTTTGTACAGACCGCATCCTGTATTTCATGTACTATCTGCATGAAAAGCTGAAATGTTCAGGTCACAGTGATTTTTTTTCTTTATTCTTTTGTGGGATGTGGGCATCACTGGCAGAGTTGGCATTTGTTGCCCATCCCTAATTGCCCTTGAACTGATTGACTTGCTAGGCCACTTCAGAGGGCAGTTAAGAGTCAACCACATTGCTGTGGATCTGGAGTCACATGTAGGCCAGACCAGGTAAGGATGGCAGATTTCCTTCGCTAAAGGGCATTTGTGAACCAGATGGATTTTCACAACAATTGGTGATTGAGGTCATGGTCACTATTACTGCTATCCTTACCTGGTCTGTGGGTCTACTCCAGACCCACACAATGTAGTTGGCTCTTAACTGCCCTCTGAGCCACTCAGTTCAAGGACAATTGGGGATGGGCAATAATTGCTGGCCTTGCCAGCAACGCCCTCAACCCATGAAAGAGTAAAGAAAAAATTATCTGATCATCATTACAGAGACATGGCTGCAGGATGACATAGATTAGGATCTGAATATTGAAGGGTACACGACTTTTGGGAAGGACCGGGAGCTAGGTCCAGCGGTGGCTCTGCTAATTAATGATGGTGTTAGAGCAATAGAGAAGGATGACCTAAGTTCAGGAAAGCAGGATATAGAAGCAAGTGTGAGTCAAGATGAGAAATGATAGATATGGGAGTAGAGGCCCCCCGAATTGTAACTACATGATAGGACAGAGTATAAAGGAAGACATAATGGGAGCTTATCAGACAGGTATGACGATAATCATGGGGGATTTTAATCAACATATAGACTGGAAAAATCAAATGGGCATAGATGAGGAGTTTATAGAAGTTTTCGGGATAGTTTCTTAGAACAACCCGTTCTGGAGCCAACCAGAGAGTAGACTATACTAGACCTGATATTGTGCAACGAAATATGATTAATTGATAACCACAGAGTGAAAGCATCCCTGGGTAGCTGTGATCATAATATGATTGAATTTTGCATTCAGTTTGAGGGAGAGAAGAGTGGGTCTGAAACTAGTTTTTAAACTTAAATAAGGGCAATTATGTGGCAATGAAAGCAGAGCTAGGTAAAGTGAACTGGCAAATGATAATAAGGGATAGGTCAATGGAGATGCATTAGCAGATGTTTAAAGAGATATTTCAGAATACACAGAATGGATACATTCCAAAGAGTAAGGGTTTCTATAGATACTGAAATAAGAAAGAGTTAACAAAGTGAGTGTTGGTCCTATAGAAAGTGATCTGTGGAATTAATAATGGGAAATAAGGAAATGGCAGATGAACAGGTATTTTGCATCGGTCTTCACTATAGAGGATACAAGTAACATCCCAGAAATAAGCTGTAAATCAGGAAATGGAAGGGAGGGAGGAACTCAGGAAAATTACAATCACTAGGGAAGTGGCACTTAGCAAACTGTTGGAGTTACGGGCTGACAAATCCCCATGCCTGGATGGACTTCATCCTAGGGTCTAAAAAGAAGTAGCTGGTGAGATAGTTGATGCGTTGGTTTTAACTTTCCAAATTCCCTAGATTCAGGGAAGGAGTTATTGGAAAATAGCAAATGTAACTATTTAAAAGGAGAGGGAACTATTTAAAAAGCAGGAAATTACAGGCCAGTTATCTTATAATCTGTCAAAGGAAAATGTTAGAAGCTATTATTAAAGACGTTATGGCAGGGCACTTAGAAAAATTCAAGGCATTCAGGCAGAGTCAACATGGTTTTGGGAAAGGGAAATCATGTTTAATCAATATAGGTTATTGTGGAAAATAAAAGCTCATGGTGCAGGATAACATATTGGCATGGATAGAAGATTGGCTAGCTAACAGGAAATAGAGGATAGCCATAAATGGGTCTGTTTCTGGTTGGCAAGATGTAACAAGTGGTGTGTCACCCGGATCAGTGCTAGGCCCTCAATGCTTTACAATTTATATAAATGACTTGGAGGAAGGGGTCAAAGGTATGGTTGCTAAATTTGCTGACGATACAAAGATAGATAGGAAAGTAAGTTGTGAAGAGGACATAAGGAGGCCACAAGGGGGCATATGTTAAGTGAGTGGGTGAAGATCTGGCAAATGGGGTATTATGTGGGAAAATGTGAAATTGTCCATTTTGGCAGGAAAAATAAAAAAGTAGCATACTAACTAAATGGTGAGAAATTGCAGAGCTCTGAGTTTCAGAGGGATCTGGGTGTCCCAGTGCATGAATCACAAAAGGTTAGTATGCAGGTACAGCAAGTCATTAGGAAAACCAATAGAATGTTATATTCAATTCCCCTCGCAATAAATGATAAAAGTAGGGAAGTTATGCTTCAGTTGTACAGGACACTGGTGAGACCACATCTGGAGTATTGTGTACAGTATTGGTCTCCTTATTTAAGGGAGGATGAAATGCTTTTGAAGCAGTTCAGAGAAAGTTTACGAGACTAATGCCAGGAATGGGCGGGTTGTCCTGTGAGGAAAGGTCGGACAGGCTAGGCCTGTATCCTCTGGAGTTTAGGAGAGTGAGAGGCAACTTGATTGAAATGTGTAAGATCCTGAGGGGTTTTGACAGGGTGGATGTGGAGAGGATGTTGCCTCTTGTGGGAGAACCTAGAACTAGGGAGTCACTGTTTAAAAATAAGGGGTCACCCATTTAAGACAGAATGAGAAGAATTTTTTTCACTGAGGCTAGTGAGACTTTGGAACTCCCTTCCTCAAAAAGCAGTGGAAGCAGAATTTTTGAATGTTTTCATGGCAGAACTAGCTAGATTCTTCATTAACAAGGGGGCGAAAGGTTACTGGGGGTTGAAGGAGGTTATATTCAGACTAGCCATGATCTTATTGAGTGGCGGAAGAGGTTCAAAGGGCCGCCTCCTACTGCTCCTAATTTGTATGTATTGAGATATAAAACTAATGCCCCATTTTCCTCTCAGGCAGACATACAAGATCCCATGACATTATCCTGAAGAAGACCGGGGGGGAGATCTCCCTGGTGTTCGGACAAATCCCTCAACCAATTTCCATTGGCAGCTTTGTCTTTCTGTTTTTTGTATCCGTGTTGCACGCTTCACTCTCCTTCAGTCCTTATTTACACCTACGTTTCTCCACAAAAAATCTGTACCTACCCTTATCAATCACTTTTCCAAATCCAAAATTCAGGTATCATTTTACCAAATATGTTGATCGATGCAATGTTAACCACTCCTAACTGGGAGTCTATTCCACATTCCAAAAACTACAGAAAGAGGCGTTCCCTCTAATTCTTAAATTAACAGATCTGAAAACAAGACTTAATGCTTGTAATCTCTAGTTCTTTACTCATCAGACATCATTCATGAAATTATAGTGTACGGGTAAATGGAAGCAAGGGGTTGGTTTGAGTTGACCCAATAATCTCACTCAAATTAATTTCAGGAGTTTGGCAGCTTGGAATGGAGGGGATAATTACATTGTAAATGCTTCATGATGTACTCTGGGATTCAAAGCGAGCATTGAGTATAGATAATAGATGACCTGGAATGAATTACAGATGTGAATGTGGATGTGGATTTGGCTTGTTTTTGAGTCACACGTGTGCTTGATAGAGCTACCATAATTATGCAGGCAAGCAGCATTGCGTTGCACAAGTCTGTTTGATACATCCAAATCTCTGGATAACATCAGCCCCTCCCTAGGGTAAGGAAAGGTCGCTTCAGCAAGATCCCTGACAGCTGTGGAACTGTGTATGAACGGTTAGGAAAAGGACAAAATAGAACTGATAACTTGTCTGTAACGATAAAGCATGCAGAAGGCTTCATTTAAGCTGGGGATTTCTCCTTAATAAAGAAGAAACATCAGACAAATGGCATGCAATCCATCCAGAAACTGGTCAGTAAGTTAATGAGCCCTTTACTGACCAGCTTTTAATGGTGCTGAGTGCCAGTCATTTATTAAACAACATACTTTACACCAGCTGAGGCATGTCTGACCAATATTAGTATCAAAAGCCAATTTGTTAATTAAATAACAGAATGGGCTATGTTACATAGAACTTACAGCATAGAAACAGGCCTTAACTGCTCAAGCTTATGTTTATGCCCCACATGCAGCTCCTCCTACCACCCTATGCACCCCTTTATAAAACTCTATCAGCAGCACGTGAAATCATGCAATTGCATGGCATTATTTAGCCAACCATCCGTCTTTCGATTGTTAATCCTTGACCCCTGTCCACCCTCTTGGGGTGGATGTAAAAGACCCCACAACATTATTCCAAGAGCAGGGGAGTTGTCTCCGGCATTCTGGTCAATGCTTATCCTTCAACCAACGTCAGTAAAAATAAATGTTTTCACAGGATATGGGTGTCGCTGGCAAGGCAAGTATTTATTGCTCATCCCTAATCACCTGTGAGGAGCCACCTTCTTGAATACTCCTGAGTGGCTTGCCAGGCCATTTCAAAGGGCAGTTGATTAACCACATTGCTGTAGATCTGGAATCAAATATCATCCAGACCAGGTAAGGGCAGCAGATTTCCTTCCCTAAGGCCAGGATTTTACATTGGTCAGGCAGGCTCAGCAGGAGCAGAGGGGGTGGTCATGGGGCCGAGCAGAGGGGGTGGTCATGGGGCCGAGCAGAGGGGGTGGTCCTGGGGCCGAGCAGAGGGGGTGGTCCTGGGGCCGAGCAGAGGGGGTGGTCCTGGGGCCGAGCAGAGGGGGTAGTCATGGGACCGAGCAGAGGGGGTGGTCATGGGGCCGAGCAGAGGGGGTGGTCATGGGGCCGAGCAGAGGGGGTAGTCATGGGGCCGACCACCGCCCGTGATTGGCTCCTCTCGGCGATTATGTCACATGAGATGGGACATGCTTTTATTTTGAAAATAACGGTTTTATTTAAGTAGTATTAGCTTTGGGAAACCTCATCCCACTCGTGGATGAGGTTTTCTAAAAAAACATAAAGGCCGCTTGGCCTTTTCGCCTGCCCGCCAACTGTAATGTTGAACCGTTGTGTAAAATGCAACTTAATTACCTAGGTTATGGCCTTAATAGACCTTTCAGTTATTGGCAGGTGCGCAGCCAACTCCAGCGCGCACCAGCCAAACAAAATTTCGCGTGAGTTTGCAATGACATCAGGAAGCACGTGCGCCCAACATTATTGCGCATCATTTTACATCCCAGCGTGTCAGGCACACGCCTGCACGCCGAATGTAAAATTCTACCCTAAAGGTTTTTACAACAATCTTGTAGTTTCATAGTCACTATTACTGCTCCTAGGTTTTTATTCCAGATTTGTTTAATTGAATTTAAATTCCTCAGCTACCTTGGTAGGATTTGAACTCATGACTACAGATCATTAGCATAAGGCTCTGGATTATTAATGCAGTGACAACCAATATGCTCCTGTACCGCTATGGTCCAAGTCGAGTGGAATGCCTGAGGTGGTGGCTGTGGCAAAGGGTGATTCGTCTCGCAAGGCGTCAAAGTGGTCGCTGACTAAAGTCATCAAGAAGCCACCCAAGAAGCGGAGGAAATCTCGCAAGCAGAGCTGGTGCTGACCCAGCCCCACCCTTACTCCAGGATCTCATCCAAGGCCATGAGTGTTATGAATTCCTTCATTGTCGACATTTTTGAGTGCATTGCCTCCAAGGCCTCACACCTCATTCACTACAACAAGCGCCGCATCATCTTAGCCAGGGAGATCCAGAGCCATCTCCAAAGGCACCAGAGAGGTCACCAAATACAACAACTCCATTTAGGCCGATCATTCTAAAGATAATATTATCTGATCATTTATCTCATTGGTGTTTGTGGGAATTTGCTGTGCGCCATGCCATTACAAAAAGTGACTATACTTCAAAAGCTCTTCATTTCCTGTAAAGTGCTTTATGTAGTCTAAAAAACACTGTAAATGCAGGTCTTTATTTCTGATGCAGGCCTACCTCCCTAATCCCAGAACCCAGTTCTTCTCCAAAATAGTGCAGCAGGGTCTTCGACATCCATGTGAGGGGGCAGACCAGGTCTCAGTTAACATTTCATCTGAAGGACAGCGCCTCCAATAGTGCAACACGCCCTCAGTCCTGCACTGGAAGTGCCATTGGCCACTGTTAGAAACCATTAATACCGGACACTGTTGTGACACATGGAGGATGATGTCATCATGTACTGAGATTGATCACAGTTTGAGAGACAATGGAGTGGGCGGGGGGAATATGAAAACTGAGGCTGCTGCAGACAGGGAAAAGAATGAGCGCAGGCCCCAGCTGCTGCTTCACTGAGGTAAGTGATCAAAGGTACAAAATACCAGACAGTGGTCAGACCGGCTACAAACCAGACTCTCCGGTACAAAACCAGACATCTGGCCAGTGTAGATACGGGCTCAGGTTTCTGGAATGCGAACAAACTTGCAAACTTCTGATTCAAGGAAGAGAGTGTTACAAACTGAACCACCACTGATGCCTGATGCTCAGTTCCTGAATGCTGCAAGTTAATACTGACTTGGGAGAGAGTGGCCCTGGTTGGATCCACTTTGTATTTACCACACACAATGTGACAGCAGATCTATGCACCCCTGAAGATACATAAATGCCTGGGAGTTTGGTAACAAAGTTGTATAGTATTTACAGCAGAGAAACAGACCATTCAGAGTGACAGGTCCATGTTGGTTTTTATGCTTCTCACAAACTTCTTCCCACCTCACTTTATCGAGCCCCATCAATATCCTTCTATTCCTTTCTCCCTTATATTTATCCAGCTTCCCCATAAATACATCTATAATATTCATCTCAACAACTTCTTGTGGAAAGTTCCAGACTCTTGAGATAAAGAAGTTTCTCCTGCATTCCCTATTGGATTTATTAGTGACTATCTTATAATTATAGCTCCTAGTTCTAGTCTCACCTGCAAGTGGAAACATCATCTTAACTCTATCACGCCCTTTCGTAATCTTAATGAACTCTATCAAGTCATATAACTCCTCAATCTTTCCCAGAAAAAGGGGGAGCCCTAGCCTGGTAACCAGAGTGTATCTCTAAAATGCCAAGATTTCCAATCTGTATCAGGCACACTGAAGCTCTATGTATATGGTGTTTCCAGTGGAAAACTTTTTAACTGGGTGTTGGGTTTTCATACTGTTTCAAAAAAAAAGTCTAATGTTGATGCCGTTTTTTTTAAATTTGAAAGATTAAGAATTCCAGATTACAACAGAATCTACAGAAGACTTGATAACGTGCAGAAGTCCAGAGAAATTCCCTATACTATTGACATATCCTTTGTTGGGATTTGAAACCACAATGAGCTTAGTGGGCTCATTTATGAGGACAGCTTGCAGTTAGGGATGGGCAGTAAATGCTGGCCTAGCCAGCGACATCCACATCTCATAAATGAATCTTTAAAAAATCTGCACCTCAGTTCCATTTACCTGCCATTGTTCCATATTCACGCTTCCTTTACCTACAAAACTCAATCACTCCCAGTTTTGAATATTCCAATGCCAGCCCACCCACCCCCCCCCCCGCCCCCCCCAACCGTCCACAGCCTTTTGTGAGAATGAGTTCTAGATTTCCACGACTCTTTGTGTGAAAAACTGCTTTCTGATATCACTCCCGAATGGCTTGGCTCTCATTTTGAGATTGTGCTCCCTTGTTCTTGATTTCCTCACCATTCCTCTTATCTACCCTATCAAATCAGTTCATCTTTTCATCAATCTTTTATATTCAAAGAAATACAATACTGATCTCCTGTCACCACACTGGAACAGGAAGTAGCAGGAACTCTCCTGCTTTTCTTTGACTCGCAGCCTTGTTTTTTTACAGCAGTCTGAGAGGGCAGAAGCCTCATTTGAAATGTACCTTGAACAGTACAGCACTCCCTCAATGCCACACTGGAGTGTCAGCCTGGATTTCATGGCTCAAGTTGCTGGAGCGAGACTTGCACGCAAAACTTCCTGGGGAGAATGCTAATGAATTCAGGTTCTCTCATTACGGTTGACTATGTTGTGGAGTAACCATCATTAGAGTTTGCAGTGGTTTCTGTAAGGTTTAACCCCATCAATCTGTCCACCCCATCTCACTGATATACATTACAGAGCACTGAATTTAAAATCCTGAACTTCAGCTTCAGCTGTCTCCAGGTTGCTTCCTCCCCACAATCCCATGACCTCCTTAACTCTCTCATGTATTAGCTCTTCAAGATGTCCATTCCTCTGCAAATAAGACTCTAATTCACAGTCTTCTGCCAAGCTCCTCTTCCCTTTTCTCCAGTGGTGGTTGGGGACTTTAGCACC
The DNA here is from genome assembly GCF_017639515.1 of Carcharodon carcharias. Lineage (NCBI taxonomy): Eukaryota > Metazoa > Chordata > Chondrichthyes > Lamniformes > Lamnidae > Carcharodon > Carcharodon carcharias. The sequence goes on from NC_054468.1 coordinate 231,931,406, forward strand.
ACCTCCGAAACATTTCCCTCTGAACTCTTTCACCTCTCAGTTCTTCTCCCACCTTTAACACCCTTAAACCCATCTCACTGAGCAAGCTTTCAGACTCTCCCATTTGGTATCTGCTTTATAGCCCTCTGTAAGGACGTAGAGACTTTCTCTCATGTTAGGCATGCTACATTAATGTTGTATACAACTGTTGCAAAGTACATCAGGTTGCAAATATGGTGTCACAGCTTCATGTGGAGAATAATGTTCCTTTCTCTCTCCCAGAGAAAAAAGATTTGCCAATACTTTCTTTCCTTGAAGAAAATATTCCTTTAAAAAATGACACAGGGTACATCAATAAAGCTGTTTTGTGCATACCACCCGGTGACAGAGTAGCAGAATTACCACCCACACCAACCTTAAAAAGAAATGAGAAAAATCTCAATAAAGAAAAGGAACGTACATTTCTATAGCTCTTTTCACAAGCATAGGACGTCCAGAATGTTTTACATCCAGTGAAATATTTTGCCACTGCTTTGAATGACAGTGGCAATATTCATCGGTTACAATCAGCTTTGATATTTTATTGGCATGTTTTCTCTTTGTCTTTCTCTCTTTGAAACTCAGGATCCTGTGAGCATTTTTATCTCGAATGAAGAAGGCTAAGGGAAGATTTAATAGATTTTTTTTTAAATGATGGAAGTATTTTGATAGATGCGATGTTGTGGAGTCTATTTCACCTGACTGGTGAGTCAGCTGAGTGAGAATGGAGTGACTGAACAGTCAAAATGGAACAGTTCCATTTCTCACTTCATAGCTGTGATCTCCAATTGTAACGCCTATTGTTTTGGAGATAGGTGAGGCCCTTGCCAGAGTCAGGTGTGCACACAGTCCTTTGCGGTTATGAGGAAGTTGTCTTTACAGCTACAGCTAACACAGATATCAACAGGCGGGCAATAGAAAGAGATGGAAAATAAATGCTGACATAGCCAGTGACACCCACATCCCATGGTTGAATAAAAAGAAAAAATCACCGTGCATGTTAAACAGATATGCTCATTGGAAGTGTCAGCCTCAACTCATTTGTCACCCTCAAACTCTCTGCATCAGAAGGTCATGGGTTCAAGCCCCAACCCAGGAATTTAAGCACACTTATCTAGGTTAAAACATGCACAGCATCACTGAGTCACTGATACACCATCAGCGGTGTCATCTTTCTGTTGAGGCATTAACTGAGGCCTTGTCTGCCCCTCAGGTGACATGAAAGATCCCACAGCATCATTCTGAAGAAGAGCAGAAGCATTCTCCTTTTTCCCCTGGTCAATATTTATCCCTTAACCAACATCACTAGTACAGTTGATCTGATCATTATCTCATCACAGCCAGAGCGTATTGTATACAAATTCGTTGCTGTGTTTCTCATATTGTTATAGTGATTAAACCCCCAAAAGTACTTAATTGGTCGCATGGTGCTTGAGGTCATCCTGAGATCATGAACAACAAGTCCTTTCTTAGAGTGTGCTGAGCATGTCTCCCTTTGGACCAAACAGATCCAGTGACTGCGAGTTCTGCAAGAATAGAATCTCCTCATTCCTCCAGTCTGTTCCTGTTGTAAAAACTGAACAAACAGCCTCTTCGAGAAGCTCCTGAACTTGCAAACATAGTAAGGCATTTAGGATCTGGCCGTAATTGTCAAACTGTTTTCAATTATAACTAAAATTCCAGGTTGAGTTTGAAGTTGTTTAATCGGGTTTGGTTTATTTTAGTGAGATCTGACCTCAATAATACTTCAGTCAAAATCTGGCATTCATTACATCTCAATTTATTGTTACATGGCAAATGGGTAAGTGATGTGAACATATGGCAAGATGGAGCAAATGCACAGTAATATTGCAATACATAGTGCGATCCAATGAACAGACAGACATTGGGAAGGATTTAAGAAAATCAGCCAGATTTATGTAATGTCTTAAATCAAGGAGCTTTGGCAAATCCATCAAAATCCCAGCACCTACTTATTGTCTTCCCTGTGTTTCTATAATAATTTTTACACATGGTAAATTTCTGTAGAAGTGTCCTTCTACCCCTCATGCCTCTCTGTGATCCAGCATTTGCCATCTTCTGAAGCCACTCTCCTCCACTCAGTGCAGATTCGAACATATACCTTACTCTGGGGTTGCTGGTCCCCATCTCTCTCTCTCATATAAAAGCAAAAAAACTGCGGATGCTGGAAATCCAAAACAAAAACAAAAATACCTGGAAAATCTCAGCAGGTCTGGCAACATCTGCGGAGAGGGACACAGTTAACGTTTCGAGTCCGAATGACCCTTCAACAGGACTAAGTAAAAATAGAAGAGAGGTGAAATATAAGCTGGTTTAAGGTGGGGGGGGGGGGGGGGGGGGGGGGGGGGCAGGTGGTGAGACAAGTAGAGTTGGATAGAGGGCCAGTGATAGGTGGAGATTGCCAAAAGATGTCACAGACAAAAGGACAAAGAGGTGTTGAAGGTGGTGATATCTAAGGAATGTGCTAATTAAGGGTAGAAAGCAGGACGAGCAAGGTACAGATAGCCCTAGTGGGGGTGGGGTGGGGTGAAGGAATCGAAAAAGGCAAAAAGGTAGAGATAAAACAATGGATGGAAATACATTTAAAAATAATGGAAATAGGTGGGAAAAGAGAAAACTATATAAATTATTGGAAAAAAAAGGGTTTTAACCATGTCCCTCTCTGCAGATGCTGCCAGACCTGCTGAGCTTTTCCAGGTAATTTTGTTTTTGTTTCTCTCCCTCTCTCAAGGCCTGTTTCCAATCCATGTCTCAGAATTAGCAGTATCTAGTATTCATATATTTCTGAAATCTCTAGCCTTCATCAGGTGGCCTCTCTACTTATTTTTTGTTATTTGATCATGAGATGTGAATGTTGCTGCCAAGGCCAGCACTTGTTTCCCATCCTTAATTGCCCTTAAGAAGGTGATGATGAGCCCCCTTCTTGAATCACTGCACTGCAGTAGGTACACTAACAGTGCTGCTGGAAGAGATTTCCAGGGACCCAGTGACAATGAAGGAACAGCACTCCAAGTCAGGATCATGTGTGGTTTGAAGGGATCTTGCAGGTGGTGGTGTTCCCATGCATCTGCTGCCCTTGTCCTTCTAGGTGGTAGAGGGTTTGGAAGGTGCTGCCAAAGGAGCCTTGATGAGTTGCTGTAGTGTGTCTTGTAGATGGTACACGCTTCCGCCACTATGTGATAGTGGGGGAGGGAGTGAATGTTTATGTCATTCCTTGTGCCTCCTTTAATCTCTGGTCAGTGCTTCTCTGTGAAGCCCCTCCCCTCTACTCAGTAGCCGTTTTGGAACACTTTGACCCCATGAACATCTCATCTTTGTGTCCCTATAGCACGTACAGCCATGATTGAGAACTGGACATGTCAGGAAACAGATTAATTTCTGAATAGTCAGCCTTTATTTTTTATCAATTTGTGGTCCCAATCAAGGACTTGTTCCTCTGGCCTTCAATCAGCCTGGTGCAGCAGTTCAAGCCTGGGGGCCTGTGACCTTTCCACCCCCAATTTAACAAGGTACAGGGATAAAGCGCTGATTGGCCACAGCACAAGATGCCAATCAGCACAGCACCCACAAGTTATCAATTGCCATTTGAGAGATCAGGTTCGCTTTAAGTACTTCCAGATGCCATTTAAAGAAAATTCCAGAGACATGTTTGTTTTTAATTGCCTGACCCCCACATTGATTGATATGCAGTGCCTACTAAACCCTGACACAACATTCCTCAACATCATTAAATAAATTGCACCAATATATTTTACAATACTCAAGGATTGCTTCACTATTTTAAACCCTTTTATTGCCCATTCATGCAGCATATTATTTAAATCTGTATTGATTCAACTGGAAAAAGCGATCAAGAGTATGTCATTTCACTGTTGAGACTCAATTAATTGCAGTATTAAGAATGAATAGTATAAATACTTCAGGAAGAATAATATGAAAGTATGCTGGGAACGAGCAGGGGAAAAGGATTAGAGGAGATAGCTTCAGTAGAGAACTAGTACATATACTGTACATGCATGTCTTACTTTAACAATCTTCCCCAGGAAAGGTAACCAGATGGGGACTGGAGTAACAATTGGAAATATGACACTGAGATAGCAGGGGGTGGGGTGCTGCAACGAAATTGGAGAAGGGGGGATGATTTAATACATACTTCACTAACTTACAGATGTGTGAGCTGTGGCTTGTGATTAGTAGCACTTTTGCCTCTGAGTCAGAAGATTATAGATTCAAGTCCCATTCCAGAACTTGAGCACAAAAGCAAAGTGGACATTCCAGTGCAGCACTGTTGGGGGGAGTTGCACTTTGGATGAAGTAAACAGAGATGTAACCTGCTCTCTCAGGTGGGTGTAAAAAATCCCATGGCGCAATTTTGAAGAAGAGCAGGGGGGTTACCTCTAGTGCCCGGGGCAATATTTATCCATCAATCAACACCACAAAAGCAGGTTATCTGGCCATTATCACATTAATGTTCACTGGATAAGTACTTCATTAGCAGTAAAGTGCTTTGCGATATCCTGAAAGGATTTTATATCAATTCAAGTCTTTCTTATTTAATACATTTTCATCAGTTGCAGATGTGTTGGTCATAATTTTCCAAAGCTTTCTAGATTCAGGAATTCTACTTTTGCATTGAAAATCACAAATGTCACTCAGTTATTAAGGAAGGAGGGGAGCAAAACAGCAGCTAAGTAAAGAGTTGTCAATTTAACATAAATCGTTGCGAAGACAAGAATGAGCAGATGATAGTGTCACATAAATGAGGTTTATTACATTGTTATGTTTTCGGACCATGTCTTAAAATTTAAGGTAAAATTAAGGGGGTCATGTGACCCATTCTGCAGTCTGCCTGACAGTAAGCCTGGACAAAAGCAGAATTACCTGGAAAAACTCAGCAGGTCTGGCAGCATCGGCGGAGAAGAAAAGAGTTGACGTTTCGAGTCCTCATGACCCTTCAACAGAACTTCAACAGTTCAACAGACTCGAAACGTCAACTCTTTTCTTCTCCGCCGATGCTGCCAGACCTGCTGATGGTTCAATTGTTAGAGATCAAAGGAAGGCTTAGATTGTTTTACAGGGAGGAAGGTGCAAGGTATTTATGCTTGGAGATAATGGTAGCAGCCTATGTGTTGACAGTAGCAGCCATGAGTCTCCAAAGTTTCAAAAAGGTGTTGAGAATGTTAGTTTTCAAAATCATGAGGAGGTCTGGACAGAGTAGATAGGGAAAAACTGTTCCTGCTCGTAAACGGATCGAAAACCAGAGGGTACAGTTTTAAAATGTTTTGCAAAAGAAGCAAATGCGAGATGAGAAAAAAACTTTTTGACGCAGCGAGTAGTTCGGTTCTGGAATACACTGCCTGGAAGTGTGGTGGAGGCAGGTTCAATCGAGGCATTCAAAAAGGCATTGGATGATTATTTAAACAGAAACAGTGCAGAGTTACGGGGAAAAGGCAGGAGATTGGCACTAAGTTAAGATGCTCAGAGAGCCGGTGCAGACAAGATGGGCTGAATGGCCTCCCTCTGTGATTCTGTGATCAGGGCTGGCTAATCTAGTTGAGTTATTTCAGAAGATTGCTAGCAAGGTGGATATGGGGGTGTCTATGGATATTGTCTATATGGATTGCCAGAAAACATTTGTTAGGGGTCTGCACAAAAGATTATTAGCAAAAATGAAAGTATGTAGAATTAAAGGTAACCTTGTGACAGGCTGGTTGAGAGGTAGCTAACAGAGTCAGAGTACCTTATGTACTCAGATAAAAGTCTATCTTATGTAAATGTCGTTCCCATGATTTTTGGCCAAAAAAAGTAATTTTTCAATACCTCATGTAAAAATCAGCGCTAGTTTTTCAGAGATCAAAGCCCAAAAATGATTTGATTTCATTGCAAATGTCTTAATACCATTGAGAATAAGTACTGGTAAATATATGTTTAAAGTTGTTTTTATTTAATCAAATTATTAAAGTGATCAGATTATGAATGATAATTAATATGGGCTCTTTAATGTTTTTTTTTTACATTATTTCATTCAAGTCTTTTTTAGATTTCACTCAGTTGGGCCTATATCAAACACGCGTGTCAAACCCTCAAAAAATCACTCATGTGAAAGCCTAAAGGTTGGTCTCAAAATCTCAGCTTTTACAAGCTTATATATGGTAATTGGAATGTTCTGTAATTAGCAGGATGTAACTAGTAATGTTCCCCCATTTATTTATACTGAAGCATCAGCTTTTCCTCATATATAAATGACATGGCTGAAGGAATAGAGTTATATATCCAAGTTTACAGACTATAATAAGTTGGGAGGCGCAGTAAGTTGTGTGGATGAGCACAGGAAGTTACAAAGGGACATAGACAGGTTAGGTGAGTGGGCAAAACTATGCTGGATAGTTCAATGTGAGGTCAAGCACTTTATTTCTGAGAAAGAATATTTTCTTAATGGGGAGGGACCAGGAACTGTGGAGGAGCAAAAAGTGGCCATGCTTTCAAATCACTAAAATCTATGGTGCGCAAAAAGAAATTAAAACAGCAAAAGAAACACGGACCTATACCTCAAAGGGGGTGGAATACAAAATGATAAATAGGAATGTAGGAACACAGGAGTTGGAATAGGCCATTTGGCCCTTAAAGCCTGCTCCACCATTCAATAAGATTGTGGCTGATCTGGTTGTGGTCTCAACACCACTTTCCTGTCTGCCCCCCATGACCCTTGACTCCCTTGTCTATCAAAAATCTATCTAACTCAGCCTTAAATCAATTCAATGACCCAGCCTCCACTGCTCTCTGGGAAAGGATAATTCCACAGATTAATGACCCTCTAAGAGGAAAGATCCATCTCCATCTCATCTCCATCTCAAAAGGGAGATCTCTTGTTCTTAAACTGTGTCCCCGAGTTCTAGTCTCCCCTACAAGAGGAAATATTCTCCTGATACCTATCTTATCAACTCCCCACCGCACCCCTACCCCCCTCCCCAAGATCTTATATATTTCAATAGGATCATCTCTCATTCTCCTAAACTCCAATGTGTATAGGCCCAACCTGTTCAACCTTTCCTCATAAGATAAGCCCTTCATCCCAGAAATTAATCTAGTGAACCTTCTTTGAAATGCTTCTAACACAATTATATCTTTTTTCAGATAAAGAGACCAAAACTGCACAGAATATTCCAGATGTGGTCTCACCAAGGCCCTGTACAGTTGCAGTAAAACTTTGCACCTTTTATATTCTATTCCTCTTGCAATGAATGCCAACATTCCATTTACCTTCCTAATCACTTCCTGTACCTGCATACTAACATTTTGAGATTCATGCACCAGGACGCCCAGATCCCTCTGTACCACCTAGTTCAGCAATCTCTCTCCATTTATATACTGCTTTTCTAATCTTCGTGCCAAAATGGACAAGTTCACATTTTCCCATATTATACTCTATCTGCCAAATGTTTGCCCATTCACTTAACCTATCTATATCCCTTTGTAGACTCCTGATAACTTAATTTCTTACCTATCTTAGTGTCATTGGCAAATTTAGCTACCATACATTCAGTCCCTTCATCCAAGTCATTGATATACATTGTAACTAGTTGAGGCCCCAGCACTGATCCCTGTGGCAGTCCAGTAGTTATAGCTTGCCAACCCGAAAAAGACCCATTTATAGTGACTCTCTGCTCCCTGTTAGCCAACCAATCCTTTATCCATGCTAATATATTACCCACTATACCATGTGCTCTTGTCTTGTGTAGTAACCTTTGATGTGGCATCTTATCAAATGCCTTTTGAAAATTCAAGTATACCACATCTACCAGTTCCCCTTTATCCATCTTGTTTGTTAGTTCCTCAAAGAACTCTAATAAATTAGTTAAACATGATTTCCCTTTCACAAAGCTCCTGACCTCATTACAACCTTGGTTCAAACATGGATAAAAGAGCTGAACTCCAGAGGTGAGGTGAGAGTGACAGACCTTGACATCAAGACAGCATTTGACTGATTGTGGCATCAATGACCCCTAACGAAACTGGAGTCAGTGGGAATTAGGGGGAAAACTCTCTGCCAGCTGGAGCCATACCTAGCACAAAGGAAGATGGTTGTGGTTGTTGGAGGCCAATCATCTCAGTTCCAGGACATCACTGCAGGAGTTCCTCAGGGTAGTGTCCTCAGCCCAACCATCTTCAGCTGCTTCATCTATGACCTTCCTTCTATCAGATCAGAAATGGGGATGTTCGCTGCTGATTACACAATGTTCACCACCATTTGTGACATCTGAGATACTGAAGCAGTCCATGTCCAAACGCAGCAAGACATGGACAATATCCAGGCACAGGCTGACAAGTGGCAAGTAGCAATCACACAATACAAGTACCAGGCAATGACCATCTCCAACCAGTGAGAAACTAACCATCACTCTTTGACATTCAATGGCATTACCATTGCTGAATCCCCCACTATCAACATCCTGCGGGCTACCATTGATCAGAAACTGAACTGGACTAATTGTATAAATACAGTGGCTGCAAGACCAGGTCAGAGACTAGGAATCCTGTGGCAAGTAACTCACCTCCTGAATGCCCAAGTCTGTCCACCATCTACAAGGCACAAGTCAGGAGTGTGATGGAATACTCCCCATTTTCCTGGATGAGTGCAGCTCCAACAACACTCAAGAAGCTCGACACCATCCAGGACAAAGCAGCCCACTTGATTGGCATCACATCCACAAACATTCACTCCCTCCACCACCAACTCACAGTAGCAGGAATGTGTACCATCTGCAGGAACTTACCAAGGCTTCTTAGACAGCAACTTTAAAAACCCACGATCGCTACCATCTAGAAGGACAAGGGCAGCAGATAGATGGGAACACCACCACCTGGAAGTTCTGCTCCAAGTCACTCACCATCCTGACTTGGAAATATATTGCCATTCCTTCACTGTCACTGGATCAAAATCCTGGAACTCCCTCCCTAACAGCACATGGACTTCAGTGGTTCAAGAAGGCAGCTCCTTCTCAAGGGCAATTAGGGATGGGCAATAAATGCTGGCCTAGCCAGGGACACTCACATCCCATGAATGAATAAAAAAATCAAAGACATGTTGACTCTGCCTGATCACTTTATGATTTTCTCAAGTCTCCAGCTATAACATTCTTATTAATGGATTCTAGCAATTTCCTGTGACAAATGTTAGGCTAATTGGCATATTGTTTCATGCTTTCTGTCTCCCTCCTTTCTTGAATAAAGGCATTACATTTGCCATTTTCCAATCCACTGGGACCTTCCAGAATCTAAGGGCTTATAACCAATGCACCTACTGTCTCTGCAGCCACTTTTTTTAAGATCCCAGGAATCAGGCCATCTGGTCCTTGTGAATTGTCAGATTTTGGTCTAATTGTTTTCCCAGCATCTTTTCCCTGGTGATGGTGATTGTTTTATCTTCCTCCCTCCCGTTCACCTCATGATTTTAACGTATCTTTGGGAAGTTTTCTCAGTCTTCTACAGTGAAGACAGACACAAAATACCTGTTGAACTACTCCACAATTTCTTTGTTTCCCATTATTAATTTCCTAGACTCACTCTCTAGAGGACCAACACTAGCTCCCTCTTTTATTTTTAAGTCATTATTTGCTGGTTCTTAAAGGTTGACCAATCCTCTGACCTACCGCTAATCTTTGCAGATTTTTACAGTGTTTCTTTCAATTTAATACTTAACTTCCTTATTTAGCCATGGATGATGCACCCTTCTCAAAGAGTCTTTCTTTCTCACTGGGGTAAATCTTTGCTGAGACTTATTAATTATCTCCTTAAAGGTCTGCCATTGCATTTCTACTATCCTAGTTTTTAACCTAGTTTCCCAGTTCACTTTGGCCAGCTCTGTCTTCACACCCTTATATTATCTTTATTTAGGTTTAAGACACTAGTCCTAGACCCATACTTCTCCATTTCAAACTGAATGTGAAATTCTATCATATTATGATCGCTCCCAACTAGAGGCTCCTTTACCATGAGGATATTGATTAACCCTGTCTCATTGCATGTTACCAGGTCTAGAATATCCTGTTCCCTGGTTGGCTTTGGAGTGAACTATCTTAAACAATTGATGCTTCATGTACAGAACTTTGGTCAGATCCCCTTGAGAGTATCTATTCAGCTCTGGGCCTTGCACCTAAGGAAAAAAATATTGACTTTGGAAGGGTCACGGTGCAGATTCATTAGAATGATAAATGGGTGTAAGGAATTAAAACAAGGGACAGATTGTATAGAGTTAGTTTAGAATGCTGAGGGGGTGATCTAATTGAGATCATTAAAATAATAGAGATTTGATAAGATAGATTCAGTGACACTGTGGGGGAATAAGAGGACACAGCCTTAAAACTAGAGCCTGGTTATTTTTCACACTAAGAGCAATGGAAATCTGGAATTCTCTCTGCCAAAGGGCTGTCTTGAAGGACAACTGATATTTTTGAAACAAACTGATACGTCTTTGTTAGGCAGGAATATGTATTAAAGGAGGTTAAATGGAGTTGAGTAATAGGTCAGCCAGGAATAGAATGTTATCAAAAATTGACTATTGACCCAATTTCAGTCACATGTATAGATTAAATAGCCCAAAGTGCTGTTGGTGCAGGAGATGTCACCATATGGACAGAAAACCACACACACAGGAGAACATGCCTGATCAGTTCTGATGAAGAAACCCCAACAACCTATTCAAACATCCACAAATCAACTCTATCAAATGCCCTTTGCACCATTTAATTATGTTAACAGGAAGCTAAGGTGGATCATTTGCATTTTTGGCATTTGGGCACTAACCTGGCAGAGTGGGTTGCCCAACCACTGTCAAACCATTTACTTTTCATCCCATTGTAATCAGGAGGACATTATATAATAGATGAACTCTCTACTCCACCAGGTTACTCCCCAAACAGTGATGGTGAGAATTACACTCAAGATATAGCATCTTATCAAGAGGACGTTGAATTGGATAGAGACAGCTACTATGTACTCTAACTGTTATGTTGACACACTGTTGTGTTGGAAAGCTGTTATTCATATGTGCTAGGCAATGACGATTGTACAAAAGAGAAAGCCCAGCCATCTCCCTCTGACCAATCAACATCACCACCATCAACATCTTAGTGGGTCATCATTGGTGAGAAGCAGATCGGAGTCAGACACATCAACATCACAACAACAAAAGTAGTTCAGAGGCTGAGTACGCTGTGTCGAGTGTCTCTCTCAGCTCCTAACCACTTAGTGCTGCTCCATCCGGTATCAAAACTGAAGCCAGAATTGTGATGGGATGTTTACAGCTTTCTTGGATGGATGCAGGCACAACAATGGTTAAAACACTGTGCACCATTCAGAATAGAGCAACTAGCTCAATCAGTGATCCAGCACACTATAGCTACAATAAGATCAATCTTCAGATTCACTATTATTGCTCCAAAACATTTCCCCCCTACCAAAATAAAGAACAACAGCATCATGGAATAACATCCCTTCCAAGTTCCACACAAGTCATGCACCATCCTAATCATCATTCCCTCATCATTACTGGGTGAATAGGATGGCATTCCCTACCTAATCTAAAGCTTGGTTTAAAAGGTTGGTTTTAAAGTGGGCCTTAAAGGAGGAAGGGGAGCTACACTGGGAGTTGGAGAGGGAATTCTGGAACATCGGCCCTACGCAGCTGAAGATATGGTCACCAAGTGGGGGCTGTGGTGGGGCTGGGCAAAAATTACTTGAGGATTTTCAAGAGGCTGGAATCAGAGGTCCAGCGAGTTGGGAGGGGAGAGTTGCAACACTTGAGGAAATTAGAGAGGTAGAAAGAGAAATGCCATGGATCAATATAAAAACAGGGTTGAGAGATTTAACTTTGAGGAAATAGGAGTCTAGGAGCAAATCAACACCAGCAGAGACAGAAGTGGTAGGCATGTGTAAGATAGGATATGGAAAGCAGAGCTTAAATGATCTGTAATTTATGGAAGGTGAAAGTTCACCAGCCAAATATTGGAATATTCAGCAAGAGGTGACAAAGGCATAGAGTAAGAGACCAAAGGGAATATTAGAATTAGTTAGCATGTAGAGCATCTAAAAGGATCAGGGAATAGAAAAAATATGAAATAGATTCTTCAAAAATTACCCCTGTGGTCAAATTCAAGATCCAAGTTGACTGATAAAACCCATAACCGATGTATGAGTTAACAAAGAAATATAAAGTATGATATCTCTATCGGCACCTGGACCAGCGGAACTGCAGCGGTTCAAGAAGGCAGCTCACCACCACCTTCTCAAGGGCAACTAGGGATGGGCAATAAATGCTGGCCCAGCCAGCGAAACCCACAACCCAAGTATAAATTTTAAATAAGATGTGATACAACCCAGAATCCTAAAGGCAAGGTTCAGGTCAATATTTTTTACTGCTTCACAAATGAAGGAACTACACTGAGAACTAGAGGATATAAAATGTCCCCTGTTCACCAAAACTGCATTAATTTATGAATCAGAGAATTAGAGACAAGTTAGATCAACTTTAGTATTGGTGAAAACATGAGACTCCATTCTATGCAATGCATCACTGTTGATTCAAAGAATGACGAGACCACAAGGAATAGTCAACGTGGTTTCTGAAGCAATAAGTAATGCCTCACTGAGCCACTGGAATTCTTTGAGGAAGTAACTGAGGCTGAAACCAGATAGGTCCTTGAATAATTAACTCATTCATTTCAAACAGATATGTATCTTTGCCAAAATAGTGGATAAAATTAACTTTGCCAACATCAAGCAGCATGTTCCCTACAGCATGGGGATGTGGAATCAGTGGTAAATAACTTCAATGGAAGAGTCGGAGATCTGCTTTTTAGTCCTTGCATCGACTTTCTCCGTAAGCAGTGACCAGCCCAATGTGAGATATTGAGGGCTTTTTAATGGATGCAAAATGCCCTCTGTCAGAGGCTTTTATAGAGGTAAGGAGGTTTGAATCAAGCTATATGTTATTGTAATAACTTACATTCACATTGTTTGTTTTAATGCAAAAGTGTCCCAAGGCTTCAGATAGAGACAGGAGAAACTGGGTGTCTGAAATATCTAATGGGCCATATTAATAAAGATTTTGACCTATTTAGTTTATAGCTTCCATTTAAATAGCAGACAGAGAAATCTGATGATTATGCAACAGTTATGGTACAGGGTCAACGCTTCACATGAGGTTCAAATCCCACCAAATACATTGAATTCAAGAAATGTAGCCATTGGTGAGCTGGTAAGGGCAGATAGGGAAATAATCATAAAAGAGGTATCAGATTGCCCTAAAAACTCAAATAGTTCACCAACGGCCTTTGGGGGTGGAAAAACATGCCAATCTGATGCATGTCAGCCCTACCTGATGCAGTTGACTCTAAAGTGCTTTGAGATAACCTGAAGTTATGAAATGTGCTATATAATTGCAAGTTATTTTCTAGTGCCCTCTGAAGTGACCCAGCAAGTGACTAGAATGTAGAAACAATGACTATGATAAAGAAGCCCCACCAGCACTTTCTCAGGACAATGGGAAATGGGTAATAATTAAGAAATTGTGCTCATTGAAGTATGAAACAAGCAAGGCATCAAAATCATGTCCTTTTGGAAATGAGGACCAGGAGCCTTTGGAACCATACCAATAATTTCACAGAAAACATGGAAACTATTCCCACTGAAGTTGTTTTGCAGTTTTCTTTTTAAAAGTTTCAAGAGAACAAATTTATGGTTTGGAAGATAGACAAATAATTCAATGAAGATTCTTTTCCGAAAAGGAAACTTTCTCAAATAAAGGTGTTACATTCGCAATTCAATGAAGATTGTGAATGGATGAGCTAATTAGCAAGACACCAGCATGGGCATTCAGTCAGAAGCTAGGCACTAGACCACAGCACATCCATTAACATGCAGCTGACCTGAGCTCCACCTTGCAGCCTCATTATACTCCACACAAGCGGTAGCCTTTGATCTGAAGTCCTGACCAGTGGTGTTTCAATCTAAGATTGGCCATTTCGTTAAAAAAATAAAAATGCATCAACTACTTTGTCCAATATATACAGGAGGTAACTGGGTAATTATAATTATTAATCCTGCATCTTGTTAGATACATTATTCCCCAGGGGCGATTATGCCCCTTTAAATAAAACAAGCTCCGATAATGTTATGTTTGATGCTTTTGCACTGTGGGCAGGCTCAGCCATACCCAATGGCTCCTGATCCTTCTTCTTTCCTGAAATTTGTATCAAAGCTGCATACACTGCAGTACTGAGGGAATGCTGCACTGTTGGCAGTGCTGTATTTCAGAAGAGGCATTACATTGAAACCCCTTCTGCTCCCCACAGCTGGATATAAAAGATACTGTGGCACTATTCAGAAGAAAATTTCCTTGCTGGGTGAACATTGGCTGCCACATTCTCTACATTGCAACATTAACTACACTTCAAAAAACTCCATTGGCTGTAAAATGCTTTAGGATATACTGAGGCCATGAAAGATGCTATATAAATGTCAGTTCTTCCTTCATCAGCTAATAACAGGATATTATTCAGATCCACAGATTCTCCTCAGTGTTATCAATAATTGCCAGAAACAAATGCTATTCGTCTGCTTCTAGGCTCTTATTCCCAGGGTGATCCAAGAAGACAGGGAGCAGGAGAGTGGCACTGCTGAGGGGATGGCATCAAGGTTTTAAGATCTACTCAACCTCAATCTTATTGTAAATGATCATGGAAACCTCATGTCTTTGACTGAAACTTGACATGTTATAATGACAGTTGTTGTTCTAGTTGTTGTTGTTTGTACTGTTGATGCTGCAACATTACTGAGGTAGATCTTCAGTTTGTGTCATAGCGGAAGATGGTTAATAGTGAATTGACACCCCATTTTCTAATTTTCCTTTGTTGTGGTCATTTTTATTATTACTAGCTTTTTAACTTCAAGATTTTTTACATTGATTTCAAATTTATAAACTGCCAAGGTGGCATATAAATCATAAACTCTGAATTATTTGTCCAAAAACACAACCAGTATACCAAGGAATCCTGGGTTTCACCAGGGCCATTCACTACTGCCTTGGTCTAAACATGGACAAAAGAGCTGAGTTCCAGAGGTTTATTGGAGATGACTGCCCTTGACTTCACTGTAGATTGGCCTGAGTGTGGCATCAAGGAGCTAGAATAAAATTGAAGTCAGTCTAAAGTCAGAGAAAAATGCACAAAGGAGGATGGTTGTTGAAAGTCAATCATCTGAGCTCCAGGACATCACTGCAGGAGTTCCTCAGGTTAGGGTCCTGCACCCAACCATCATCAGCTGCTTCATCAATGACCTACTCTCCATTATTAGGTCAGAAATGGGGATGTTTGCTAATGATTGCACAAAGTTCATTTCTAGGTGCAGCTCCTCAGATACTGAACCAGTCTGTATCCCTATGCAGCAAGATCTGGACAATATTCAGGCTTGGGCTGATAAGTGGCAAGTAACATTTATGCCACACAAGTGCCCAGCAACGACCATCTCCAACAAGTGATAATTTAATCACCTCCTCTGGACATTAAGCAGCATTATCCCACAATCAACATCCTGGGGTTACCATTGAGCAGAAACTGAACTGGACTGGCCATGTAAATACCATGGACACAACAGCAATTTAGAGGCTGAGTATTCTGCAGTGAGTAACTGTTATGACACGACAGATGATGTGTACCAGGCAGATCAAATCCATGAGGGGAATTTGATCGTGCTATCACAATGGTTTTGCAACTTGTATTTATTTTGAGATGCGTGCGCTGAATTGAGAAGTAATAAGTCCACGAGGAATTTTAGATATCTTTTTAAAAACTAATTTAAAATATTAATTAACAAAAGAGAAGATTTCAAGTGCATACATAAAACTACAAATTACTGCTATAATAACTCCTAAAATTCCTAATGAACCTGACTCCCGGTTACACCCCCTTTTAAGGCAACGCTCCAAAAATAGATTTTAGATTTTAAACAGATCCAACAAATTAACACAATACCCTGGACTGTGAAATTCCAAATTACTTTTCTCCAGCTCCAGTTTCTTTGGACAACAGACTTATGCACAAATGCTGGGGGCTGCATTAAGGCTACTTGACACACTCCTGTTAAATCTTACAATGCCTTCCCCTGACAAATAGCCTCATTCTCCTTTATTAACATTTCTCCCTTCTTAATGTGTAAATTCTATTGCTTCATTAAGCCTTTGAAACTGTATCTCTCTCATAACATAAAATGTTCATGTTGTCACTATATACTATCAGTAACCCTTGGGAAAAATAAACACATTCCTTAACTTGCTTGCCTGGCTATCTGTAAACAGAATGAGATGCCTTTGAAATCCTAATCTCCCGTTATTTATCTAAAAATGCAAATTCCTTTCACACCTTACATGCTAAACCAGCATCCATGTTTACTCATTAGCTCACCAAGCACTTAGCTTCTTTTGATGAGTCAAAGCCTGCAGTCTACCTGACTTCAAATGTAATTAAATCAAACACAGACCCAGCTACTTACCCCAATAAACCTACCTTACAATAAACCAGAAAAATATTATGAAAATTATTACACCTTCATGACACTAACTCACTTCCTGACTCCCCAAAGCCTGCCCACCTTCTACAAGGCACAAGTCAGGAGTGTGATGGAATACTCTCCACTTGCCTGGATGAGTGCAGCTCCAACAACACTCAAGAAACTTGACACCATCCAGGCCGAAGCAGCCAGCTTGATTGGCAGCCCCTCCACAAGCATTTCACCCCCTCCACCACTGACACACAGTGGTGGCAGTGTGTACGATCTACTAGAAGCACTGCAGCAATTTGCCAAGGTTCCTTTGACCGCACCTTCCAAATCTGAGATCTCTACCATTTAGAAGACAAGGGCATCAGCTGCTTGGGAACACCACCACCTGCAAGTTCATCTCCAAGCCACACATCATCCTGACTTAGGCGTATATCGATGTTCTTTCATCGTCACTGGGTCAAAATCCTAGAATTCCCTTCCTAACAGAACTGTTAGCCACAACCTCATAGACAACAGTGGTTCAAGAAGGTAGAACACTACCACCGTCTCAAGGGCAATTAGGAATGGGCACTAAATGCTGACCTTTGCTGTGATGCCCATATTTCATAAAGAAATGAATTATAGTTCAAGAACATGACTACTACAATCCCATAACCAGATCATTAATTCACTATATTTCAAAACTAGCAGTCGTCTTAATTCTGAGGACTCGAAACGTCAACTCTTTTCTTCTCCGCTGATGCTGCCAGACCTGCTGAGTTTTTCCAGGTAATTCTGTTTTTGTCTTAATTCTGAACCCTGGGGAACCCAATGGATATCTTTCTCCAGTCTGGAAAACAACTGTTCACGATTACTTCCTGGTTTCTTCCTCTTTGCCAATTTCATATCCACACATGTCCCTGCCCCTTTAGTCCCTTGAGGTGTAATTTTGCTAACAAGTCTACTATATCATAGGCTATCCAACACTATTTGAAAGTCCATATATCAAACATGAGCTGTATTACCCTCATCAACTTTATTCATTTAGGAACTTAGTCAAGTTAACTAAACATGGTCTTGAACAAATCTGTGCTGACTTTAATTCATTTGACCGTTCTTTTCCCAATGCCAATTAATTTTGTTCCAGATTATTTCCTCTACCAGTTTGAAAACTTTATTTTTACAACAGAAACGGTGGGATTTTTTCACAGGAATATGTTTGCTCCTGTCCTTGTGCTTGTGCACAGTACATCGCTGTGTGTAACTGTTTGTGTGTACATGGCCTGAATTTTCCAGTTGGCAGGGGGGTGGAGCAGGATGGGGCGTGGGTGGGTGTGGACCCGATCACCACCCGTGATTAGGTCCGGGCCGCCATTTTACACGGACGGGCCAACTAAGGCCCGCCCGGCATATTTCTCGACCCTGTGGATAGCGGGAGTGTGCGGGTGGTGGTGGGTGTGCACAGACTGCGGGGTCCAATGGCGATCCGGCAGTCTGTTTAAATGAAGGCCTGGCAGCCTTTTCCAGCCTGCTCACAATGGCCAGTGCAAGTCCACAGCAGAGGGCTTCTGGTGAGCAGGCCAGGCCGGAGGGTAGGGCCTGTGTGCCCCTCGTTTTTCAGATGACTGCCTTGCTGCCCTCCTCGAGGAGGTGGCAGCACACCTGGAGGTGCTGGTTCCCCAGGAGGGGGAGGAGGCCCCCCCAACATGATGAAATGTGCCTGGGAGGAGGTGGCGGATGTGGTGAACTCCCGCGATGTGCTGCGACACACCTGGATCCAGTGTCGCAAGCACTTCAATGACTTGTTGCGCTTTGGCAGGGTGAGCACCATGTTGGTATTGGGCATTTAACCCAGCAGGTCGGCTTATGCCTCCTGCTGCCTGCCCCTGCCCCCAAGTCTGAGTGTAGTAACTGCATTGAATCATTGATGGCATGTGTCCTTCACTGGGTGGGCCAGCAGATATTGCCCATGCTGAGGTCAGACTGAGAGGGTGGTGAGGAGATGAATTTTCCCCTGCAGCATGTGTTACACTGAGTCCCACATGGCTGGTGTGGGGGCAACCTGGAGGAGCTGCACCTAGGCGCTGTGTTAGATCTCCAGGACATGTCCAAGTCAGGGTGATGAGATGGTGGGAGGGGAGCTTCAAGGTGGCGTGGCAATGAACCATCTGCTGCGTTCCGCACTCCACATGCTTGCACCTCCGTGCTGTGGAAGGATGTACCGTGTGGTGCCGAATGTGATGTAGGCAGCATGTGTCCAAGGGAGGAGTGGGGGAGGTGGTGAGGGGGTGGGGAACAGGCCTAGCATCTTTGTGTGAGTATTCGGCAGCAGCTGGGTGAGGGGGCACTGGAGCCCTGATATGTCCCACTCTGGTTGGGGTGGGCTGTGCACAAAGTGAGTCCATGTGCAATTTGCACTAATCAATGCTGTTCTCTCCTTTTCAGGTGAAGAATGCTCATAACGTGGCAGAGCGTGTGAGGTCTGGTGGTGGCGCAGATCCCCATTCTAACCCATTTCGAGCTGGAGGTCCTGGATTTGGAGAGGCGCCATGCACCCAGGTCCACTGGTGTCGGTGAGGCTGGGGTGCCATGGCCAGGTATTTATGCCCAACAGTGAGGTCAGCATTGTCCTCCCAACAGCCAGAGCAGGGCTGAGTGTTCAGTAATTGGAGTTTGCAACATGGCTTGACCATTGGTTATGGAAGGATGGGCGCGTAATGATCTGGGGGACAGGGCTGAACTTTGTCATTGTCTCCACGTTAACTGATCTAATGTCCTTGTTCTTCCTTTCAGCATCATCAGAGCAGGGCCGGGAGGAGGAGCAGCAGAGACCCCCTCTCACACCTGAGGGGCCTGAATTCTCACCAGTGTCGCACCATCTCTGCCAGGCAGGCACCAGCGCAGATACTAGCACCTCAGTGGGAATTAGAACATCGGCTAGTGTCCCGGGGCACAGCGGTGAGGGCACTTCACAGTCATTGGAGGAGCTGGCAGACACAGAGAGTGCCCATGGTGCCAGCAGTCGGAGGACTGCAGGGCACCAGGCACATGCTCAGTCGGTGTCTGATGATGTGCCTCTGGATGTGCAGCAAGCGCAGGAAATGCATCCAGGTGTGCGGGAGCATCTGGGGGAGATACATGAGGCTGTGCTTGGCTTGGTGTCCGTGGTAGAGGAGTCTACCCGGACGATTGCCAAAGCAATGAGCCATATGTCCGAGTGCCATGCTTGCTCCATGGAGAGAGTGGCGACTCTCGTGGAGAGACTCCTCCAGGAGACCCATCAGGGCTTTCTGGGGATGTGCTCGGACCAGCAAGCCCTCACATCAGCATTGACCTCAGCTGGTCAGTGCCAATGTGGGAGATGGTGTGGGCATCTAGTTTCCCAGCTCGGTGCCCATCCATCCACGGTGAGCAGGGAGGTCCAATGTGACCTCACGTCGGTGCAGCAGCTGCCTAGCATCTCTGCGAGCTCCTATCAGGGTGTTCCAGATGAGGGCAGCAGCTCCTCCACCCCTCTCCCAGTGACCGTTGCATCCGGTGAGGCTGTGATGACTGGGGAGGTGCCAGATGTGGAACTGGCAGCTCCCTCCCAGGTGGGGCCAGCACAGGCTCCAGGGTCCAGAGGACGACCACCAAGGTCATCGAGGCCGACAGGACAGCAGAGTCAGCAGAGTCTCAGATACCACTCCCAGAGAGGGCAGCACCAACACGTAGCACCCGGAAACAAAAGCATAAAGTACCTTAGGCACACCATGGGTTTTTCACTGGTGCTTTTGTGTTGGCCAAAGATGAGGCCCTTATGATTTTATTTGATTTGTAATATTATTGTCTTTTTTTTGTAATAAGTTGCTTTACTTGACACGTTAAATTCAGATATGTCACCATGACTGAGGGTGCCGCTTTTCTTCTGCATGTGGAAGGTTTCCAAATCTGTAACGAGTGTTTTGTTGGACATTCAGCTTTATTAACAAGGCCCTTAGTTACTGTTCCTAACCTGGCAGATTTTGCACTCAGGTGTCGAGTATCAAGCCGACAGCCCAGGTTTGTCCTGAAGGTCCATATGTGGTGTGTTAGCTGAAGGTTCGTTGGATTAAAGCCCCCCGGGTGTCCCTGCCTCCCTGGAGTATGCCCGGGTCAGCGTCTACCCCCTAAGCTTTTCCCTGTGTGTGCTCATCCTCGGACTCACTGCTGGACTCATCGTGTGCAGCTACAGCCACTGCGTCTACATCTTTATCATCCACTGCTTCCCCCCTTTCCAGCACAAGATTGTGGAGAGCGCAGCATGCAACCACTATCACTGAGACACGACCTGGGGGGTACTGGAGTGCGCCCCCTGAGCGGTCCAGGCATCAGAAGCGCATCTTGAGAAGACCGATGGTTCTCTTGTGGAGGCGTGACTCCTATTGTAGTGCTGCTCAGCTTCTGTTCTTGGATGGGAGAGAGGCGTCATGAGCCACCTTCTGAGGGGATAGCCCTTGTCACCCAGCAGCCATCCATCCAGCCGGGCTGGAGCACTGAAGAGCCCCGGCACCTGGGAGTGTCTGAGGATGTAGGTGTCGTGGGAGCTGCCTGGGTACCTTGCACAGACTTGTAGAATCAGCATCCTGTGATCACACACTATCTGCACGTTCATGGAGTGGAAGCCCTTCCTGTTGACGAAGGCACCGGGCTCACCTGCTGGCATCTTGATGGCCACATGTGTACAGTCTATAGCACCCTGGACACGGGGGAAGCCAGTAATGGCCGTGAAGCCTCTGGCTTGCTGTGTCTGACTTGCCTGGTCACAGCAGAAGTGGATGAAGGTCAATCCCCACCTGAACAGAGCGTCTGTAACCTGCTTGACACAAGTGTGGACAGCTGATTGGGAGACACCGCAAAGATCACCCACTGAGCCCTGGAAGGAGCCAGAAGCATTGAAGCTGAGGGCAACTGTGACCTTCAGAGCCGCTGGCATGGGGTGTCCACCCACACAGTTAGGGGAGATCTCAGGGCCAATCATCTGACAGATATAGTTGACTGTCTCCCTTGAGAGATGGGGCCTCCTCCAGCACTGCACCTCAGACAAATTGAGGTAGCTGCTTCACCACCTGTAAACCCTGGCAGCAGGATAGTGGTGTCTTCTGCGGCCCCTTCCACTTTGGACATCCTGTTGGTCCTGCGCCCTTTGTGCCTGCGTCTGGCCTCCCAAAGATGGCTCCCCTGGAAGCTATTTGTCCACTTCTGGCCTCCTCCCCCTTCTAGCCCTCCCTTCATCCTCAGAGGAGCTTCCAGTGGGGAGTTCAGCTCCCATTCCCAGGCTAAGGGAAGGCTTCCTGAAACCTGCAAGACCCAGAAAAGATTCCTCACTGCAGAGTGCAGACCTGAAGGTTAAGGGTCCAGACAAAGCAGCTGGTCTGCGTTTTGAAGCATTGCAGATCACACAGGCAAGTTTGAAAAACTTTCAAAAATAAAAACTTGTCTGTGCACATTCACAACCCCAGTGAGGCCTCTTTTCCTGCCCGTGGATGAGGTTAATACAAATGTGTCCTACCCGCCTGCCCGTTGCACCCATCTCTAACCCGAAGATTGTACGGACGCCGAAAAATCAGCGTCGATTGAAGACTAAAGAGCCTTAAGTGGCCCGTTAATTAATGGTGCTCCCGTCCAGGGAAATATCGCCGTGGCGCCCGGTGACATCGGGACGCTCGCCCGACATCACTGCACATCATTTTACATGCGGACGTGCTGGTTCCGCCCCCACATGACAACGGGAAAAGTCCACCCCATGTGTCTGTGTGCACAAGTATGCGAGCCTGAGTTGGTGTATCTTGTGTCTGAATGCATGCATGTGTCTGAGTTGGTATTGTTTGTCTGTGTCGCAAAGCTATTAATGTATATAATATTTTGGAAAATATTTTTATTTTAAAATAGAGGTTTAGTCTGTGGGTGTGTCTTAACTGGATTAAAGCCCAGCTAGTCTGGGTGTTTTGATGTGTACTAGTTTTGATATGTAAGAGAGATAGAGTGCATTTGCATTATTTGAATAGAGCATTCAAATAGTGGGGTGAAAATTGACGCCTTCCTAGCAGCTACCAAGCAATATGTTTATATTACTAATCAAGTTGGTACAATGAAAGGGGTTTTATTGTTAGAGAGGTTTAATTCAGAGATTGTTGATACAATGAGAATTAACATTCAATGGGGCTGGTAGTTATAACTTCAGTAGTTTTCGGGTGTGCAGAGCTGAGATAATGTGAGATCAAAAGGCAGCTGTAAGCCTCCAACTGGCTCCACAGGAACCAAAGTGAAAAGAACCTAATTTTGAATTTGTAAGGTGAAAATGCTTTGCTGGTGTCTGGTTAAGTCTATGGGTTGCTGTTGCCTTAACAGAGCTAGTTTGGGAATTTGTTAAAAGTTATGATAGTAGTAATTTGTAGGCAAGTGTACATATATTTTAACCTATATAAAGTATTAAAATGTTTCATTTAGCTTAATGTAAAGCCTCGAGAACTGGTGGTCTGATTCCTGAATTGAGAGTCTCATCTCAAACATAACACTGAAAAGTTATAGGTTATGAAAGCTGATTAAAGTTCCCTCTGGGATTTTTAAATAATTCCGCTTTACCAACTGCTTCAGTCATAACAGTCTGTGTATGTGTGTGTGTAGATTGATGTATGTTTGTGTGTGTCTCTAAGTTAGTGTGTGACTGTGTGACAGTGTCTATGAGCTCATGAGTATCACGTGTATCTAACTGTGTGTCTGTCTGAGTTACAGTATCGTGTGTGCATGTGTGTGTATGTGTGTGTGTTTTATTCATTCATGGGATGTGGGCTTTTCTGGCTGGGTCAGCATTTAATGTCCACCCCAAGTTGCCCTTGAGAAGGTGGTGGTGAGCTGCCTTCTTGAACCGCTGCAGTCCATGTGGAGTAGGTACACCCACAGTGCTGTTAGGAAGGGAGTTCCAGGATTTTGACCCAGTCACAGTGAAGGAACAGCGATATATTTCCAAGTCAGGATGGTGAATGATTTGGAGGGAAACTTCCAGGTGGTGATGTTCCCATCTATCTGCTGCCCTTTTCCTTCTAGATGGTAGTGGTTGTGGGTTTGGAAGCTGCTGTTAAAGGAGCCTTGGTGAATTCCTGCAGTGCATCTTGTAGATGATACACACTGTGTGTTGGCGGTGGAGGGAGTGAATGTTTGTGAATGTGGTGCCAATCAAGCAGGCTGCTTTGTCCTGGATGGTGTTGAGCTTCTTGAGTGTTGTTGGAGCTGCACTCATCCAGGCAAGTGGGGAGTATTCCATCACACTCCTGACTTGTGCTTGGTTATGTGTGTGTGTGTGTGTGTGTGAGAGTTAGTAATATTCTCTGTGTGTCTTAAATTAATGTCTGTTTCTACTTGTTGTAGTTGTGTTAACATCACAGACTAATATCCGTGTTCCACCAATATTTATATGGGCAGCGCTAGATAAACCAGGCATGAGCTGCTGAGTGGTAGCCCCAATATTTAAAAAAATTAAATGGAAGAAGAGCAATTGTCTTAGGGGACTCTATAGTCAGGGGCTTAGATAGGCACTTCTGTGGTCATGAAAGAAACAGCAGCATGGTATGTTGCCTCCCTGGTGCCAGGGTCCAGGATGTCTCTGATCAGGTACGGGACATTCTGAAGGGGAAGGGAGAACAGCCAGAGGTCATGCTACACATTGGTACTAACGACATAGGCAGGAAGAGTGATGAGGTCATGCAGCGAGAGTTCAGGGAGTTAGGCAGAAAGTTAAAAAACAGGACCTCTAGGGTTGTAATCTCAGGATTACTCCCTGTGCCACGTGCCAGTGAGTCTAGAAATCGGAAGATAGTGCAGTAAACACGTGGCTGAACAGATGGTGTAGGAGGGAGGGTTTCTGATCTGGATAATTGGGATCTCTTCCGGGGCAGGTGGGACCTGTACAAGAAGGACGGGTTGCATCTAAACTGGAGGGGCACCAATATCCTGGCTGCAACAGTTGCTAATGTCACTCAGGAGGGTTTAAACTAGTATGGCAGGGGGGGTGGGAACCAGAGCAATAGGTCAGCAGGTGAAATAAATGACTGGGAACCAGTGAATATGGCCAGTGGGACTAAGAGGAAGGGCAGGTAGGGAGAAATTACTGAACACAGTGGGACTGGGGGTCTGAAATGCATTTGTTTCAATGCGAGAAATTTAACAGGCAAGGCAGATGAGCTTAGAGCTTGGATTAGTACTTGGGACTATGATGTTATTGCTATTACAGAGACTTGTTTGAAGGATGGACAGGATTGGCAGATAAATGTTCTAGAATTTAGATGTTTCAGGCAGGATAGAGAGGGATGTAGAAGGGGTGGGGGAGTTGTACTGCTGGTTAAGGAGAATATCACAGCTGTACGACAGGAGGACACCTCGGTGGGCTCATGCAGCGAGGCAATATAGGTAGAGCTCCGGAATAGGAAGGGTGCAGTCACAATGTTGGGGGTTTACTATAGGCCTCCCAATTGCCGTTGGGAGATTGAGGAACAGTTATGTAGGCAGATTTTGGAAAGATGAAAAAGCAATAGGGTTGTTGTGGTGGGTGATTTTAACTTTCCCTATATTGACTGGGAATCACTTAGTGCTAGGGGTTTGGATGGTGCAGAATTTGTAAGGTGCATCCAGGAGGGCTTCCTGAGACAATATATAGATAGTCCAACTAGGGAAGGGGCAATACTGGACCTGGTATTAGGGAATGAACCCGGCCAGGTGGTCGAAGTTTCAGTAGGGGACCATTTCGGGAAAAGTGACCATAATTCAGTAAATTTCAAGGTACTGGTGGATAAGGAGAACAGGAGTCCTCGGGTTAAGGTGCTTAATTGGGGGAAGGCTAATTATAACAATATTAGGCAGGAACTGAGGAACCTAGACTGGAGGTGGATGTTTGAGGGCAAATCAACAACTGACATGTGGGGGGCTTTCAAACGTCAGTTGATAAGAATTCAGGACCGGCATGTTCCTGCTAGGATGAAGGACAAGTATGGCAAGTTTCAGGAGCCTTGGATAACGAAGGATATTGTGAGATTAGTCAAAAAGAAAAGGGAAACATTCATAAGGGCTAGAAGGCTGGGAACAGATGAAGCCCGTGGAGAATACAAAGAAAGTAGGAGGAAACTTAAACAAGGAGTTAGGAGGGCTAAAAGGGGTCATGAAAAGTCATTGGTAACCAGGATTAAGGAAAATCCCAAGGCCTTTTATACATGTGTAACGGGCAAGAGGGTAGCCAGGGAAAGGGTGGGCCCACTCAGGGACAGAGGTGGGAATCTGTGTGTGGAGCCAGAAGAAATGAGAGAGATACTAAATGAATACTTTTCATCAGTATTCACCAAAGAGAAGGACTTAGCGGTCGATTTGTCTAGGGAAGAGTATGTAGATAGCCTGGATCATGTTGAGATCAAAAAACAGGAGGTGTTAGGCATCTTGAAGAATATTAAGGTGGATAAGTCCCCAGGGCCAGATGGGATCAACCCCAGAGTACTGAGGGAGGCAAGGGAGGAGATTGCTGGGGCCTTGACAGAAATCTTTGTATCCTCACTGGCTACGGGTGAGGTCCCAGAGGACTGGAGAATGGCCAATGTTGTTCCATTGTTTAAGAAGGGTAGCAGGGATAATCCAGGAAATTACAGGCCGGTGAGCCTTACGTCAGTGGTAGGGAAATTATTGGAGAAGATTCTTCGTGACAGGATTTACTACCATTTGGAATCAAATGGGCATATTATTGAGAGGCAGCATAGTTTTCTGAAGGGGAGATTGTGTCTCACTAACTTGATCGAGTTTTTCGAGAAAGTGGCAAAGATAATCGATGATGTTATCTACATGGATTTCAGTAAGGCCTTTGACAAGGTCCCTCATGGCAGACTGCTACAGAAGGTAAAGTCACATGGGATCAGAGGTGAGCTGGCAAGATGGATACAGAATTGGCTTGGTCATAAAAGACAGAGGGTAGCAGTGGAAGAGTGCTTTTCCGAATGGAGAGCTGTGATTAGTGGAGTTCCGCAGGGATCAGTGCTGGGACCTTTCCTGTTTGTAGTATACATAAATGATTTGGAGGAAAATGTAACTGAGCTAATTAGTAAATTTGCAGATGACACTAAGGTTGGAGGAGTTGCAGATAGTGAAGAGGATTGTAAAAGGATACAATGGGATATAGATCGATTGGAGATTTGGGCGGAGAAATGGCAGATGGAGTTTAATCTGGACAAATGTGAGGTAATGTATTTTGGAAGGTCTAATACAGACAGGAATTATACAGTAAATGGCAGTACCCTTAAGTGCATTGACGGGCAGAGGGATCTGGGTGTACAGGTCCACAGGTCACTGAAAGTGGCAACGCAGGTGGATAAGGTAGTCAGGAAGGCATATGGCATGCTTGCCTTCATTGGCAGGGGTATTGAGTATAAAAGCTGGGAAGTCATGCTGCAGCTGTATAGAACCTTGGTTAGGCCACACTTGGAATATTGCGTGCAATTCTGGTCGCCACATTACCAGAAGGATGTGGAGGCATTGGAGAGGGTGCAGAGGTGGTTTACAAGGATGCTGCCTGGTCTGGAGGTTATTAGCTATGAGGAGAGGTTGGAGAAACTCGGATTGTTCTCACTAGAGCTACGGAGATTGAGGGGCGACTTGATAGAAGTTTACAAAATTATGGGTGGCATGGACAGAGTAGATAGTCAGAAGCTTTTCCCCAGGGTGGAATAGTCAATTATTAGGGGACAAACATTGAAGGTGAGAGGAGAAAACTTTAGAGGAGATGTGTGGGGCAAGTTTTTTTACGCAGAGGGTAGTGAATGTCTGAAATTCACTGCCAGAGGAGGTGGTGGAAGCAGGTACGATAGTGGTGTTTAAGAGGCAGCTTGACAAATTCATGAATAGGATGGGAATAGAGGACTACGGACCCTGGAAGTGCAAAATGTTTTAGTTGACGGGCAATATGATTGGCGCAGGCTTGGAGGGTCGAAGGGCCTGTTCCTGTGCTGTACTTTTCTTTGTTCTTTGGAAATAATCTAAAGATGGGCCTTTCCTTGAGCAGCTTGTTCCATTGTGGGATTATCCGTGGGAAGAAAGATTGTTAATACACTGTCTTGGAAACAAATGGTCTTTGTAGTTTGTGTGGGTGACTACCTCACCTTTACTCATTGCTGGAGGGGACCAGGTACATGTTCCTGTCAATCCCCACCGGTCCAGTCCATAGTTTATAGATCACGGTCAGTCTATTTTTCCTGATTCCCATTCCAAATCTTTGATCAAGGATGTGACTCTTGCTTAACCTTTGGATCCCTTCAATCTCATTTATATCCTTGCCATACAGTTTAAGGATTCCCCCCACGCAACTTGCAAACTCCAGGACTGGACGAACACATGTTTGGTAAGACGTAACTCTGATATTTTGGTTGTAACACTAAAGATTCATCTTCAGAAATGCAAGAACCCTGTTTGCTGTGCATGTTTGAATTAGTGTGAGTCTGTAGTGAGTATTGTGTGTGTGTGTGTGTGTGTGTTTTTCAATAGCAGGGCAGCCCCTCCCCTTCCCCACCCAACCCCCAGCCCCCCCGCCTCCCTGTAGAAACTGGTGTGTGTCCCTCACCAAAACCACCGTAACTTCCTTTGTGAATCCCACCCCGAGAAACCGGGACTAACTTTGCACAGTTTCGTACCCTGCTCCTGTTGGACAGGAAGGGACGGGTGCGCTGAGCAGCAGAGCAGACGCCGGCCGGATGCCGTGTGAATGAGGGGGAGCGATGCTTGGCCGATCGGGGTGAGTCCGTCCATCCCTCTCCAGCTTGTTTGCTGACAGCACAACACAAGAAACATATGGACCCAAAGTTGGGGTCTTGGCAGGTTTAGTTTCTCTCGCTGTCTTAATTCTCTTTTCCTGGTCCCAACCTGTGTGTCCAAGGAGCAGACAATGATTCTGTCTTTATAGATGTTTACCAGCTACTCCTTGCGACATATGAGAGGGTGAAACTACAATTGTTTTTATTTATATTGAGGATTTCTTTTTGAATCTGGAATGCATTAATAAGATGCTATATTTTCACTGTCCCCTTTAGCTTGTTGCTGATGTCTTTGTACTGTTAAAGGGAACACGATACCATAGGGTAGAATTTGTTATTTTTTAAAATCTTTGCCCCCCCACTACCCCCTTTATTACCACCCCCCCCCCCCAGCTTGGTGGATTATGGTCTGGTTTGGAGGGAGGGGCCATTCTTGGAGTTGGTTTGTTTTGGAAAGTAAGTTTACAATTATCATCCTTCGCTCTCTCTCTCTTTCTCTCCCTGGCGAGTGTTTTAGATACAATCGCAGAGACAGGTCTGACCTGTGGCACTTCTCAACCAAAATTTTATGAATGGCTTTGGAGGAATGGGGGCGGGACTCATGAAGGCTGGTCTTTGTAAGTACACATTACAAAATGAAATGCAGCCAACGTCCAGCGCTACAACAATAGCGTTGCTGCTTTAAACCATGACCTCGACAGGATTCGCAGTTGCGGTGGCTCAGAATTATTATGAAATATTCTCAACTCTGAACTTGCGTTATCCCCTGCTTACTGCTCCCCCCCCCCCCCCCCCCCCCGTTTTGTAAATAACATTACAACATACAACTCAGGGTGACTATAGCGGATGTCGTTTTTCACCCTCGGCCTCAACATCTTTGTCATTTCCTCTACTTCAGATTAGAAATGGGGAGAAATGTGTTGCCAGCTCAAACACACACACATAAAACCCTGCAGAATGCACACACATAAAACCCTGCAAAATGCATACAAATAAAACCCTGCAAAATGCATACAAATAAAACCCTGCAAAACGCATACAAATAAAACCCTGCAAAACGCACACAAATAAAACCCTGCAAAACGAACACAAATAAAACCCTGCAAAACGCGCACAAATAAAACCCTGCAAAACGCGCACAAATAAAACCCTGCAAAACGCACACAAATAAAACCCTGCAAAACGCACACAACTAAAACCCTGCAAAACGCATACAAATAAAACCCTGCAAAACGCACACAAATAAAACCCTGCAGAATGCACACAAATATAACCCTGCAAAACGCATACAAATACAACACTGCAAAACGCACACAAATAAAACCCTGCAGAACGCACACAAATAAAACCCTGCAAAACGCACACAAATAAAACCCTGCAAAATGCATACAAATAAAACCCTGCAAAATGCACGAAAATAAAACAATGCAAAACGCACACAAATAAAATCCTGCAAAATGCACGAAAATAAAACCCTGCAAAATGCATACAAGTAAAACCCTGCAAAATGCATACAAATAAAACCCTGCAAAATGCATACAAGTAAAACCCTGCAAAATGCATACAAATAAAACCCTGCAAAACGCACAAAATAAAACCCTGCAAAACGCATACAAGTAAAACCTTGCAAAACGCACGGAAATAAAACCCTGCAAAATGCATACAACTAAAACCCCGCAAAATGCATGCAAATAAAACCCTGCAAAACGCATAAAAGTAAAACCCTGCAAAACGCACACAAATAAAACCCTGCAAAATGCAAACAAATAAAACCCTGTAAAACGCACGGAAATAAAAGCCTGCAAAACGCACACAATTAAAACCCTGCAAAACGCACACAATTAAAACCCTGCAAAACGCACATAAATAAAACCCTGCAAAATGCACACATATAAAACCCTGCAAAATGCATACAAATAAAACCCTGCAAAACGGACACAATTAAAACCCTGCAAAACGCACACAAATAAAACCCTGCAAAACGCATAAAAGTAAAACCCTGCAAAACGCATACATATAAAACCCTGCAAAATGCACACAAATAAAACCCTGCAAAACGCATGCAAATAAAACCCTACAAAACGCACACAAATAAAACCCTGCAAAACGCATAAAAGTAAAACTCTGCAAAACGCACACATATAAAACCCTGCAAAATGCATACAAGTAAAACCCTGCAAAATGCATACAAATAAAACCCTGTAAAACGCACGGAAATAAAACCCTGCAAAACACACAAATAAATCCCTGCAAAACGCACACAAATAAAACCCTGCAAAATGCACACATGTAAAACCCTGCAAAACGCACACAAATAAAACCCTGCAAAACGCACACAAATAAAACCCTGCAAAACGCACACGTAAAACCCTGCAAAACGCACACAAATAAAACCCTGAAAAACGCACACATGTAAAACCCTGCAAAACGCACACAAATAAAACCCTGCAAAATGCACACATGTAAAACCCTGCAAAACGCACGGAAATAAAACCCTGCAAAACACACAAATAAAACCTTGCAAAACGCACACATATAAAACCCTGCAAAACACACGGAAATAAAACCCTGCAAAACACGCATATGAAACGCTGCAAAACGCACACAAATAAAACCCTGCAAAATGCACACATGTAAAACCCTACAAAACGCATACAAATAAAACCCTGCAAAACGCACACAAATAAAACCCTGCAGAATGCACACAAATAAAACCCTGCAAAACGCATACAAATAAAACCCTGCAAAACGCACACAAATAAAACCCTGCAGAACGCACACAAATAAAACCCTGCAAAACGGACACAAATAAAACCCTGCAAAACGCATAAAAGTAAAACCCTGCAAAACGCATACATATAAAACCCTGCAAAATGCACACAAATAAAACCCTGTACAACGCACGGAAATAAAACCCTGCAAAACGCACACAAATAAAACCCTGCAAAACGCACACAATTAAAACCCTACAAAATGCACACATATAAAACCCTGCAAAATGCATACAAGTAAAACCCTGCAAAATGCATACAAATAAAACCCTGCAAAATGCATACAAGTAAAACCCTGCAAAATGCACGAAAATAAAACCCTGCAAAATGCATACAAATAAAACCCTGCAAAACGCACACAAATAAAACCCTGCAAAATGCATACAAATAAAACCCTGCAAAATGCACGAAAATAAAACAATGCAAAACGCACACAAATAAAATCCTGCAAAATGCACGAAAATAAAACCCTGCAAAATGCATACAAGTAAAACCCTGAAAAATGCATACAAATAAAACCCTGCAAAATGCATACAAGTAAAACCCTGCAAAATGCATACAAATAAAACCCTGCAAAATGCACGAAAATAAAACCCTGCAAAACGCATACAAGTAAAACCTTGCAAAACGCACGGAAATAAAACCCTGCAAAATGCATACAACTAAAACCCCGCAAAATGCATACAAATAAAACCCTGCAAAACGCATAAAAGTAAAACCCTGCAAAACGCACACAAATAAAACCCTGCAAAATGCAAACAAATAAAACCCTGTAAAACGCACGGAAATAAAAGCCTGCAAAACGCACACAATTAAAACCCTGCAAAACGCACACAATTAAAACCCTGCAAAACGCACATAAATAAAACCCTGCAAAATGCACACATATAAAACCCTGCAAAATGCATACAGATAAAACCCTGCAAAACGGACACAATTAAAACCCTGCAAAACGCACACAAATAAAACCCTGCAAAACGCATAAAAGTAAAACCCTGCAAAATGCATACATATAAAACCCTGCAAAATGCACACAAATAAAACCCTGTACAACGCACGGAAATAAAACCCTGCAAAACGCACACAAATAAAACCCTGCAAAACGCACACAATTAAGACCCTGCAAAACGCACACATATAAAACCCTGCAAAATGCATACAAGTAAAACCCTGCAAAATGCATACAAATAAAACCCTGTAAAACGCACGGAAATAAAACCCTGCAAAACGCACACCTAAATCCCTGCAAAACGCACACAAATAAAACCCTGCAAAATGCACACATGTAAAACCCTGCAAAACGCACACAAATAAAACCCTGCAAAACGCACACAAATAAAACCCTGCAAAACGCACACGTAAAACCCTGCAAAACGCACACAAATAAAACCCTGCAAAACGCACACATGTAAAACCCTGCAAAACGCACACAAATAAAACCCTGCAAAATGCACACATGTAAAACCCTGCAAAACGCACGGAAATAAAACCCTGCAAAACACACAAATAAAACATTGCAAAACGCACACATATAAAACCCTGCAAAACACACGGAAATAAAACCCTGCAAAACACGCATATGAAACGCTGCAAAACGCACACAAATAAAACCCTGCAAAATGCACACATGTAAAACCCTGCAAAACCCATACAAATAAAACCCTGCAAAACGCACACAAATAAAACCCTGCAGAATGCACACAAATAAAACCCTGCAAAAGGCATACAAATAAAACCCTGCAAAACGCACACAAATAAAACCCTGCAGAACGCACACAAATAAAACCCTGCAAAACGGACACAAATAAAACCCTGCAAAACGCATAAAAGTAAAACCCTGCAAAACGCATACATATAAAACCCTGCAAAATGCACACAAATAAAACCCTGTACAACGCACGGAAATAAAACCCTGCAAAACGCACACAAATAAAACCCTGCAAAACGCACACAATTAAAACCCTACAAAATGCACACATATAAAACCCTGCAAAATGCATACAAGTAAAACCCTGCAAAATGCATACAAATAAAACCCTGCAAAATGCATACAGATAAAACCCTGCAAAATGCACGAAAATAAAACCCTGCAAAATGCATACAAATAAAACCCTGCAAAACGCACACAAATAAAACCCTGCAAAATGCACGAAAATAAAACCCTGCAAAATGCATACAAGTAAAACCCTGCAAAATGCATACAAATAAAACCCTGCAAAACGCATACAAGTAAAACCCTGCAAAACGCACACAAATAAAACCCTGCAAAATGCATACAAATAAAACCCTGTAAAACGCACGGAAATAAAGCCCTGTAAAACGCACGGAAATAAAAGCCTGCAAAACGCACACAAATAAAACCCTGCAGAACGCACACAAATAAAACCCTGCAAAACGGACACAAATAAAACCCTGCAAAACGCATAAAAGTAAAACCCTGCAAAACGCATACATATAAAACCCTGCAAAATGCACACAAATAAAACCCTGTACAACGCACGGAAATAAAACCCTGCAAAACGCACACAAATAAAACCCTGCAAAACGCACACAATTAAAACCCTACAAAATGCACACATATAAAACCCTGCAAAATGCATACAAGTAAAACCCTGCAAAATGCATACAAATAAAACCCTGCAAAATGCATACAAGTAAAACCCTGCAAAATGCACGAAAATAAAACCCTGCAAAATGCATACAAATAAAACCCTGCAAAACGCACACAAATAAAACCCTGCAAAATGCATACAAATAAAACCCTGCAAAATGCATACAAATAAAACCCTGCAAAACGCACACAAATAAAACCCTGCAAAATGCACGAAAATAAAACCCTGCAAAATGCATACAAGTAAAACCCTGCAAAATGCATACAAATAAAACCCTGCAAAATGCATACAAGTAAAACCCTGCAAAATGCATACAAATAAAACCCTGCAAAACGCACGGAAATAAAACCCTGCAAAATGCATACAACTAAAACCCCGCAAAATGCATACAAATAAAACCCTGCAAAACGCATAAAAGTAAAACCCTGCAAAACGCACACAAATAAAACCCTGCAAAATGCATACAAATAAAACCCTGTAAAACGCACGGAAATAAAAGCCTGCAAAACGCACACAAATAAAACCCTGCAAAACGCACACAATTAAAACCCTGCAAAACGCACACAAATAAAACCCTGCAAAATGCACACATATAAAACCCTGCAAAATGCATACAAATAAAACCCTGCAAAACGGACACAATTAAAACCCTGCAAAACGCACACAAATAAAACCCTGCAAAACGCATAAAAGTAAAACCCTGCAAAATGCATACATATAAAACCCTGCAAAATGCACACAAATAAAACCCTGTAAAACGCACGGAAATAAAACCCTGCAAAACGCACACAAATAAAACCCTGCAAAACGCATAAAAGTAAAACTCTGCAAAACGCACACATATAAAACCCTGCAAAATGCATACAAGTAAAACCCTGCAAAATGCATACAAATAAAACCCTGTAAAACGCACGGAAATAAAACCCTGCAAAACGCACAAATAAAACGCTGCAAAACGCACACAAATAAAACCCTGCAAGATGCACACATGTAAAACCCTGCAAAACGCACACAAATAAAACCCTGCAAAACGCACACAAATAAAACCCTGCAAAACGCACACGTAAAACCCTGCAAAACGCACACAAATAAAACCCTGCAAAACGCACACATGTAAAACCCTGCAAAACGCACACAAATAAAACCCTGCAAAATGCACACATGTAAAACCCTGCAAAACGCACGGAAATAAAACCCTGCAAAACACACAAATGAAACATTGCAAAACGCAAACATATAAAACCCTGCAAAACACACGGAAATAAAACCCTGCAAAACACGCATATGAAACGCTGCAAAACGCACACAAATAAAACCCTGCAAAATGCACACATGTAAAACCCTGCAAAACCCATACAAATAAAACCCTGCAGAATGCACACAAATAAAACCCTGCAGAATGCACACAAATAAAACCCTGCAAAAGGCATACAAATAAAACCCTGCAAAACGCACACAAATAAAACCCTGCAGAACGCACACAAATAAAACCCTGCAAAACGGACACAAATAAAACCCTGCAAAACGCATAAAAGTAAAACCCTGCAAAACGCATACATATAAAACCCTGCAAAATGCACACAAATAAAACCCTGTACAACGCACGGAAATAAAACCCTGCAAAACGCACACAAATAAAACCCTGCAAAACGCACACAATTAAAACCCTACAAAATGCACACATATAAAACCCTGCAAAATGCATACAAGTAAAACCCTGCAAAATGCATACAAATAAAACCCTGCAAAATGCATACAAGTAAAACCTTGCAAAATGCACGAAAATAAAACCCTGCAAAATGCATACAAATAAAACCCTGCAAAACGCACACAAATAAAACCCTGCAAAATGCACGAAAATAAAACCCTGCAAAATGCATACAAGTAAAACCCTGCAAAATGCACACAAATAAAACCCTGCAAAACGCATACAAGTAAAACCCTGCAAAACGCACACAAATAAAACCCTGCAAAATGCATACAAATAAAACCCTGTAAAACGCACGGAAATAAAGCCCTGTAAAACGCACGGAAATAAAAGCCTGCAAAACGCACACAAATAAAACGCTGCAAAACGCACACAAATAAAACCCTGCAAAATGCACACATATAAAACCCTGCAAAATGCATACAAATAAAACCCTGCAAAACGGACACAAATAAAACCCTGCAAAACGCATACAAATAAAACCCTGCAAAACGCACACAAATAAAACCCTGCAAAACGCACACAAATAAAACCCTGCAAAACGCACACAAATAAAACCCTGCAAAACGCACACAAATAAAACCCTGCAAAACGCACACAAATAAAACCCTGCAAAATGCACACAAGTAAAACCCTGCAAAATGCATACAAATAAAACCCTGCAAAATGCATACAAGTAAAACCCTGCAAAATGCATACAAATAAAACCCTGCAAAATGCACACAAATAAAACCCTGCAAAACGCACACGTAAAACCCTGCAAAACGCATGCAAATAAAACCCTGCAAAACGCACACAAATAAAACCCTGCAAAATGCATACAAATAAAACCCTGCAAAATGCATACAAATAAAACCCTGCAAAACGCACACAAATAAAACCCTGCAAAACGCACACAAATAAAACCCTGCAAAACGCACACAAATAAAACCCTGCAAAACGCACACAAGTAAAACCCTGCAAAACGCACACAATTAAAACCCTGCAAAACGCACACATGTAAAACCCTGCAAAATGCACACATATAAAACCCTGCAAAATGCACACAAATAAAACCCTGCAAAACGCACACAATTAAAACCCTGCAAAACGCACACAATTAAAACCCTGCAAAACGCACACAAATAAAACCCTGCAAAACGCATACAAGTAAAACCCTGCAAAACGCACACAAATAAAACCCTGCAAAATGCATACAAATAAAACCCTGTAAAACGCACGGAAATAAAAGCCTGCAAAACGCACACAAATAAAACCCTGCAAAACGCACACAATTAAAACCCTGCAAAACGCACACGAATAAAACCCTGCAAAATGCACACATATAAAACCCTGCAAAATGCATACAAATAAAACCCTGCAAAACGGACACAAATAAAACCCTGCAAAACGCATAAAAGTAAAACCCTGCAAAACGCACACATATAAAACCCTGCAAAATGCACACAAATAAAACCCTGTACAACGCACGGAAATAAAAACCTGCAAAACGCACACAAATAAAACCCTGCAAAACGCACACAATTAAAACCCTACAAAACGCACACATATAAAACCCTGCAAAATGCATACAAGTAAAACCCTGCAAAATGCATACAAATAAAACCCTGTAAAACGCACGGTAATAAAACACTGTAAGGCGCACACAAATAAAACCCTGCAAAACGCACGGAAATAAAACCCTGCAAAACGCACACAAAAAGAACCCTGCAAGATGCACACATGTAAAACCCTGCAAAATGCACACAAATAAAACCCTGCAAAACGCACACAAATAAAACCCTGCAAAACGCACACAAAAAGAACCCTGCAAAACGCACACGTAAAACCCTGCAAAACGCACACAAATAAAACCCTGCAAAACGCACACATGTAAAACCCTGCAAAACGCACACAAATAAAACCCTGCAAAATGCACACATGTAAAACCCTGCAAAACGCACGGAAATAAAACCCTGCAAAACGCACACAAAAAACCCTGCAAAACGCACACAAATAAAACCCTGCAAAACGCACACATGTAAAACCCTGCAAAACGCACACAAATAAAACCCTGCAAAACGCACACAAATAAAACCCTGCAAAACGCACACAAATAAAACCCTGCAAAACGCACACAAATAAAACCCTGCAAAACGCACACAAGTAAAACCCTGCAAAACGCACACAAATAAAACCCTACAAAACGCACACAAATAAAACCCTGCAAAACGCACAAAATAAAACCCTGCAAAACGCACACAGTAAAACCCTGCACAAACGCACACAAGTAAAACCCTGAAAAACGCACACATTAAAACACTGCAAAACGCACATGTAAAACCCTGCAAAACCACACAAGTAAAACCCTGCAAAAACGGACACGAATAGAACCCTGCAAAACGCACACATGTAAAACCCTGCAAAACACACAAATAAAACCCTGCAAAACGGAGACATATAAGACCCTGCAAAACGCACACATGTAAAACCCAGCAAAACACAGAAATAAAACCTTGCAAAACGCATGCAAATAAAACCCTGCAAAACGAACACAAATAAAACCCTGCAAAACGCATAAAAGTAAAACTCAGCAAAACGCACACATATAAAACCCTGCAAAATGCATACAAGTAAAATCCTGCAAAATGCATACAAATAAAACCCTGCAAAACGCACGCAAATAAAACCCTGCAGAACGCACACAAATAAAACCCTGCAAAACGCATACAAATAAAACCCTGCAAAATGCATACAAGTAAGACCCTGCAAAATGCATACAGATAAAACCCTGCAAAATGCACGAAAATAAAACCCTGCAAAATGCATACAAATAAAACCCTGCAAAATACACACAAATAAAACCCTGCAAAATGCACGAAAATAAAACCCTGCAAAATGCATACAGGTAAAACCCTGCAAAATGCATACAAATAAAACCCTGCAAAATGCATACAAGTAAAACCCTGCAAAATGCATACAAATAAAACCCTGCAAAATGCACGAAAATAAAACCCTGCAAAGCGCATACAAGTAAAAACCTGCAAAACGCACGGAAATAAAACCCTGCAAAATGCATACAAGTAAAACCCCACAAATTGCATACAAATAAAACCCTGCAAAACGCATAAAAGTAAAACCCTGCAAAACGCACACAAATAAAACCCTGCAAAACGCATACAAGTAAAACCCTGCAAAACGCACACAAATAAAACCCTGCAAAATGCATACAAATAAAACCCTGTAAAACGCACGGAAATGAAAGCCTGCAAAACGCACACAAGTAAAGCCCTGCAAAACGCACACAATTAAAACCCTGCAAAACGCACACAAATAAAACCCTGCAAAATGCACACATATAAAACCCTGCAAAATGCATACAAATAAAACCCTGCAAAACGGACACAATTAAAACCCTGCAAAACGCACGCAAATAAAACCCTGCAAAACGCATAAAAGTAAAACCCTGCAAAACGCACACAAATAAAACCCTGCAAAACGCATACAAGTAAAACCCTGCAAAACGCACACAAATAAAACCCTGCAAAATGCATACAAATAAAACCCTGTAAAACGCAGGGAAATAAAAGCCTGCAAAACGCACACAAATAAAACGCTGCAAAACGCACACAATTAAAACCCTGCAAAACGCACACAAATAAAACCCTGCAAAATGCACACATATAAAACCCTGCAAAATGCATACAAATAAAACCCTGCAAAACGGACACAAATAAAACCCTGCAAAACGCATACATATAAAACCCTGCAAAATGCACACAAATAAAACCCTGTACAACGCACGGAAATAAAACCCTGCAAAACGCACACAAATAAAACCCTGCAAAACGCACACAATTAAAACCCTACAAAACGCACACATATAAAACCCTGCAAAATGCATACAAGTAAAACCCTGCAAAATGCATACAAATAAAACCCTGTAAAACGCACGGAAATAAAACACTGTAAGGCGCACACAAATAAAACCCTGCAAAACGCACGGAAATAAAACCCTGCAAAACGCACACAAAAAGAACCCTGCAAGATGCACACATGTAAAACCCTGCAAAATGCACACAAATAAAACCCTGCAAAACGCACACAAATAAAACCCTGCAAAACGCACACAAAAAGAACCCTGCAAAACGCACACGTAAAACCCTGCAAAACGCACACAAATAAAACCCTGCAAAACGCACACATGTAAAACCCTGCAAAACGCACACAAATAAAACCCTGCAAAATGCACACATGTAAAACCCTGCAAAACGCACGGAACTAAAACCCTGCAAAACACACAAATGAAACGCTGCAAAACGCACACAAATAAAACCCTGCAAAATACACACATGTAAAACCCTGCAAAACGCATATAAATAAAACCCTGCAAAACGCACACAAATAAAACCCTGCAGAATGCACACAAATAAAACCCTGCAAAAGGCATACAAGTAAAACCCTGCAAAACGCACACAATTAAAACCCTGCAGAACGCACACAAGTAAAACCCTGCAAAACGCACACATGTAAAACCCTGCAAAATGCACACATGTTAAACCCTGCAAAATGCACACAAATAAAACCCTACAAAACGCACACAAATAAAACCCTGCAAAACGCACACAAATAAAACCCTGCAAAACGCACACAAGTAAAACCCTGCAAAACGCACACAAATAAAACCCTGCAAAACGCACACAAATAAAACCCTGCAAAACGCACACAAGTAAAACCCTGCAAAACGCACACAAATAAAACCCTGCAAAACGCACACAAATAAAACCCTGCAAAACGCACAAATAAAACCCTGCAAAACGCACACAATAAAACCCTGCAAAACGCACACAAGTAAAACCCTGCAAAACGCACACAATTAAAACCCTGCAAAACGCACACAATAAAACCCTGCAAAACGCACACAATAAAACCCTGCAAAACGCACACATGTAAAACCCTGCAAAACGCACACAAATAAAACCTTGCAAAACGCACACAAATAAAACCCTGCAAAACGCACACAAATAAAACCCTGCAAAACGCACACAAGTAAAACCCTGCAAAACGCACACAAATAAAACCCTGCAAAATGCACACAAATAAAACCCTGCAAAACGCACACAAATAAAACCCTGCAAAACGCACACAAATAAAACCCTGCAAAACGCACACAAATAAAACCCTGCAAAACGCACACAAATAAAACCCTGCAAAACGCACACAATTAAAACCCTGCAAAACGCACACAAATAAAACCCTGCAAAACGCACACAAATAAAACCCTGCAAAACGCACACAAATAAAACCCTGCAAAACGCACACAAATAAAACCCTGCAAAACGCACACAAATAAAACCCTGCAAAACGCACACAAGTAAAACCCTGCAAAACGCACACAAATAAAACCCTGCAAAACGCACACAAATAAAACCCTGCAAAACGCACACAATAAAACCCTGCAAAACGCACACAATAAAACCCTGCAAAACGCACGGAAATAAAACCCTGCAAAACGCACACCTAAATCCCTGCAAAACGCACACAAATAAAACCCTGCAAAACGCACACAAATAAAACCCTGCAAAACGCACACGTAAAACCCTGCAAAACGCACACAAATAAAACCCTGCAAAACGCACACAAATAAAACCCTGCAAAACGCACACAAATAAAACCCTGCAAAACGCATACAAATAAAACCCTGCAAAACGCACACAAATAAAACCCTGCAAAACGCACACAAATAAAACCCTGCAAAACGCACACAAATAAAACCCTGCAAAACGCACACATGTAAAACCCAGCAAAACGCACACAAATAAAACCCTACAAAACGCACACAAATAAAACCCTGCAAAACGCACAAAATAAAACCCTGCAAAACGCACACGTAAAACCCTGCAAAACGCACACAAGTAAAACCCTGAAAAACGCACACATGTAAAACACTGCAAAACGCACATGTAAAACCCAGCAAAACACACAAATAAAACCCTGCTAAACGGACACGAATAGAACCCTGCAAAACGCACACATGTAAAACCCAGCAAAACACAGAAATAAAACCTTGCAAAACGCATGCAAATAAAACCCTGCAAAACGAACACAAATAAAACCCTGCAAAACGCATAAAAGTAAAACTTAGCAAAACGCACACATATAAAACCCTGCAAAATGCATACAAGTAAAATCCTGCAAAATGCATACAAATAAAACCCTGCAAAACGCACGCAAATAAAACCCTGCAGAACGCACACAAATAAAACCCTGCAAAACGCATACAAATAAATCCCTGCAAAATGCATACAAGTAAGACCCTGCAAAATGCATACAGATAAAACCCTGCAAAATGCACGAAAATAAAACCCTGCAAAATGCATACAAATAAAACCCTGCAAAATACACACAAATAAAACCCTGCAAAATGCACGAAAATAAAACCCTGCAAAATGCATACAGGTAAAACCCTGCAAAATGCATACAAATAAAACCCTGCAAAATGCATACAAGTAAAACCCTGCAAAATGCATACAAATAAAACCCTGCAAAATGCACGAAAATAAAACCCTGCAAAGCGCATACAAGTAAAATCCTGCAAAACGCACGGAAATAAAACCCTGCAAAATGCATACAAGTAAAACCCCACAAATTGCATACAAATAAAACCCTGCAAAACGCATAAAAGTAAAACCCTGCAAAACGCACACAAATAAAACCCTGCAAAACGCATACAAGTAAAACCCTGCAAAACGCACACAAATAAAACCCTGCAAAATGCATACAAATAAAACCCTGTAAAACGCACGGAAATGAAAGCCTGCAAAACGCACACAAGTAAAGCCCTGCAAAACGCACACAATTAAAACCCTGCAAAACGCACACAAATAAAACCCTGCAAAATGAACACATATAAAACCCTGCAAAATGCATACAAATAAAACCCTGCAAAACGGACACAATTAAAACCCTGCAAAACGCACGCAAATAAAACCCTGCAAAACGCATAAAAGTAAAACCCTGCAAAACGCACACAAATAAAACCCTGCAAAACGCATACAAGTAAAACCCTGCAAAACGCACACAAATAAAACCCTGCAAAATGCTTACAAATAAAACCCTGTAAAACGCAGGGAAATAAAAGCCTGCAAAACGCACACAAATAAAACGCTGCAAAACGCACACAATTAAAACCCTGCAAAACGCACACAAATAAAACCCTGCAAAATGCACACATATAAAACCCTGCAAAATGCATACAAATAAAACCCTGCAAAACGGACACAATTAAAACCCTGCAAAACGCACACAAATAAAACCCTGCAAAACGCACACAAATAAAACCCTGCAAAACGGACACAAATAAAACCCTGCAAAACGCACACAAATAAAACCCTGCAAAACGCACACAATTAAAACCCTGCAAAACGCACACATATAAAACCCCGCAAAATGCATACAAGTAAAACCCTGCAAAATGCATACAAATAAAACCCTGCAAAACGCACGGAAATAAAACCCTGCAAAGCGCACACAAATAAAATCCTGTAAAACGCACAAATAAAACCCTGCAAAACGCACACAAATAAAACCCTGCAAGATGCACACATGTAAAACCCTGCAAAACGCACACAAATAAAACCCTGCAAAACGCACACAATAAAACCCTGCAAAACGCACAAAATAAAACCCTGCAAAACGCACACAAATAAAACCCTGCAAAATGCACACATGTAAAACCCTGCAAAACGCACACAAATAAAACCCTGCAAAACGCACACATGTAAAACCCTGCAAAATGCACACAAATAAAACCCTGCAAAACGCACACAAATAAAACCCTGCAAAACGCACACAAATAAAACCCTGCAAAACGCACACATGTAAAACCCTGCAAAACGCACACAAATAAAACCCTGCAAAACGCACACATGTAAAACCCTGCAAAACGCACACAAATAAAACCCTGCAAAACGCACACAAATAAAACCCTGCAAAACGCACACAAATAAAACCCTGCAAAATGCACACATGTAAAACCCTGCAAAACGCACACAAATAAAACCCTGCAAAACGCACACAAATAAAACCCTGCAAAACGCACACAAATAAAACCCTGCAAAACGCACACGTAAAACCCTGCAAAACGCACACAAATAAAACCCTGCAAAACGCACACAAATAAAACCCTGCAAAACGCACACAAATAAAACCCTGCAAAACGCACACAATAAAACCCTGCAAAACGCACACGTAAAACCCTGCAAAACGCACACAAATAAAACCCTGCAAAACGCACACAAATAAAACCCTGCAAAACGCACACAAATAAAACCCTGCAAAACGCACACAAATAAAACCCTGCAAAACGCACA
Source organism: Carcharodon carcharias (assembly GCF_017639515.1). Classification (NCBI taxonomy): domain Eukaryota; kingdom Metazoa; phylum Chordata; class Chondrichthyes; order Lamniformes; family Lamnidae; genus Carcharodon; species Carcharodon carcharias. The sequence goes on from NC_054468.1 coordinate 231,975,215, forward strand.
CAAATAAAACCCTGCAAAACGCACACAATAAAACCCTGCAAAACGCACACAAATAAAACCCTGCAAAACGCACACAAATAAAACCCTGCAAAACGCACACAAATAAAACCCTGCAAAACGCACACATGTAAAACCCAGCAAAACGCACACAAATAAAACCCTACAAAACGCACACAAATAAAACCCTGCAAAACGCACAAAATAAAACCCTGCAAAACGCACACGTAAAACCCTGCAAAACGCACACAAGTAAAACCCTGAAAAACGCACACATGTAAAACACTGCAAAACGCACATGTAAAACCCAGCAAAACACACAAAAACCCTGCTAAACGGCCACGAATAGAACCCTGCAAAACGCACACATGTAAAACCCAGCAAAACACAGAAATAAAACCTTGCAAAACGCATGCAAATAAAACCCTGCAAAACGAACACAAATAAAACCCTGCAAAACGCAAAAAAGTAAAACTCAGCAAAACGCACACTTATAAAACCCTGCAAAATGCATACAAGTAAAATCCTGCAAAATGCATACAAATAAAACCCTGCAAAACGCACACAAATAAAACCCTGCAAAACGCACACAAATAAAACCCTGCAAAACGCACACAAATAAAACCCTGCAAAACGCACACAAATAAAACCCTGCAAAACGCACACAAATAAAACCCTGCAAAACGCACAGAAATAAAACCCTGCAAAACGCACACAAATAAAACCCTGCAAAACGCACACAAATAAAACCCTGCAAAACGCACACAAATAAAACCCTGCAAAACGCACACAAATAAAACCCTGCAAAACGCACACAAGTAAAACCCTGCAAAACGCACACAAATAAAACCCTGCAAAACGCACACAAATAAAACCCTGCAAAACGCACACAAATAAAACCCTGCAAAACGCACACAAATAAAACCCTGCAAAACGCACACAAATAAAACCCTGCAAAACGCACACAAATAAAACCCTGCAAAACGCACACAAATAAAACCCTGCAAAACGCACACAAATAAAACCCTGCAAAACGCACACAAATAAAACCCTGCAAAACGCACACAAATAAAACCCTGCAAAATGCATACAAATAAAACCCTGCAAAACGCACAAAATAAAACCCTGCAAAACGCACACAAATAAAACCCTGCAAAACGCTCACATGTAAAACACTGTAAAACGCACACATATAAAACCCTGCAAAATGCACACACATAAAACCCTGCAAAATGCATACAAATAAAACCCTGCAAAACGCACACAATTAAAACCCTGCAAAACGCACACAAATAAAACCCTGCAAAACGCATAAAAGTAAAACCCTGCAAAACGCACACAAATAAAACCCTGCAAAACGCATACAAGTAAAACCCTGCAAAACGCACACAAATAAAACCCTGCAAAACGCACAATAAAACCCTGCAAAACGCAGCAAATAAAACCCTGCAAAACGCACACAAATAAAACGCTGCAAAACGCACACAATTAAAACCCTGCAAAACGCACACAAATAAAACCCTGCAAAACGCACACAATAAAACCCTGCAAAATGCACACAAATAAAACCCTGCAAAACGGCACACAAATAAAACCCTGCAAAATCGCATACAAATAAAACCCTGTAAAACGCACGGAAATAAAAGCCTGCAAAACGCACACAAATAAAACACTGCAAAATGCACACAATTAAAACCCTGCAAAACGCACACAAATAAAACCCTGCAAAATGCACACATAAAAAACCCTGCAAAATGCATACAAGTAAAACCCTGCAAAACGGACACAATTAAAACCCTGCAAAACGGACACAAATAAAACCCTGCAAAACGCATAAAAGTAAAACCCTGCAAAACGCATACATATAAAGCCCTGCAAAATGCACACAAATAAAACCCTGTACAACGCACGGAAATAAAACCCTGCAAAACGCACACAAATAGAACCCTGCAAAACGCACACAATTAAAACCCTACAAAATGCACACATATAAAACCCTGCAAAATGCATACAAGTAAAACCCTGCAAAATGCATACTAATAAAACCCTGCAAAATGCATACAAGTAAAACCCTGCAAAATGCATACAAATAAAACCCTGCAAAATTCACGAAAATAAAACCCTGCAAAGCGCATACAAGTAAAACCCTGCAAAACGCACACAAATAAAACCCTGCAAAATGCATACAAATAAAACCCTGTAAAACGCACGGAAATAAAAGCCTGCAAAACGCACACAAATAAAACGCTGCAAAACGCACACAATTAAAACCCTGCAAAACGCACACAAATAAAACCCTGCAAAATGCACACATATAAAACCCTGCAAATTGCATACAAATAAAACCCTGCAAAACGCACACAAATAAAACCCTGCAAAATGCACACATATAAAACCCTGCAAAATGCATACAAATAAAACCCTGCAAAATGCAAACAAATAAAACCCTGTAAAACGCACGGAAATGAAAGCCTGCAAAACGCACACAAGTAAAGCCCTGCAAAACGCACACAATTAAAACCCTGCAAAACGCACACAAATAAAACCCTGCAAAATGCACACATATAAAACCCTGCAAAATGCATACAAATAAAACCCTGCAAAACGGACACAATTAAAACCCTGCAAAACGCACGCAAATAAAACCCTGCAAAACGCATAAAAGTAAAACCCTGCAAAACGCACACAAATAAAACCCTGCAAAACGCATACAAGTAAAACCCTGCAAAACGCACACAAATAAAACCCTGCAAAATGCATACAAATAAAACCCTGTAAAACGCAGGGAAATAAAAGCCTGCAAAACGCACACAAATAAAACGCTGCAAAACGCACACAATTAAAACCCTGCAAAACGCACACAAATAAAACCCTGCAAAATGCACACATATAAAACCCTGCAAAATGCATACAAATAAAACCCTGCAAAACGGACACAAATAAAACCCTGCAAAATGCATACAAATAAAACCCTGTAAAACGCACGGAAATAAAAGCCTGCAAAACGCACACAAATAAAACACTGCAAAATGCACACAATTAAAACCCTGCAAAACGCACACAAATAAAACCCTGCAAAATGCACACATAAAAAACCCTGCAAAATGCATACAAGTAAAACCCTGCAAAACGGACACAATTAAAACCCTGCAAAACGGACACAAATAAAACCCTGCAAAACGCATAAAAGTAAAACCCTGCAAAACGCATACATATAAAGCCCTGCAAAATGCACACAAATAAAACCCTGTACAACGCACGGAAATAAAACCCTGCAAAACGCACACAAATAGAACCCTGCAAAACGCACACAATTAAAACCCTACAAAAAGCACACATATAAAACCCTGCAAAATGCATACAAGTAAAACCCTGCAAAATGCATACTAATAAAACCCTGCAAAATGCATACAAGTAAAACCCTGCAAAATGCATACAAATAAAACCCTGCAAAATTCACGAAAATAAAACCCTGCAAAGCGCATACAAGTAAAACCCTGCAAAACGCACACAAATAAAACCCTGCAAAATGCATACAAATAAAACCCTGTAAAACGCACGGAAATAAAAGCCTGCAAAACGCACACAAATAAAACCCTGCAAAACGCACACAATTAAAACCCTGCAAAACGCACACAAATAAAACCCTGCAAAATGCACACATATAAAACCCTGCAAAATGCACACAAATAAAACCCTGCAAAACGCACACAAGTAAAACCCTGCAAAACGCACACAAGTAAAACCCTGCAAAATGCACACAAATAAAACCCTGCAAAACGCACACAAATAAAACCCTGCAAAACGCACACAAATAAAACCCTGCAAAACGCACACGTAAAACCCTGCAAAACGCACACAAATAAAACCCTGCAAAACGCACACAAATAAAACCCTGCAAAACGCACACAAATAAAACCCTGCAAAATGCACACATGTAAAACCCTGCAAAACGCACGAAAATAAAACCCTGCAAAACGCACACAAATAAAACCCTGCAAAACGCACACAAATAAAACCCTGCAAAACGCACACAAGTAAAACCCTGCAAAACGCACACAAATAAAACCCTGCAAAACGCACACAAATAAAACCCTGCAAAACGCACACAAATAAAACCCTGCAAAACGCACACAATAAAACCCTGCAAAACGCACACAAATAAAACCCTGCAAAACGCACACAATTAAAACCCTGCAAAACGCACACAAATAAAACCCTGCAAAACGCACACAAATAAAACCCTGCAAAACGCACACAAATAAAACCCTGCAAAACGCACACAAGTAAAACCCTGCAAAACGCACACAAATAAAACCCTGCAAAACGCACACAAATAAAACCCTGCAAAACGCACACAAATAAAACCCTGCAAAACGCACACAATAAAACCCTGCAAAACGCACACAAATAAAACCCTGCAAAACGCACACAAATAAAACCCTGCAAAACGCACACAAATAAAACCCTGCAAAACGCACACAAATAAAACCCTGCAAAACGCACACAAATAAAACCCTGCAAAACGCACACAAATAAAACCCTGCAAAACGCACACCAATAAAACCCTGCAAAACGCACACAAGTAAATCCCTGCAAAACGCACACAAATAAAACCCTGCAAAACGCACACATGTAAAACCCTGCAAAACGCACACAAATAAAACCCTGCAAAACGCACACAAATAAAACCCTGCAAAACGCACACAATTAAAACCCTGCAAAACGCACACAAATAAAACCCTGCAAAACGCACACAAATAAAACCCTGCAAAACGCACACAATTAAAACCCTGCAAAACGCACACAAATAAAACCCTGCAAAACGCACACAAATAAAACCCTGCAAAACGCACACAAATAAAACCCTGCAAAACGCACACAAATAAAACCCTGCAAAACGCACACAAATAAAACCCTGCAAAACGCACACAAATAAAACCCTGCAAAACGCACACAAATAAAACCCTGCAAAACGCACACAAATAAAACCCTGCAAAACGCACACAAATAAAACCCTGCAAAACGCACACATTAAAACCCTGCAAAACGCACACAAATAAAACCCTGCAAAACGCACACATGTAAAACCCTGCAAAATGCACACAAATAAAACCCTGCAAAACGCACACAAATAAAACCCTGCAAAACGTACACAAATAAAACCCTGCAAAACGCACACAAATAAAACCCTGCAAAACGCACACAAATAAAACCCTGCAAAACGCACACAAATAAAACCCTGCAAAACGCACACAAATAAAACCCTGCAAAACGCACACAAGTAAAACCCTGCAAAACGCACACAAATAAAACCCTGCAAAACGCACACAAATAAAACCCTGCAAAACGCACACAAGTAAAACCCTGCAAAACGCACACAATTAAAACCCTGCAAAACGCACACAAATAAAACCCTGCAAAACGCACACAAATAAAACCCTACAAAACGCACACAAGTAAAACCCTGCAAAACGCACACAAGTAAAACCCAGCAAAACGCACACAAATAAAACCCTGCAAAACGCACACAAATAAAACCCTGCAAAACGCACACAAATAAAACCCTGCAAAACGCACACAAATAAAACCCTGCAAAACGCACACAAATAAAACCCTGCAAAACGCACACATTAAAACCCTGCAAAACGCACGAAATAAAACCCTGCAAAAGCACACAAATAAAACCCTGCAAAACGCACACAAATAAAACCCTGCAAAATGCACACAAATAAAACCCTGCAAAACGCACACAAATAAAACCCTGCAAAACGCACACAAATAAAACCCTGCAAAACGCACACAAATAAAACCCTGCAAAACGCACACAAGTAAAACCCTGCAAAACGCACACAAATAAAACCCTGCAAAACGCACACAAATAAAACCCTGCAAAACGCACACGTAAAACCCTGCAAAACGCACACAAATAAAACCCTGCAAAACGCACACAAATAAAACCCTGCAAAACGCACACAAATAAAACCCTGCAAAACGCACACAAGTAAAACCCTGCAAAACGCACACATGTAAAACCCTGCAAAACGCACACAAATAAAACCCTACAAAACGCACACAATTAAACCCTGCAAAACGCACACAAATAAAACCCTGCAAAACGCACACAAATAAAACCCTGCAAAACGCACACAAATAAAACCCTGCAAAACGCACACAAGTAAAACCCTGCAAAACGCACACAAGTAAAACCCTGCAAAACGCACACAATAAAACCCTGCAAAACGCACAAAGTAAAACCCTGCAAAACGCACAAATAAAACCCTGCAAAACGCACACAAATAAAACCCTGCAAAACGCACACAAATAAAACCCTGCAAAACGCACACATGTAAAACCCTGCAAAAGCACACAATAAAACCCTACAAAACGCACACAAATAAAACCCTGCAAAACGCACACAAATAAAACCCTGCAAAACGCACATGTAAAACCCTGCAAAACGCACACAAATAAAACCCTGCAAAACGCACACAAATAAAACCCTGCAAAACGCACACAAATAAAACCCTGCAAAACGCACACATAAAACCCTGCAAAACGCACACAAATAAAACCCTGCAAAACGCACACAAATAAAACCCTGCAAAACGCACACAAATAAAACCCTGCAAAACGCACACAAATAAAACCCTGCAAAACGCACACAAATAAAACCCTGCAAAAGGCACACAAATAAAACCCTGCAAAACGCACACAAATAAAACCCTGCAAAACGCACACAAATAAAACCCTGCAAAACGCACACAAATAAAACCCTGCAAAACGCACACAAATAAAACCCTGCAAAATGCACACAATTAAAACCCTGCAAAACGCACGGAAATAAAACCCTGCAAAACGCACACAAATAAAACCCTGCAAAACGCACACAAATTAAACCCTGCAAAATGCACACATGTAAAACCCTACAAAACGCATACAAATAAAACCCTGCAAAACGCACACAAATAAAACCCTGCAAAACGCACACAAATAAAACCCTGCAAAACGCACACAAATAAAACCCTGCAAAACGCACACAAATAAAACCCTGCAAAACGCACACAAATAAAACCCTGCAAAACGCACACAAATAAAACCCTGCAAAACGCACACAAATAAAACCCTGCAAAACGCACACAAATAAAACCCTGCAAAATGCACACAAGTAAAACCCTGCAAAACGCACACAAATAAAACCCTGCAAAACGCACACAAATAAAACCCTGCAAAACGCACACAAATAAAACCCTGCAAAATGCACACATGTAAAACCCTGCAAAACGCACACAAATAAAACCCTGCAAAACGCACACATATAAAACCCTGCAAAACGCACACAAATAAAACCCTGCAAAATGCACACAAGTAAAACCCTGCAAAACGCACACAAATAAAACCCTGCAAAACGCACACAAATAAAACCCTGCAAAACGCACACAAATAAAACCCTGCAAAACTCACACGTAAAACCCTGCAAAACGCACACAAATAAAACCCTGCAAAACGCACACAAATAAAACCCTGCAAAACGCACACAAATAAAACCCTGCAAAAAGCACACAAATAAAACGCTGCAAAACGCACACAAATAAAACCCTGCAAAACGCACACATGTAAAACCCAGCAAAACGCACGTGTGAAACCCTGCAAAACACACAAATAAAACCCTGCAAAACGCACACAAATAAAACCCTGCAAAACGCACACGTAAAACCCTGCAAAACGCACACAAATAAAACCCTGCAAAACGCACACAAATAAAACCCTGCAAAACGCACACAAATAAAACCCTGCAAAACGCACACATGTAAAACCCTGCAAAACGCACACAAATAAAACCCTACAAAACGCACACAAATAAAACCCTGCAAAACGCACAAAATAAAACCCTGCAAAACGCACACGTAAAACCCTGCAAAACGCACACAAGTAAAACCCTGAAAAACGCACACATGTAAAACACTGCAAAACGCACATGTAAAACCCAGCAAAACACACAAATAAAACCCTGCTAAACGGACACGAATACAACCCTGCAAAACGCACACATGTAAAACCCTGCAAAACACACAAATAAAACCCTGCAAAACGGAGACATATAAGACCCTGCAAAACGCACACATGTAAAACCCAGCAAAACACAGAAATAAAACCTTGCAAAACGCATGCAAATAAAACCCTGCAAAACGCACACAAATAAAACCCTGCAAAACGCACACAAATAAAACCCTGCAAAACGCACACATGTAAAACCCAGCAAAACGCACACAGATAAAACCCTACAAAACGCACACAAATAAAACCCTGCAAAACGCACAAAATAAAACCCTGCAAAACGCACACGTAAAACCCTGCAAAACGCACACAAGTAAAACCCTGAAAAACGCACACATGTAAAACACTGCAAAACGCACATGTAAAACCCAGCAAAACACACAAATAAAACCCTGCAAAACGGACACGAATAAAACCCTGCAAAACGCACACATGTAAAACCCTGCAAAACACACAAATAAAACCCTGCAAAACGGACACAAATAAAACCCTGCAAAACGCACACAATAAAACCCTGCAAAAACGCACACAAATAAAACCCTGCAAAACGCACACATATAAAACCCTGCAAAAAGCACACAAATAAAACCCTGCAAAACGCACACAAATAAAACCCTGCAAAACGCACACAAATAAAACCCTGCAAAACGCACACAAATAAAACCCTGCAAAACGCACACAATTAAAACCCTGCAAAACGCACACAAATAAAACCCTGCAAAACGCACACAAATAAAACCCTGCAAAACGCACACAAATAAAACCCTGCAAAACGCACACAATAAAACCCTGCAAAACGCACACAATAAAACCCTGCAAAACGCACACAAGTAAAACCCTGCAAAACGCACACAAATAAAACCCTGCAAAACGCACACAAATAAAACCCTGCAAAACGCACAAAATAAAACCCTGCAAAACGCACACATGTAAAACCCTGCAAAACGCACACAAATAAAACCCTGCAAAACGCACACAAATAAAACCCTGCAAAACGCACACAAATAAAACCCTGCAAAACGCACACAAATAAAACCCTGCAAAACGCACACAAATAAAACCCTGCAAAACGCACACAAATAAAACCCTGCAAAACGCACACAAATAAAACCCTGCAAAATGCACACATGTAAAACCCTGCAAAACGCACGGAAATAAAACGCTGCAAAACGCACACAAATAAAACCCTGCAAAACGCACACAAATAAAACCCTGCAAAACGCACACGTAAAACCCTGCAAAACGCACACAAATAAAACCCTGCAAAACGCACACAAATAAAACCCTGCAAAATGCATACAAGTAAACCCTGCAAAATGCACACAAATAAAACCCTGCAAAACGCACACAAATAAAACCCTGCAAAACGCACACAAATAAAACCCTGCAAAACGCACACAATTAAAACCCTGCAAAACGCACACAAATAAAACCCTGCAAAACGCACACAAATAAAACCCTGCAAAACGCACACAAATAAAACCCTGAAAACGCACACAAATTAAAACCTGGCAAAAACGGCACACATGTAAATCCCTGCAAAATGACACACAAATTAAACCCTAGACAAAAACGTCACACCAAATAAAACCCTAGCACAAACGCACACAAATAAACCCCCTGCAAAACAGCACAACGTAAAAACCTGCAAAACGCACGACAAGTAAAACCTGACAACGCTCACACATGTAAAACACTGCAAAACGCACACAAGTAAAACCCTGCAAAATGCCACACTGTAAAAAACCTTGCAAAACCGGACACGGAATAGCAACCTGCAAAACCAACACATGTGAAAACCCTGCAAAAACGCACACAACATAAAACCCTAGCAAAATGCCAACACATGTAAAACCCTGCAAAATGCACGACCATAAAGCCCTGCAAAACGCACACAAATAAACCCCTGCCAAACGCCACACAAATAAAACCCTACAAAACGCACACAAATAAAACCCTGCAAAATGCACACGTAAAACACTGCAAAACGCACACAAATAAAACCCTGCAAAACGCACACAAATAAAACCCTGCAAAACGCACACAAATAAAACCCTGCAAAACGCACAAATAAAACCCTGCAAAACGCACACAAATAAAACCCTGCAAACGCACACATGTAAAACCCTGCAAAACGCACGGAAATAAAACCCTGCAAAACACACAAATAAAACCCTGCAAAACGCACACAAATAAAACCCTGCAAAACGCACACATGTAAAACCCTGCAAAATGCACACAAATAAAACCCTACAAAACGCACACAAATAAAACCCTGCAAAACGCACACGTAAAACCCTGCAAAACGCACACAAATAAAACCCTGCAAAACGCACACAAATAAAACCCTGCAAAACGCACACAAATAAAACCCTGCAAAACGCACACAAATAAAACCCTGCAAAACGCACACAAATAAAACCCTGCAAAACGCACACAAATAAAACCCTGCAAAACGCACACATGTAAAACCCTGCAAAACCACACAAATAAAACCCTGCAAAACGGAGACATATAAGACCCTGCAAAACGCACACATGTAAAACCCTGCAAAAGCACACAAATAAAACCTGCAAAACGCACAGCAAATAAAACCCTGCAAAACGCACACAAATAAAACCCTGCAAAACGCACACAAATAAAACCCTGCAAAACGCACACAAATAAAACCCTGCAAAACGCACACAAATAAAACCCTGCAAAACGCACACAAATAAAACCCTGCAAAACGCACACAAATAAAACCCTGCAAAACGCACAAAATAAAACCCTGCAAAACGCACACAAATAAAACCCTGCAAAACGCACACATGTAAAACACTGTAAAACGCACACATATAAAACCCTGCAAAACGCACACTAAGTAAAACCCTGCAAAACGCACACAAATAAAACCCTGCAAAACGCACACATTAAAACCCTGCAAAACGCACACAAATAAAACCCTGCAAAAGCACACAAATAAAACCCTGCAAAACGCACACAAATAAAACCCTGCAAAACGCACACAAATAAAACCCTGCAAAACGCACACAAATAAAACCCTGCAAAACGCACACAATTAAAACCCTGCAAAACGCACACAAATAAAACCCTGCAAAACGCACACAAATAAAACCCTGCAAAACGCACACAATAAAACCCTGCAAAACGCACACAAATAAAACCCTGCAAAACGCACACAAATAAAACCCTGCAAAACGCACACAAATAAAACCCTGCAAAATGCACACAAATAAAACCCTGCAAAACGCAAACAAATAAAACCCTGCAAAACGCACACAAATAAAACCCTGCAAAACGCACACAAATAAAACCCTGCAAAACGCACACAAATAAAACCCTGCAAAACGCACAAAATAAAACCCTGCAAAACGACACAAATAAAACCCTGCAAAACGCACACAAATAAAACCCTGCAAAACGCACACAAATAAAACCCTGCAAAAGCACACAAATAAAACCCTGCAAAACGCACACAAATAAAACCCTGCAAAACGCACACATATAAAACCCTGCAAAACGCACACAATAAAACCCTGCAAAATGCACACAAATAAAACCCTGCAAAACGCACACAAATAAAACCCTGCAAAACGCACACAAATAAAACCCTGCAAAACGCACACAAATAAAACCCTGCAAAATGCACACAAATAAAACCCTGCAAAACGCACACAAATAAAACCCTGCAAAACGCACACAAATAAAACCCTGCAAAACGCACACGTAAAACCCTGCAAAACGCACACAAATAAAACCCTGCAAAACGCACACAAATAAAACCCTGCAAAACGCACACTTAAAACCCTGCAAAACGCACACAAATAAAACCCTGCAAAACGCACACAAATAAAACCCTGCAAAACGCACACAAGTAAAACCCTGCAAAACGCACACAAATAAAACCCTGCAAAACGCACACAAATAAAACCCTGCAAAACGCACACATATGAAACCCTGCAAAACGCACACAAATAAAACCCTGCAAAATGCACACGTAAAACCCTGCAAAATGCACACAAATAAAACCCTGCAAAACGCACACAAATAAAACCCTGCAAAACGCACACAAATAAAACCCTGCAAAACGCACACATGTAAAACCCTGCAAAACGCACACAAATAAAACCCTGCAAAACGCACACAAGTAAAACCCTGCAAAACGCACACAAATAAAACCCTGCAAAACGCACACAATTAAAACCCTGCAAAACGCACACAAATAAAACCCTGCAAAACGCACACATGTAAAACCCTGCAAAACGCACACAAATAAAACCCTGCAAAACACACAAATAAAACCTGCAAAACGCACACAAATAAAACCCTGCAAAATGCACACATGTAAAACCCTGCAAAATGCACACAAATAAAACCCTACAAAACGCACACAAATAAAACCCTGCAAAACGCACACAAATAAAACCCTGCAAAACGCACACGTAAAACCCTGCAAAACGCACACAAATAAAACCCTGCAAAACGCACACAAATAAAACCCTGCAAAACGCACACATGTAAAACCCAGCAAAACGCACACAAATAAAACCCTACAAAACGCACACAAATAAAACCCTGCAAAACGCACAAAATAAAACCCTGCAAAACGCACACGTAAAACCCTGCAAAACGCACACAAGTAAAACCCTGAAAAACGCACACATGTAAAACACTGCAAAACGCACATGTAAAACCCAGCAAAACACACAAATAAAACCCTGCTAAACGGACACGAATACAACCCTGCAAAACGCACACATGTAAAACCCTGCAAAACACACAAATAAAACCCTGCAAAACGGAGACATATAAGACCCTGCAAAACGCACACATGTAAAACCCAGCAAAACACAGAAATAAAACCTTGCAAAACGCATGCAAATAAAACCCTGCAAAACGCACACAAATAAAACCCTGCAAAACGCACACAAATAAAACCCTGCAAAACGCACACAAATAAAACCCTGCAAAATGCATACAAGTAAAACCCTGCAAAACGCACACAAATAAAACCCTGCAAAACGCACACAAATAAAACCCTGCAAAACGCATACAAATAAAACCCTGCAAAACGCACACAAATAAAACCCTGCAAAACGCACACAAATAAAACCCTGCAAAACGCACGGAAATAAAACCCTGCAAAATGCACACAAATAAAACCCTGCAAAACGCACACAAATAAAACCCTGCAAAACGCACGAAATAAAACCCTGCAAAACGCACACAATAAAACCCTGCAAAATGCACACAAATAAAACCCTGCAAAATGCACACGTAAAACCCTGCAAAACGCACACAAATAAAACCCTGCAAAACGCACACAAATAAAACCCTGCAAAACGCACACAAATAAAACCCTGCAAAACGCACACAAATAAAACCCTGCAAAACGCACACAAATAAAACCCTGCAAAACGCACACAAGTAAAACCCTGCAAAACGCACACAAATAAAACCCTGCAAAACGCACACATATAAAACCCTGCAAAATGCATACAAATAAAACCCTGCAAAATGCATACAAATAAAACCCTGCAAAACGCACACAAATAAAACCCTGCAAAACGCACACAAATAAAACCCTGCAAAATGCATACAAATAAAACCCTGCAAAGCGCACGGAAATAAAACCCTGCAAAACGCACACCTAAATCCCTGCAAAACGCACACAAATAAAACCCTGCAAAACGCACACAAATAAAACCCTGCAAAACGCACACAAATAAAACCCTGCAAAACGCACGGAAATAAAACCCTGCAAAACGCACACCTAAATCCCTGCAAAACGCACACAAATAAAACCCTGCAAAACGCACACAAATAAAACCCTGCAAAACGCACAAAATAAAACCCTGCAAAATGCACACGTAAAACCCTGCAAAACGCACGAAATAAACCCTGCAAAACGCACACATAAGAACCCTGCAAAACGCACACAAATAAAACCCTGCAAAATGCACACATTAAAACCCTGCAAAACGCACACAAATAAAAGCCTGCAAAACGCACACAAATAAAACCCTGCAAAACGCACACAAATAAAACCCTGCAAAACGCACACGTAAAACCCTGCAAAACGCACACAAATAAAACCCTGCAAAACGCACACAAATAAAACCCTGCAAAACGCACACAAATAAAACCCTGCAAAATGCACACATGTAAAACCCTGCAAAACGCACACAAATAAAACCCTGCAAAACGCACACATGTAAAACCCTGCAAAACGCACGAAATAAAACCCTGCAAAACGCACACAAATAAAACCCTGCAAAACGCACACAAATAAAACCCTGCAAAACGCACACAAGTAAAACCCTGCAAAATGCACACAAATAAAACCCTGCAAAACGCACACAAATAAAACCCTGCAAAACGCACACAAATAAAACCCTGCAAAACGCACACAAATAAAACCCTGCAAAACGCACACAAATAAAACCCTGCAAAATGCACACAAATAAAACCCTGCAAAACGCACACAAATAAAACCCTGCAAAACGCACACAAATAAAACCCTGCAAAACGCACACAATAAAACCCTGCAAAACGCACACAAATAAAACCCTGCAAAACGCACACAAATAAAACCCTGCAAAACGCACACAAATAAAACCCTGCAAAACGCACACAAATAAAACCCTGCAAAACGCACACAAGTAAAACCCTGCAAAACGCACACAAATAAAACCCTGCAAAACGCACACAAATAAAACCCTGCAAAACGCACACATGTAAAACCCTGCAAAACGCACACAAATAAAACCCTACAAAACGCACACAAATAAAACCCTGCAAAACGCACACAATTAAAACCCTGCAAAACGCACACAAATAAAACCCTGCAAAACGCACACAAATAAAACCCTGCAAAACGCACAAATAAAACCCTGCAAAACGCACACATGTAAAACCCTGCAAAACGCACACAAATAAAACCCTACAAAACGCACACAAATAAAACCCTGCAAAACGCACACAAATAAAACCCTGCAAAATGCACACAATTAAAACCCTGCAAAACGCACACAAATAAAACCCTGCAAAACGCACACAAATAAAACCCTGCAAAACGCACACAATTAAAACCCTGCAAAACGCACACAAATAAAACCCTGCAAAACGCACACAATTAAAACCCTGCAAAACGCACACGTAAAACCCTGCAAAACGCACACAAATAAAACCCTGCAAAACGCACACAAATAAAACCCTGCAAAACGCACACAAATAAAACCCTGCAAAATGCACACATGTAAAACCCTGCAAAACGCACACAAATAAAACCCTGCAAAACGCACACAAATAAAACCCTGCAAAATGCACACATGTAAAACCCTGCAAAACGCACACAAATAAAACCCTGCAAAACGCACACAAATAAAACCCTGCAAAACGCACACATGTAAAACCCTGCAAAACGCACACAAATAAAACCCTGCAAAACGCACACAAATAAAACCCTGCAAAACGCACACAAATAAAACCCTGCAAAACGCACACAAATAAAACCCTGCAAAACGCACACAAGTAAAACCCTGCAAAACGCACACAAATAAAACCCTGCAAAACGCACACAAATAAAACCCTGCAAAACGCACACAAATAAAACCCTGCAAAACGCACACAAGTAAAACCCTGCAAAACGCACACAAATAAAACCCTGCAAAACGCACACAAATAAAACCCTGCAAAACGCACACAAATAAAACCCTGCAAAACGCACACAAATAAAACCCTGCAAAACGCACACAAATAAAACCCTGCAAAACGCACACGTAAAACCCTGCAAAACGCACACAAATAAAACCCTGCAAAACGCACACAAATAAAACCCTGCAAAACGCACACATCTAAAACCCTGCAAAACGCACACAAATAAAACCCTGCAAAACGCACACAAATAAAACCCTGCAAAACGCACACAAATAAAACCCTGCAAAACGCACACAAATAAAACCCTGCAAAAAGCACACATGTAAAACCCTGCAAAACGCACACAAATAAAACCCTGCAAAATGCACACAATAAAACCCTGCAAAACACACACGTAAAACCCTGCAAAACGCACACAAATAAAACCCTGAAAAACGCACATATGTAAAACCCTGCAAAACGCACACAAATAAAACCCTGCAAAACGCACACATGTAAAACCCTGCAAAACGCACGGAAATAAAACCCTGCAAAACACACAAATAAAACCTTGCAAAACGCACACATATAAAACCCTGCAAAATGCATACAACTAAAACCCTGCAAAATGCATACAAATAAAACCCTGCAAAATGCATACAAATAAAACCCTGCAAAACACACAAATAAAACGCTGCAAAACGCACACAAATAAAACCCTGCAAAACGCACACAAATAAAACCCTGCAAAACGCACACATATAAAACCCTGCAAAACGCACACAAATAAAACCCTGCAAAACGCACACATGTAAAACCCTGCAAAACGCACACAAATAAAACCCTGCAAAATGCACACAAATAAAACCCTGCAAAACGCACACAATAAAACCCTGCAAAACGCACACAATAAAACCCTGCAAAACGCACACAAATAAAACCCTGCAAAACGCACACATTAAAACCCTGCAAAACGCACAAATAAAACCCTGCAAAACGCACACGTAAAACCCTGCAAAACGCACACATATAAAACCCTGCAAAATGCACACAAATAAAACCCTGCAAAACGCACACAAATAAAACCCTGCAAAACGCACACAAATAAAACCCTGCAAAACGCACTCAATTAAAACCCTGCAAAATGCACACATATAAAACCCTGCAAAATGCATACAAGTAAAACCCTGCAAAATGCATACAAATAAAACCCTGTAAAACGCACGGAAATAAAACCCTGCAAAACGCACACAAATAAAACCCTGCAAAACGCACACATGTAAAACCCTGCAAAATGCACACAAATAAAATCCTGCAAAACGCACACAAATGAAACCATGCAAAACGCACACAAATAAAACCCTGCAAAACGCACACGTAAAACCCTGCAAAACGCACACAAATAAAACCCTGCAAAACGCACACAAATAAAACCCTGCAAAATGCACACATGTAAAACCCTGCAAAATGCACACAAATAAAACCCTGCAAACCGCACACATGTAAAACCCTGCAAAACGCACACAAATAAAACCCTGCAAAACTGCACATATGTAAAACCCTGCAAAACGCACGGAAATAAAACCCTGCAAAACACACATATGAAACGCTGCAAACGCACACAATAAACCCTGCAAAATGCATACAAATAAAACCCTGTAAAATGCACGGAAATAAAACCCTGCAAAACGCACACAAATAAAACCCTGCAAAATGCACACATGTAAAACCCTGCAAAACGCATACAAATAAAACCCTGCAAAACGCACACAAATAAAACCCAGCAGAATGCACACAAATAAAACCCTGCAAAACGCATACAAATAAAACCCTGCAAAAACGCACACATGTAAATACCCTGCAAAATGCATACAAATAAAACCCTGTAAAACGCACGGAAATAAAACCCTGTAAAACGCACACAAGTAAAACCCTGCAAAACGCACACATGTAAAACCCTGCAAAATGCACACAAATAAAACCCTGCAAAGCGCACAAATAAAACCCTGCAAAACGCACACAAATAAAACCCTGCAAAACGCACACGTAAAACCCTGCAAAACGCACACAAATAAAACCCTGCCAAAACTCACAAAATAAAACCCTGCAAAACGCACACAAGTAAAACCCTGCAAAATGCAACACATTAAAACCCTGCAAAACGCCACAGAATAAAAGCCCTGCAAAACGCACACAAATAAAACCCTGCAAAACGCACACGTAAAACCTTGCAAAACGCACACATCTAAAACCCTGCAAAAAGCACACAAGTAAAACCCTGCAAAACGCACACATGTAAAACCCTGCAAAACGCACACAAATAAAACCCTGCAAAACGCACACAAATAAAACCCTGCAAAACGCACACAAATAAAACCCTGCAAAACGCACACAAATAAAACCCTGCAAAACGCACACAAATAAAACCCTGCAAAACGCACACGTAAAACCCTGCAAAACGCACACAAATAAAACCCTGCAAAACGCACAAAATAAAACCCTGCAAAACGCACACGTAAAACCCTGCAAAACGCACACATGTAAAACACTGCAAAACGCACATGTAAAACCCAGCAAAACACACAAATAAAACCTTGCTAAACGGACACGAATACAACCCTGCAAAACGCACACATGTAAAACCCTGCAAAACACACAAATAAAACCCTGCAAAACGGAGACATATAAGACCCTGCAAAATGCACACATGTAAAACCCAGGCAAAACACAGAAATAAAACCTTGCAAATCGCATGCAAATAAAACCCTGCAAAACGCACACAAATAAAACCCTGCAAAACGCATACAAATAAAACCCTGCAAAACGCACACAAATAAAACCCTGCAAAACGCACACAAATAAAACCCTGCAAAACGCACACAAATAAAACCCTGCAAAACGCACACATATAAAACCCTGCAAAATGCATACAAATAAAACCCTGCAAAATGCATACAAATAAAACCCTGCAAAACGCACACAAATAAAACCCTGCAAAACGCACACAAATAAAACCCTGCAAAACGCACACAAATAAAACCCTGCAAAACGCACACAAATAAAACCCTGCAAAACGGACACGAATAAAACCCTGCAAAACGCACACATGTAAAACCCTGCAAAACGCACACAAATAAAACCCTGCAAAACGCACACAAATAAAACCCTGCAAAACGCACACAAATAAAACCCTGCAAAACGCACACAATAAAACCCTGCAAAACGCACACAAATAAAACCCTGCAAAACGCACACAAATAAAACCCTGCAAAACGCACACAAATAAAACCCTGCAAAACGCACACAAATAAAACCCTACAAAACGCACACAAATAAAACCCTGCAAAATGCACACGTAAAACCCTGCAAAACGCACACAAATAAAACCCTGCAAAATGCACACAATTAAAACCCTGCAAAACGCACACAAATAAAACCCTGCAAAACGCACACAAATAAAACCCTGCAAAACGCACACAAATAAAACCCTGCAAAACGCACACAAGTAAAACCCTGCAAAACGCACACAAATAAAACCCTGCAAAACGCACACAAATAAAACCCTGCAAAACGCACACAAATAAAACCCTGCAAAACGCACACAAATAAAACCCTGCAAAATGCACATATGTAAAACCCTGCAAAACGCACACAAATAAAACCCTGCAAAACGCACACATGTAAAACCCTGCAAAACGCACGGAAATAAAACCCTGCAAAACACACAAATAAAACCCTGCAAAACGCACACAAATAAAACCCTACAAAATGCACACAAATAAAACCCTGCAAAACGCACACAAATAAAACCCTGCAAAACGCACGGAAATAAAACCCTGCAAAACGCACACAAATAAAACCTTGCAAAACGCACACATGTAAAACCCTGCAAGACGCACACAAATAAAACCCTGCAAAACGCACACAAATAAAACCCTGCAAAACGCACACAAATAAAACCCTGCAAAACGCACACAAGTAAAACCCTGCAAAATGCACACAAATAAAACCCTGCAAAACGCACACAAATAAAACCCTGCAAAACGCACACATATAAACCCTGCAAAACGCACACAAGTAAAACCCTGCAAAACGCACACAATTAAAACCCTGCAAAACGCACACAAATAAAACCCTGCAAAACGCATAAAAGTAAAACACTGCAAAACGCACACATATAAAACCCTGCAAAATGCATACAAGTAAAACCCTGCAAAATGCATGCAAATAAAACCCTGCAAAACGCACACAAATAAAACCCTGCAAAACGCACACAAGTAAAACCCTGCAAAACGCACGGAAATAAAACCCTGCAAAACGCACACAAATAAAACCCTGCAAAACGCACACAAATAAAACCCTGCAAAATGCACACAAATAAAACCCTGCAAAACGCACACAAATAAAACCCTGCAAAACGCACACAAATAAACCCTGCAAAATGCATACAAATAAAACCCTGCAAAATGCATACAAATAAAACCCTGCAAAACGCACACAAATAAAACCCTGCAAAACGCACACAATAAAACCCTGCAAAACGCACACATGTAAAACCCTGCAAAACGCACACAAATAAAACCCTGCAAAACGCACACAAATAAAACCCTGCAAAACGCACACAAATAAAACCCTGCAAAACGCACACAAATAAAACCCTGCAAAACGCACACAAATAAAACCCTGCAAAACGCACACAAATAAAACCCTGCAAAACGCACACAAGTAAAACCCTGCAAAACGCACACAAATAAAACCCTGCAAAAGCCATACAAATAAAACCCTGTCAAAACGCACACAAGTAAAGACCCTGCAAAACGCACACATGTAAAACCCTGCAAAATGCACACAATAAAACCCTGCAAAACTGCACACAAATAAAACCCTGCAAAACGCACACAAGTAAACCCTACAAAACGCACACAATAAAACCCTGCAAAACGCACACAAAATAAAACCCTGCATAACGCACACAAATAAAACCCTGCAAAACGCAACAAATAAAACCCTGCAAAATCACACAAATAAAACCCTGCAAAACGCACAGCAAATAAAACCCTGCAAAAAGCGCACACGTTAAACCCTGCAAAACGCTAACAAGTAAAACCCTGCAAAGATGCACACATATAAAACCCTGCAAAATGCACACGAAATAAAACCCTGCAAAACGCTCACAATAAAACCCTGCAAAACGCACACAAATAAAACCCTGCAAAACGCATACAAATAAAACCCTGCAAACGCACACAAATAAAACCCTGCAAAACGCACACAAATAAAACCCTGCAAAACGCACAAATATAAAACCCTGCAAAACACACAAATAAACCCTGCAAAACGCACACAAATAAACCCTGCAAAACGCACACAAATAAAATCCTGCAAAACGCACACAAATAAAACCCTGCAAAACGCACACAAATAAAACCCTGCAAAACGCACACAAAGTAAAACCCTGCAAAACGCACACAAGTAAAACCCTGCAAAACGCACACAAATAAAACCCTGCAAAACGCACACAAGTAAAACCCTGCAAAACGCACACAAATAAAACCCTGCAAAACGCACACAATGTAAAACCCTGCAAAACGCACACAAATAAAACCCTGCAAAACGCACACAAATAAAACCCTGCAAAACGCACACAAATAAAACCCTGCAAAATGCACACAAATAAAACCCTGCAAAACGCACACAAATAAAACCCTGCAAAATGCATACAAATAAAACCCTGCAAAATGCATACAAATAAAACCCTGCAAAATGCACACAAATAAAACCCTGCAAAACGCACACAAATGAAACCTTGCAAAACGCACACATATAAAACCCTGCAAAACGCACACAAATAAAACCCTGCAAAAGCACACATATAAAACCCTGCAAAACGCACACAAAATAAAAACCCTGCAAAACGCACACAAATAAAACCCTGCAAACCGCACACAATTAAAACCCTTGCAAAAAGGCACACAAATAAAACCCTGCAAAACTGGACACAAATAAAACCTGCAAAACGCACACAAATTAAAAACCCTGCAAAATGCACACAAATAAAACCCTGCAAAACGGACACAAATAAAACCCTGCAAAACGGCACACAATTAAAACCCTAGCAAAACGCACACAAATAAAACCCTGCAAAACGGACACAATTAAAATCCCTGCGAAAACGCACATCTAATAAAACCCTGCAAACTGCACAAAAATAAAACCCTGTGACAAACGCACGGAAATAAAACCCTGCAAAACGCACACAAATAAAACCCTGCAAAACGCACACAAGTAAAACCCTGTAAAACGCACGGAAATAAAACCCTGCAAAACGCACACCTAAAACCCTGCAAAACGCACACAAATAAAACCCTGCAAAACACACACAAATAAAACCCTACAAAACGGAGACAAGTAAAACCCTGCAAAACGAACACAAATAAAACCTTGCAAAACGGACACAAATAAAAACCTGCAAAACGCACACAAATAAAACCCTGCAAAACGCACACAAATAAAACCCTGCAAAACGCACACAAATAAAACCCTGCAAAACGCACACAAATAAAACCCTGCAAAACGCACACAAATAAAACCCTGCAAAACGCACACAAATAAAACCCTGCAAAACGCACACAAATAAAACCCTGCAAAACGCACACAAATAAAACCCTGCAAAACGCACACAAATAAAACCCTGCAAAACGCACACAAATAAAACCCTGCAAAACGCACACAAATAAAACCCTGCAAAACGCACACAAATAAAACCCTGCAAAACGCACACAAATAAAACCCTGCAAAACGCACACAAATAAAACCCTGCAAAACGCACACAAATAAAACCCTGCAAAACGCACACAAATAAAACCCTGCAAAACGCACACAAATAAAACCCTGCAAAACGCACACAAATAAAACCCTGCAAAACGCACACAAATAAAACCCTGCAAAACGCACACAAATAAAACCCTGCAAAACGCACACAAATAAAACCCTGCAAAACGCACACAAATAAAACCCTGCAAAACGCACACAAATAAAACCCTGCAAAACGCACACAAATAAAACCCTGCAAAACGCACACAAATAAAACCCTGCAAAACGCACACAAATAAAACCCTGCAAAACGCACACAAATAAAACCCTGCAAAACGCACACAAATAAAACCCTGCAAAACGCACACAAATAAAACCCTGCAAAACGCACACAAATAAAACCCTGCAAAACGCACACAAATAAAACCCTGCAAAACGCACACAAATAAAACCCTGCAAAACGCACACAAATAAAACCCTGCAAAACGCACACAAATAAAACCCTGCAAAACGCACACAAATAAAACCCTGCAAAACGCACACAAATAAAACCCTGCAAAACGCACACAAATAAAACCCTGCAAAACGCACACAAATAAAACCCTGCAAAACGCACACAAATAAAACCCTGCAAAACGCACACAAATAAAACCCTGCAAAACGCACACAAATAAAACCCTGCAAAACGCACACAAATAAAACCCTGCAAAACGCACACAAATAAAACCCTGCAAAACGCACACAAATAAAACCCTGCAAAACGCACACAAATAAAACCCTGCAAAACGCACACAAATAAAACCCTGCAAAACGCACACAAATAAAACCCTGCAAAACGCACACAAATAAAACCCTGCAAAACGCACAAATAAAACCCTGCAAAACGCACACAAATAAAACCCTGCAAAACGCACACAAATAAAACCCTGCAAAACGCACACAAATAAAACCCTGCAAAACGCACACAAATAAAACCCTGCAAAACGCACACAAATAAAACCCTGCAAAACGCACACAAATAAAACCCTGCAAAACGCACACAAATAAAACCCTGCAAAACGCACACAAATAAAACCCTGCAAAACGCACACAAATAAAACCCTGCAAAACGCACACAAATAAAACCCTGCAAAACGCACACAAATAAAACCCTGCAAAACGCACACAAATAAAACCCTGCAAAACGCACACAAATAAAACCCTGCAAAACGCACACAATAAAACCCTGCAAAACGCACACAAATAAAACCCTGCAAAACGCACACAAATAAAACCCTGCAAAACGCACACAAATAAAACCCTGCAAAACGCACACAAATAAAACCCTGCAAAACGCACACAAATAAAACCCTGCAAAACGCACACAAATAAAACCCTGCAAAACGCACACAAATAAAACCCTGCAAAACGCACACAAATAAAACCCTGCAAAACGCACACAAATAAAACCCTGCAAAACGCACACAAATAAAACCCTGCAAAACGCACACAAATAAAACCCTGCAAAACGCACACAAATAAAACCCTGCAAAACGCACACAAATAAAACCCTGCAAAACGCACACAAATAAAACCCTGCAAAACGCACACAAATAAAACCCTGCAAAACGCACACAAATAAAACCCTGCAAAACGCACACAAATAAAACCCTGCAAAACGCACACAAATAAAACCCTGCAAAACGCACACAAATAAAACCCTGCAAAACGCACACAAATAAAACCCTGCAAAACGCACACAAATAAAACCCTGCAAAACGCACACAAATAAAACCCTGCAAAACGCACACAAATAAAACCCTGCAAAACGCACACAAATAAAACCCTGCAAAACGCACACAAATAAAACCCTGCAAAACGCACACAAATAAAACCCTGCAAAACGCACACAAATAAAACCCTGCAAAACGCACACAAATAAAACCCTGCAAAACGCACACAAATAAAACCCTGCAAAACGCACACAAATAAAACCCTGCAAAACGCACACAAATAAAACCCTGCAAAACGCACACAAATAAAACCCTGCAAAACGCACACAAATAAAACCCTGCAAAACGCACAAATAAAACCCTGCAAAACGCACACAAATAAAACCCTGCAAAACGCACACAAATAAAACCCTGCAAAACGCACACAAATAAAACCCTGCAAAACGCACACAAATAAAACCCTGCAAAACGCACACAAATAAAACCCTGCAAAACGCACACAAATAAAACCCTGCAAAACGCACACAAATAAAACCCTGCAAAACGCACACAAATAAAACCCTGCAAAACGCACACAAATAAAACCCTGCAAAACGCACACAAATAAAACCCTGCAAAACGCACACAAATAAAACCCTGCAAAACGCACACAAATAAAACCCTGCAAAACGCACACAAATAAAACCCTGCAAAACGCACACAAATAAAACCCTGCAAAACGCACACAAATAAAACCCTGCAAAACGCACACAAATAAAACCCTGCAAAACGCACACAAATAAAACCCTGCAAAACGCACACAAATAAAACCCTGCAAAACGCACACAAATAAAACCCTGCAAAACGCACACAAATAAAACCCTGCAAAACGCACACAAATAAAACCCTGCAAAACGCACACAAATAAAACCCTGCAAAACGCACACAAATAAAACCCTGCAAAACGCACACAAATAAAACCCTGCAAAACGCACACAAATAAAACCCTGCAAAACGCACACAAATAAAACCCTGCAAAACGCACACAAATAAAACCCTGCAAAACGCACACAAATAAAACCCTGCAAAACGCACACAAATAAAACCCTGCAAAACGCACACAAATAAAACCCTGCAAAACGCACACAAATAAAACCCTGCAAAACGCACACAAATAAAACCCTGCAAAACGCACAAATAAAACCCTGCAAAACGCACACAAATAAAACCCTGCAAAACGCACACAAATAAAACCCTGCAAAACGCACACAAATAAAACCCTGCAAAACGCACACAAATAAAACCCTGCAAAACGCACACAAATAAAACCCTGCAAAACGCACACAAATAAAACCCTGCAAAACGCACACAAATAAAACCCTGCAAAACGCACACAAATAAAACCCTGCAAAACGCACACAAATAAAACCCTGCAAAACGCACACAAATAAAACCCTGCAAAACGCACACAAATAAAACCCTGCAAAACGCACACAAATAAAACCCTGCAAAACGCACACAAATAAAACCCTGCAAAACGCACACAAATAAAACCCTGCAAAACGCACACAAATAAAACCCTGCAAAACGCACAAATAAAACCCTGCAAAACGCACACAAATAAAACCCTGCAAAACGCACACAAATAAAACCCTGCAAAACGCACACAAATAAAACCCTGCAAAACGCACACAAATAAAACCCTGCAAAACGCACACAAATAAAACCCTGCAAAACGCACACAAATAAAACCCTGCAAAACGCACACAAATAAAACCCTGCAAAACGCACACAAATAAAACCCTGCAAAACGCACACAAATAAAACCCTGCAAAACGCACACAAATAAAACCCTGCAAAACGCACACAAATAAAACCCTGCAAAACGCACACAAATAAAACCCTGCAAAACGCACACAAATAAAACCCTGCAAAACGCACACAAATAAAACCCTGCAAAACGCACACAAATAAAACCCTGCAAAACGCACACAAATAAAACCCTGCAAAACGCACACAAATAAAACCCTGCAAAACGCACACAAATAAAACCCTGCAAAACGCACACAAATAAAACCCTGCAAAACGCACACAAATAAAACCCTGCAAAACGCACACAAATAAAACCCTGCAAAACGCACACAAATAAAACCCTGCAAAACGCACACAAATAAAACCCTGCAAAACGCACACAAATAAAACCCTGCAAAACGCACACAAATAAAACCCTGCAAAACGCACACAAATAAAACCCTGCAAAACGCACACAAATAAAACCCTGCAAAACGCACACAAATAAAACCCTGCAAAACGCACACAAATAAAACCCTGCAAAACGCACACAAATAAAACCCTGCAAAACGCACACAAATAAAACCCTGCAAAACGCACACAAATAAAACCCTGCAAAACGCACACAAATAAAACCCTGCAAAACGCACACAAATAAAACCCTGCAAAACGCACACAAATAAAACCCTGCAAAACGCACACAAATAAAACCCTGCAAAACGCACACAAATAAAACCCTGCAAAACGCACACAAATAAAACCCTGCAAAACGCACACAAATAAAACCCTGCAAAACGCACACAAATAAAACCCTGCAAAACGCACACAAATAAAACCCTGCAAAACGCACACAAATAAAACCCTGCAAAACGCACACAAATAAAACCCTGCAAAACGCACACAAATAAAACCCTGCAAAACGCACACAAATAAAACCCTGCAAAACGCACACAAATAAAACCCTGCAAAACGCACAAATAAAACCCTGCAAAACGCACACAAATAAAACCCTGCAAAACGCACACAAATAAAACCCTGCAAAACGCACACAAATAAAACCCTGCAAAACGCACACAAATAAAACCCTGCAAAACGCACACAAATAAAACCCTGCAAAACGCACACAAATAAAACCCTGCAAAACGCACACAAATAAAACCCTGCAAAACGCACACAAATAAAACCCTGCAAAACGCACACAAATAAAACCCTGCAAAACGCACACAAATAAAACCCTGCAAAACGCACACAAATAAAACCCTGCAAAACGCACACAAATAAAACCCTGCAAAACGCACACAAATAAAACCCTGCAAAACGCACACAAATAAAACCCTGCAAAACGCACACAAATAAAACCCTGCAAAACGCACACAAATAAAACCCTGCAAAACGCACACAAATAAAACCCTGCAAAACGCACACAAATAAAACCCTGCAAAACGCACACAAATAAAACCCTGCAAAACGCACACAAATAAAACCCTGCAAAACGCACACAAATAAAACCCTGCAAAACGCACACAAATAAAACCCTGCAAAACGCACACAAATAAAACCCTGCAAAACGCACACAAATAAAACCCTGCAAAACGCACACAAATAAAACCCTGCAAAACGCACACAAATAAAACCCTGCAAAACGCACACAAATAAAACCCTGCAAAACGCACACAAATAAAACCCTGCAAAACGCACACAAATAAAACCCTGCAAAACGCACACAAATAAAACCCTGCAAAACGCACACAAATAAAACCCTGCAAAACGCACACAATAAAACCCTGCAAAACGCACACAAATAAAACCCTGCAAAACGCACACAAATAAAACCCTGCAAAACGCACACAAATAAAACCCTGCAAAACGCACACAAATAAAACCCTGCAAAACGCACACAAATAAAACCCTGCAAAACGCACACAAATAAAACCCTGCAAAACGCACAAATAAAACCCTGCAAAACGCACACAAATAAAACCCTGCAAAACGCACACAAATAAAACCCTGCAAAACGCACACAAATAAAACCCTGCAAAACGCACACAAATAAAACCCTGCAAAACGCACACAAATAAAACCCTGCAAAACGCACACAAATAAAACCCTGCAAAACGCACACAAATAAAACCCTGCAAAACGCACACAAATAAAACCCTGCAAAACGCACACAAATAAAACCCTGCAAAACGCACACAAATAAAACCCTGCAAAACGCACACAAATAAAACCCTGCAAAACGCACACAAATAAAACCCTGCAAAACGCACACAAATAAAACCCTGCAAAACGCACACAAATAAAACCCTGCAAAACGCACACAAATAAAACCCTGCAAAACGCACACAAATAAAACCCTGCAAAACGCACACAAATAAAACCCTGCAAAACGCACACAAATAAAACCCTGCAAAACGCACACAAATAAAACCCTGCAAAACGCACACAAATAAAACCCTGCAAAACGCACACAAATAAAACCCTGCAAAACGCACACAAATAAAACCCTGCAAAACGCACACAAATAAAACCCTGCAAAACGCACACAAATAAAACCCTGCAAAACGCACACAAATAAAACCCTGCAAAACGCACACAAATAAAACCCTGCAAAACGCACACAAATAAAACCCTGCAAAACGCACACAAATAAAACCCTGCAAAACGCACACAAATAAAACCCTGCAAAACGCACACAAATAAAACCCTGCAAAACGCACACAAATAAAACCCTGCAAAACGCACACAAATAAAACCCTGCAAAACGCACACAAATAAAACCCTGCAAAACGCACACAAATAAAACCCTGCAAAACGCACACAAATAAAACCCTGCAAAACGCACACAAATAAAACCCTGCAAAACGCACACAAATAAAACCCTGCAAAACGCACACAAATAAAACCCTGCAAAACGCACACAAATAAAACCCTGCAAAACGCACACAAATAAAACCCTGCAAAACGCACACAAATAAAACCCTGCAAAACGCACACAAATAAAACCCTGCAAAACGCACACAAATAAAACCCTGCAAAACGCACACAAATAAAACCCTGCAAAACGCACACAAATAAAACCCTGCAAAACGCACACAAATAAAACCCTGCAAAACGCACACAAATAAACCCCTGCAAAACGCACACAAATAAAACCCTGCAAAACGCACACAAATAAAACCCTGCAAAACGCACACAAATAAAACCCTGCAAAACGCACAAAATAAAACCCTGCAAAATTCACACAAATAAAACCCTGCAAAACGCACACAAATAAAACCCTGCAAAACGCACACAAATAAAACCCTGCAAAACGCACACAAATAAAACCCTGCAAAACGCACACAAATAAAACCCTGCAAAACGCACAAATAAAACCCTGCAAAACGCACACAAATAAAACCCTGCAAAACGCACACAAATAAAACCCTGCAAAACGCACACAAATAAAACCCTGCAAAACGCACACAAATAAAACCCTGCAAAACGCACACAAATAAAACCCTGCAAAACGCACACAAATAAAACCCTGCAAAACGCACACAAATAAAACCCTGCAAAACGCACACAAATAAAACCCTGCAAAACGCACACAAATAAAACCCTGCAAAACGCACACAAATAAAACCCTGCAAAACGCACACAAATAAAACCCTGCAAAACGCACACAAATAAAACCCTGCAAAACGCACACAAATAAAACCCTGCAAAACGCACACAAATAAAACCCTGCAAAACGCACACAAATAAAACCCTGCAAAACGCACACAAATAAAACCCTGCAAAACGCACACAAATAAAACCCTGCAAAACGCACACAAATAAAACCCTGCAAAACGCACACAAATAAAACCCTGCAAAACGCACACAAATAAAACCCTGCAAAACGCACACAAATAAAACCCTGCAAAACGCACACAAATAAAACCCTGCAAAACGCACACAAATAAAACCCTGCAAAACGCACACAAATAAAACCCTGCAAAACGCACACAAATAAAACCCTGCAAAACGCACACAAATAAAACCCTGCAAAACGCACACAAATAAAACCCTGCAAAACGCACACAAATAAAACCCTGCAAAACGCACACAAATAAAACCCTGCAAAACGCACACAAATAAAACCCTGCAAAACGCACACAAATAAAACCCTGCAAAACGCACACAAATAAAACCCTGCAAAACGCACACAAATAAAACCCTGCAAAACGCACACAAATAAAACCCTGCAAAACGCACACAAATAAAACCCTGCAAAACGCACAAATAAAACCCTGCAAAACGCACACAAATAAAACCCTGCAAAACGCACACAAATAAAACCCTGCAAAACGCACACAAATAAAACCCTGCAAAACGCACACAAATAAAACCCTGCAAAACGCACACAAATAAAACCCTGCAAAACGCACACAAATAAAACCCTGCAAAACGCACACAAATAAAACCCTGCAAAACGCACACAAATAAAACCCTGCAAAACGCACACAAATAAAACCCTGCAAAACGCACACAAATAAAACCCTGCAAAACGCACACAAATAAAACCCTGCAAAACGCACACAAATAAAACCCTGCAAAACGCACACAAATAAAACCCTGCAAAACGCACACAAATAAAACCCTGCAAAACGCACACAAATAAAACCCTGCAAAACGCACACAAATAAAACCCTGCAAAACGCACACAAATAAAACCCTGCAAAACGCACACAAATAAAACCCTGCAAAACGCACACAAATAAAACCCTGCAAAACGCACACAAATAAAACCCTGCAAAACGCACACAAATAAAACCCTGCAAAACGCACACAAATAAAACCCTGCAAAACGCACACAAATAAAACCCTGCAAAACGCACACAAATAAAACCCTGCAAAACGCACACAAATAAAACCCTGCAAAACGCACACAAATAAAACCCTGCAAAACGCACACAAATAAAACCCTGCAAAACGCACACAAATAAAACCCTGCAAAACGCACACAAATAAAACCCTGCAAAACGCACACAAATAAAACCCTGCAAAACGCACACAAATAAAACCCTGCAAAACGCACACAAATAAAACCCTGCAAAACGCACACAAATAAAACCCTGCAAAACGCACACAAATAAAACCCTGCAAAACGCACACAAATAAAACCCTGCAAAACGCACACAAATAAAACCCTGCAAAACGCACACAAATAAAACCCTGCAAAACGCACACAAATAAAACCCTGCAAAACGCACACAAATAAAACCCTGCAAAACGCACACAAATAAAACCCTGCAAAACGCACACAAATAAAACCCTGCAAAACGCACACAAATAAAACCCTGCAAAACGCACACAAATAAAACCCTGCAAAACGCACACAAATAAAACCCTGCAAAACGCACACAAATAAAACCCTGCAAAACGCACACAAATAAAACCCTGCAAAACGCACACAAATAAAACCCTGCAAAACGCACAAATAAAACCCTGCAAAACGCACACAAATAAAACCCTGCAAAACGCACACAAATAAAACCCTGCAAAACGCACACAAATAAAACCCTGCAAAACGCACACAAATAAAACCCTGCAAAACGCACACAAATAAAACCCTGCAAAACGCACACAAATAAAACCCTGCAAAACGCACACAAATAAAACCCTGCAAAACGCACACAAATAAAACCCTGCAAAACGCACACAAATAAAACCCTGCAAAACGCACACAAATAAAACCCTGCAAAACGCACACAAATAAAACCCTGCAAAACGCACAAATAAAACCCTGCAAAACGCACACAAATAAAACCCTGCAAAACGCACACAAATAAAACCCTGCAAAACGCACACAAATAAAACCCTGCAAAACGCACACAAATAAAACCCTGCAAAACGCACACAAATAAAACCCTGCAAAACGCACACAAATAAAACCCTGCAAAACGCACACAAATAAAACCCTGCAAAACGCACACAAATAAAACCCTGCAAAACGCACACAAATAAAACCCTGCAAAACGCACACAAATAAAACCCTGCAAAACGCACACAAATAAAACCCTGCAAAACGCACACAAATAAAACCCTGCAAAACGCACACAAATAAAACCCTGCAAAACGCACACAAATAAAACCCTGCAAAACGCACACAAATAAAACCCTGCAAAACGCACACAAATAAAACCCTGCAAAACGCACACAAATAAAACCCTGCAAAACGCACACAAATAAAACCCTGCAAAACGCACACAAATAAAACCCTGCAAAACGCACACAAATAAAACCCTGCAAAACGCACACAAATAAAACCCTGCAAAACGCACAAATAAAACCCTGCAAAACGCACACAAATAAAACCCTGCAAAACGCACACAAATAAAACCCTGCAAAACGCACACAAATAAAACCCTGCAAAACGCACACAAATAAAACCCTGCAAAACGCACACAAATAAAACCCTGCAAAACGCACACAAATAAAACCCTGCAAAACGCACACAAATAAAACCCTGCAAAACGCACACAAATAAAACCCTGCAAAACGCACACAAATAAAACCCTGCAAAACGCACACAAATAAAACCCTGCAAAACGCACACAAATAAAACCCTGCAAAACGCACACAAATAAAACCCTGCAAAACGCACACAAATAAAACCCTGCAAAACGCACACAAATAAAACCCTGCAAAACGCACACAAATAAAACCCTGCAAAACGCACACAAATAAAACCCTGCAAAACGCACACAAATAAAACCCTGCAAAACGCACACAAATAAAACCCTGCAAAACGCACACAAATAAAACCCTGCAAAACGCACACAAATAAAACCCTGCAAAACGCACACAAATAAAACCCTGCAAAACGCACACAAATAAAACCCTGCAAAACGCACACAAATAAAACCCTGCAAAACGCACACAAATAAAACCCTGCAAAACGCACACAAATAAAACCCTGCAAAACGCACACAAATAAAACCCTGCAAAACGCACACAAATAAAACCCTGCAAAACGCACACAAATAAAACCCTGCAAAACGCACACAAATAAAACCCTGCAAAACGCACACAAATAAAACCCTGCAAAACGCACACAAATAAAACCCTGCAAAACGCACACAAATAAAACCCTGCAAAACGCACACAAATAAAACCCTGCAAAACGCACACAAATAAAACCCTGCAAAACGCACACAAATAAAACCCTGCAAAACGCACACAAATAAAACCCTGCAAAACGCACACAAATAAAACCCTGCAAAACGCACACAAATAAAACCCTGCAAAACGCACACAAATAAAACCCTGCAAAACGCACACAAATAAAACCCTGCAAAACGCACACAAATAAAACCCTGCAAAACGCACACAAATAAAACCCTGCAAAACGCACACAAATAAAACCCTGCAAAACGCACACAAATAAAACCCTGCAAAACGCACACAAATAAAACCCTGCAAAACGCACACAAATAAAACCCTGCAAAACGCACACAAATAAAACCCTGCAAAACGCACACAAATAAAACCCTGCAAAACGCACACAAATAAAACCCTGCAAAACGCACACAAATAAAACCCTGCAAAACGCACACAAATAAAACCCTGCAAAACGCACACAAATAAAACCCTGCAAAACGCACACAAATAAAACCCTGCAAAACGCACACAAATAAAACCCTGCAAAACGCACACAAATAAAACCCTGCAAAACGCACACAAATAAAACCCTGCAAAACGCACACAAATAAAACCCTGCAAAACGCACACAAATAAAACCCTGCAAAACGCACACAAATAAAACCCTGCAAAACGCACACAAATAAAACCCTGCAAAACGCACACAAATAAAACCCTGCAAAACGCACACAAATAAAACCCTGCAAAACGCACACAAATAAAACCCTGCAAAACGCACACAAATAAAACCCTGCAAAACGCACACAAATAAAACCCTGCAAAACGCACACAAATAAAACCCTGCAAAACGCACACAAATAAAACCCTGCAAAACGCACACAAATAAAACCCTGCAAAACGCACACAAATAAAACCCTGCAAAACGCACACAAATAAAACCCTGCAAAACGCACACAAATAAAACCCTGCAAAACGCACACAAATAAAACCCTGCAAAACGCACACAAATAAAACCCTGCAAAACGCACACAAATAAAACCCTGCAAAACGCACACAAATAAAACCCTGCAAAACGCACACAAATAAAACCCTGCAAAACGCACACAAATAAAACCCTGCAAAACGCACACAAATAAAACCCTGCAAAACGCACACAAATAAAACCCTGCAAAACGCACACAAATAAAACCCTGCAAAACGCACACAAATAAAACCCTGCAAAACGCACACAAATAAAACCCTGCAAAACGCACACAAATAAAACCCTGCAAAACGCACACAAATAAAACCCTGCAAAACGCACACAAATAAAACCCTGCAAAACGCACACAAATAAAACCCTGCAAAACGCACACAAATAAAACCCTGCAAAACGCACACAAATAAAACCCTGCAAAACGCACAAATAAAACCCTGCAAAACGCACACAAATAAAACCCTGCAAAACGCACACAAATAAAACCCTGCAAAACGCACACAAATAAAACCCTGCAAAACGCACACAAATAAAACCCTGCAAAACGCACACAAATAAAACCCTGCAAAACGCACACAAATAAAACCCTGCAAAACGCACAAATAAAACCCTGCAAAACGCACACAAATAAAACCCTGCAAAACGCACAAATAAAACCCTGCAAAACGCACACAAATAAAACCCTGCAAAACGCACACAAATAAAACCCTGCAAAACGCACACAAATAAAACCCTGCAAAACGCACACAAATAAAACCCTGCAAAACGCACACAAATAAAACCCTGCAAAACGCACACAAATAAAACCCTGCAAAACGCACACAAATAAAACCCTGCAAAACGCACACAAATAAAACCCTGCAAAACGCACACAAATAAAACCCTGCAAAACGCACACAAATAAAACCCTGCAAAACGCACACAAATAAAACCCTGCAAAACGCACACAAATAAAACCCTGCAAAACGCACACAAATAAAACCCTGCAAAACGCACACAAATAAAACCCTGCAAAACGCACAAATAAAACCCTGCAAAACGCACACAAATAAAACCCTGCAAAACGCACACAAATAAAACCCTGCAAAACGCACACAAATAAAACCCTGCAAAACGCACACAAATAAAACCCTGCAAAACGCACACAAATAAAACCCTGCAAAACGCACACAAATAAAACCCTGCAAAACGCACACAAATAAAACCCTGCAAAACGCACACAAATAAAACCCTGCAAAACGCACAAATAAAACCCTGCAAAACGCACACAAATAAAACCCTGCAAAACGCACACAAATAAAACCCTGCAAAACGCACACAAATAAAACCCTGCAAAACGCACACAAATAAAACCCTGCAAAACGCACACAAATAAAACCCTGCAAAACGCACACAAATAAAACCCTGCAAAACGCACACAAATAAAACCCTGCAAAACGCACACAAATAAAACCCTGCAAAACGCACACAAATAAAACCCTGCAAAACGCACACAAATAAAACCCTGCAAAACGCACACAAATAAAACCCTGCAAAACGCACACAAATAAAACCCTGCAAAACGCACACAAATAAAACCCTGCAAAACGCACACAAATAAAACCCTGCAAAACGCACACAAATAAAACCCTGCAAAACGCACACAAATAAAACCCTGCAAAACGCACACAAATAAAACCCTGCAAAACGCACACAAATAAAACCCTGCAAAACGCACACAAATAAAACCCTGCAAAACGCACACAAATAAAACCCTGCAAAACGCACACAAATAAAACCCTGCAAAACGCACACAAATAAAACCCTGCAAAACGCACACAAATAAAACCCTGCAAAACGCACACAAATAAAACCCTGCAAAACGCACACAAATAAAACCCTGCAAAACGCACACAAATAAAACCCTGCAAAACGCACACAAATAAAACCCTGCAAAACGCACACAAATAAAACCCTGCAAAACGCACACAAATAAAACCCTGCAAAACGCACACAAATAAAACCCTGCAAAACGCACACAAATAAAACCCTGCAAAACGCACACAAATAAAACCCTGCAAAACGCACACAATAAAACCCTGCAAAACGCACACAAATAAAACCCTGCAAAACGCACACAAATAAAACCCTGCAAAACGCACACAAATAAAACCCTGCAAAACGCACAAATAAAACCCTGCAAAACGCACACAAATAAAACCCTGCAAAACGCACACAAATAAAACCCTGCAAAACGCACACAAATAAAACCCTGCAAAACGCACACAAATAAAACCCTGCAAAACGCACACAAATAAAACCCTGCAAAACGCACACAAATAAAACCCTGCAAAACGCACACAAATAAAACCCTGCAAAACGCACACAAATAAAACCCTGCAAAACGCACACAAATAAAACCCTGCAAAACGCACACAAATAAAACCCTGCAAAACGCACACAAATAAAACCCTGCAAAACGCACACAAATAAAACCCTGCAAAACGCACACAAATAAAACCCTGCAAAACGCACACAAATAAAACCCTGCAAAACGCACACAAATAAAACCCTGCAAAACGCACACAAATAAAACCCTGCAAAACGCACACAAATAAAACCCTGCAAAACGCACACAAATAAAACCCTGCAAAACGCACACAAATAAAACCCTGCAAAACGCACACAAATAAAACCCTGCAAAACGCACACAAATAAAACCCTGCAAAACGCACACAAATAAAACCCTGCAAAACGCACACAAATAAAACCCTGCAAAACGCACACAAATAAAACCCTGCAAAACGCACACAAATAAAACCCTGCAAAACGCACACAAATAAAACCCTGCAAAACGCACACAAATAAAACCCTGCAAAACGCACACAAATAAAACCCTGCAAAACGCACACAAATAAAACCCTGCAAAACGCACACAAATAAAACCCTGCAAAACGCACACAAATAAAACCCTGCAAAACGCACACAAATAAAACCCTGCAAAACGCACACAAATAAAACCCTGCAAAACGCACACAAATAAAACCCTGCAAAACGCACAAATAAAACCCTGCAAAACGCACACAAATAAAACCCTGCAAAACGCACACAAATAAAACCCTGCAAAACGCACACAAATAAAACCCTGCAAAACGCACACAAATAAAACCCTGCAAAACGCACACAAATAAAACCCTGCAAAACGCACACAAATAAAACCCTGCAAAACGCACACAAATAAAACCCTGCAAAACGCACACAAATAAAACCCTGCAAAACGCACACAAATAAAACCCTGCAAAACGCACACAAATAAAACCCTGCAAAACGCACACAAATAAAACCCTGCAAAACGCACAAATAAAACCCTGCAAAACGCACACAAATAAAACCCTGCAAAACGCACACAAATAAAACCCTGCAAAACGCACACAAATAAAACCCTGCAAAACGCACACAAATAAAACCCTGCAAAACGCACACAAATAAAACCCTGCAAAACGCACACAAATAAAACCCTGCAAAACGCACACAAATAAAACCCTGCAAAACGCACACAAATAAAACCCTGCAAAACGCACACAAATAAAACCCTGCAAAACGCACACAAATAAAACCCTGCAAAACGCACACAAATAAAACCCTGCAAAACGCACACAAATAAAACCCTGCAAAACGCACACAAATAAAACCCTGCAAAACGCACACAAATAAAACCCTGCAAAACGCACACAAATAAAACCCTGCAAAACGCACACAAATAAAACCCTGCAAAACGCACACAAATAAAACCCTGCAAAACGCACACAAATAAAACCCTGCAAAACGCACACAAATAAAACCCTGCAAAACGCACACAAATAAAACCCTGCAAAACGCACACAAATAAAACCCTGCAAAACGCACACAAATAAAACCCTGCAAAACGCACAAATAAAACCCTGCAAAACGCACACAAATAAAACCCTGCAAAACGCACACAAATAAAACCCTGCAAAACGCACACAAATAAAACCCTGCAAAACGCACACAAATAAAACCCTGCAAAACGCACACAAATAAAACCCTGCAAAACGCACACAAATAAAACCCTGCAAAACGCACACAAATAAAACCCTGCAAAACGCACACAAATAAAACCCTGCAAAACGCACACAAATAAAACCCTGCAAAACGCACACAAATAAAACCCTGCAAAACGCACACAAATAAAACCCTGCAAAACGCACACAAATAAAACCCTGCAAAACGCACACAAATAAAACCCTGCAAAACGCACACAAATAAAACCCTGCAAAACGCACACAAATAAAACCCTGCAAAACGCACACAAATAAAACCCTGCAAAACGCACACAAATAAAACCCTGCAAAACGCACACAAATAAAACCCTGCAAAACGCACACAAATAAAACCCTGCAAAACGCACACAAATAAAACCCTGCAAAACGCACACAAATAAAACCCTGCAAAACGCACACAAATAAAACCCTGCAAAACGCACACAAATAAAACCCTGCAAAACACAAATAAAACCCTGCAAAACGCACACAAATAAAACCCTGCAAAACGCACACAAATAAAACCCTGCAAAACGCACACAAATAAAACCCTGCAAAACGCACACAAATAAAACCCTGCAAAACGCACACAAATAAAACCCTGCAAAACGCACACAAATAAAACCCTGCAAAACGCACACAAATAAAACCCTGCAAAACGCACACAAATAAAACCCTGCAAAACGCACACAAATAAAACCCTGCAAAACGCACACAAATAAAACCCTGCAAAACGCACACAAATAAAACCCTGCAAAACGCACACAAATAAAACCCTGCAAAACGCACACAAATAAAACCCTGCAAAACGCACACAAATAAAACCCTGCAAAACGCACACAAATAAAACCCTGCAAAACGCACACAAATAAAACCCTGCAAAACGCACACAAATAAAACCCTGCAAAACGCACACAAATAAAACCCTGCAAAACGCACACAAATAAAACCCTGCAAAACGCACACAAATAAAACCCTGCAAAACGCACACAAATAAAACCCTGCAAAACGCACACAAATAAAACCCTGCAAAACGCACACAAATAAAACCCTGCAAAACGCACAAATAAAACCCTGCAAAACGCACACAAATAAAACCCTGCAAAACGCACACAAATAAAACCCTGCAAAACGCACACAAATAAAACCCTGCAAAACGCACACAAATAAAACCCTGCAAAACGCACACAAATAAAACCCTGCAAAACGCACACAAATAAAACCCTGCAAAACGCACACAAATAAAACCCTGCAAAACGCACACAAATAAAACCCTGCAAAACGCACACAAATAAAACCCTGCAAAACGCACACAAATAAAACCCTGCAAAACGCACACAAATAAAACCCTGCAAAACGCACACAAATAAAACCCTGCAAAACGCACACAAATAAAACCCTGCAAAACGCACACAAATAAAACCCTGCAAAACGCACACAAATAAAACCCTGCAAAACGCACACAAATAAAACCCTGCAAAACGCACACAAATAAAACCCTGCAAAACGCACACAAATAAAACCCTGCAAAACGCACACAAATAAAACCCTGCAAAACGCACACAAATAAAACCCTGCAAAACGCACACAAATAAAACCCTGCAAAACGCACACAAATAAAACCCTGCAAAACGCACACAAATAAAACCCTGCAAAACGCACACAAATAAAACCCTGCAAAACGCACACAAATAAAACCCTGCAAAACGCACACAAATAAAACCCTGCAAAACGCACACAAATAAAACCCTGCAAAACGCACACAAATAAAACCCTGCAAAACGCACACAAATAAAACCCTGCAAAACGCACACAAATAAAACCCTGCAAAACGCACACAAATAAAACCCTGCAAAACGCACACAAATAAAACCCTGCAAAACGCACACAAATAAAACCCTGCAAAACGCACACAAATAAAACCCTGCAAAACGCACACAAATAAAACCCTGCAAAACGCACACAAATAAAACCCTGCAAAACGCACACAAATAAAACCCTGCAAAACGCACACAAATAAAACCCTGCAAAACGCACACAAATAAAACCCTGCAAAACGCACACAAATAAAACCCTGCAAAACGCACACAAATAAAACCCTGCAAAACGCACACAAATAAAACCCTGCAAAACGCACACAAATAAAACCCTGCAAAACGCACACAAATAAAACCCTGCAAAACGCACACAAATAAAACCCTGCAAAACGCACACAAATAAAACCCTGCAAAACGCACACAAATAAAACCCTGCAAAACGCACACAAATAAAACCCTGCAAAACGCACACAAATAAAACCCTGCAAAACGCACACAAATAAAACCCTGCAAAACGCACACAAATAAAACCCTGCAAAACGCACACAAATAAAACCCTGCAAAACGCACACAAATAAAACCCTGCAAAACGCACACAAATAAAACCCTGCAAAACGCACACAAATAAAACCC
The DNA here is from genome assembly GCF_017639515.1 of Carcharodon carcharias. Lineage (NCBI taxonomy): Eukaryota > Metazoa > Chordata > Chondrichthyes > Lamniformes > Lamnidae > Carcharodon > Carcharodon carcharias. The sequence goes on from NC_054468.1 coordinate 232,015,803, forward strand.
TGCAAAACGCACACAAATAAAACCCTGCAAAACGCACACAAATAAAACCCTGCAAAACGCACACAAATAAAACCCTGCAAAACGCACACAAATAAAACCCTGCAAAACGCACACAAATAAAACCCTGCAAAACGCACACAAATAAAACCCTGCAAAACGCACACAAATAAAACCCTGCAAAACGCACACAAATAAAACCCTGCAAAACGCACACAAATAAAACCCTGCAAAACGCACACAAATAAAACCCTGCAAAACGCACACAAATAAAACCCTGCAAAACGCACACAAATAAAACCCTGCAAAACGCACACAAATAAAACCCTGCAAAACGCACACAAATAAAACCCTGCAAAACGCACACAAATAAAACCCTGCAAAACGCACACAAATAAAACCCTGCAAAACGCACACAAATAAAACCCTGCAAAACGCACACAAATAAAACCCTGCAAAACGCACACAAATAAAACCCTGCAAAACGCACACAAATAAAACCCTGCAAAACGCACACAAATAAAACCCTGCAAAACGCACACAAATAAAACCCTGCAAAACGCACACAAATAAAACCCTGCAAAACGCACACAAATAAAACCCTGCAAAACGCACACAAATAAAACCCTGCAAAACGCACACAAATAAAACCCTGCAAAACGCACACAAATAAAACCCTGCAAAACGCACACAAATAAAACCCTGCAAAACGCACACAAATAAAACCCTGCAAAACGCACACAAATAAAACCCTGCAAAACGCACACAAATAAAACCCTGCAAAACGCACACAAATAAAACCCTGCAAAACGCACACAAATAAAACCCTGCAAAACGCACACAAATAAAACCCTGCAAAACGCACACAAATAAAACCCTGCAAAACGCACACAAATAAAACCCTGCAAAACGCACACAAATAAAACCCTGCAAAACGCACACAAATAAAACCCTGCAAAACGCACACAAATAAAACCCTGCAAAACGCACACAAATAAAACCCTGCAAAACGCACACAAATAAAACCCTGCAAAACGCACAAATAAAACCCTGCAAAACGCACACAAATAAAACCCTGCAAAACGCACACAAATAAAACCCTGCAAAACGCACACAAATAAAACCCTGCAAAACGCACACAAATAAAACCCTGCAAAACGCACACAAATAAAACCCTGCAAAACGCACACAAATAAAACCCTGCAAAACGCACACAAATAAAACCCTGCAAAACGCACACAAATAAAACCCTGCAAAACGCACACAAATAAAACCCTGCAAAACGCACACAAATAAAACCCTGCAAAACGCACACAAATAAAACCCTGCAAAACGCACACAAATAAAACCCTGCAAAACGCACACAAATAAAACCCTGCAAAACGCACACAAATAAAACCCTGCAAAACGCACACAAATAAAACCCTGCAAAACGCACACAAATAAAACCCTGCAAAACGCACACAAATAAAACCCTGCAAAACGCACACAAATAAAACCCTGCAAAACGCACACAAATAAAACCCTGCAAAACGCACACAAATAAAACCCTGCAAAACGCACAAATAAAACCCTGCAAAACGCACACAAATAAAACCCTGCAAAACGCACACAAATAAAACCCTGCAAAACGCACAAATAAAACCCTGCAAAACGCACACAAATAAAACCCTGCAAAACGCACACAAATAAAACCCTGCAAAACGCACACAAATAAAACCCTGCAAAACGCACACAAATAAAACCCTGCAAAACGCACACAAATAAAACCCTGCAAAACGCACACAAATAAAACCCTGCAAAACGCACACAAATAAAACCCTGCAAAACGCACACAAATAAAACCCTGCAAAACGCACACAAATAAAACCCTGCAAAACGCACACAAATAAAACCCTGCAAAACGCACACAAATAAAACCCTGCAAAACGCACAAATAAAACCCTGCAAAACGCACACAAATAAAACCCTGCAAAACGCACACAAATAAAACCCTGCAAAACGCACACAAATAAAACCCTGCAAAACGCACACAAATAAAACCCTGCAAAACGCACACAAATAAAACCCTGCAAAACGCACACAAATAAAACCCTGCAAAACGCACACAAATAAAACCCTGCAAAACGCACACAAATAAAACCCTGCAAAACGCACACAAATAAAACCCTGCAAAACGCACACAAATAAAACCCTGCAAAACGCACACAAATAAAACCCTGCAAAACGCACACAAATAAAACCCTGCAAAACGCACACAAATAAAACCCTGCAAAACGCACACAAATAAAACCCTGCAAAACGCACACAAATAAAACCCTGCAAAACGCACACAAATAAAACCCTGCAAAACGCACACAAATAAAACCCTGCAAAACGCACACAAATAAAACCCTGCAAAACGCACACAAATAAAACCCTGCAAAACGCACACAAATAAAACCCTGCAAAACGCACACAAATAAAACCCTGCAAAACGCACACAAATAAAACCCTGCAAAACGCACACAAATAAAACCCTGCAAAACGCACACAAATAAAACCCTGCAAAACGCACACAAATAAAACCCTGCAAAACGCACACAAATAAAACCCTGCAAAACGCACACAAATAAAACCCTGCAAAACGCACACAAATAAAACCCTGCAAAACGCACACAAATAAAACCCTGCAAAACGCACACAAATAAAACCCTGCAAAACGCACACAAATAAAACCCTGCAAAACGCACACAAATAAAACCCTGCAAAACGCACAAATAAAACCCTGCAAAACGCACACAAATAAAACCCTGCAAAACGCACACAAATAAAACCCTGCAAAACGCACAAATAAAACCCTGCAAAACGCACACAAATAAAACCCTGCAAAACGCACACAAATAAAACCCTGCAAAACGCACACAAATAAAACCCTGCAAAACGCACACAAATAAAACCCTGCAAAACGCACACAAATAAAACCCTGCAAAACGCACACAAATAAAACCCTGCAAAACGCACACAAATAAAACCCTGCAAAACGCACACAAATAAAACCCTGCAAAACGCACACAAATAAAACCCTGCAAAACGCACACAAATAAAACCCTGCAAAACGCACACAAATAAAACCCTGCAAAACGCACACAAATAAAACCCTGCAAAACGCACACAAATAAAACCCTGCAAAACGCACACAAATAAAACCCTGCAAAACGCACACAAATAAAACCCTGCAAAACGCACACAAATAAAACCCTGCAAAACGCACACAAATAAAACCCTGCAAAACGCACACAAATAAAACCCTGCAAAACGCACACAAATAAAACCCTGCAAAACGCACACAAATAAAACCCTGCAAAACGCACACAAATAAAACCCTGCAAAACGCACACAAATAAAACCCTGCAAAACGCACACAAATAAAACCCTGCAAAACGCACACAAATAAAACCCTGCAAAACGCACACAAATAAAACCCTGCAAAACGCACACAAATAAAACCCTGCAAAACGCACACAAATAAAACCCTGCAAAACGCACACAAATAAAACCCTGCAAAACGCACACAAATAAAACCCTGCAAAACGCACACAAATAAAACCCTGCAAAACGCACACAAATAAAACCCTGCAAAACGCACACAAATAAAACCCTGCAAAACGCACACAAATAAAACCCTGCAAAACGCACACAAATAAAACCCTGCAAAACGCACACAAATAAAACCCTGCAAAACGCACAAATAAAACCCTGCAAAACGCACACAAATAAAACCCTGCAAAACGCACACAAATAAAACCCTGCAAAACGCACACAAATAAAACCCTGCAAAACGCACACAAATAAAACCCTGCAAAACGCACACAAATAAAACCCTGCAAAACGCACACAAATAAAACCCTGCAAAACGCACACAAATAAAACCCTGCAAAACGCACACAAATAAAACCCTGCAAAACGCACACAAATAAAACCCTGCAAAACGCACACAAATAAAACCCTGCAAAACGCACACAAATAAAACCCTGCAAAACGCACACAAATAAAACCCTGCAAAACGCACACAAATAAAACCCTGCAAAACGCACACAAATAAAACCCTGCAAAACGCACACAAATAAAACCCTGCAAAACGCACACAAATAAAACCCTGCAAAACGCACACAAATAAAACCCTGCAAAACGCACACAAATAAAACCCTGCAAAACGCACACAAATAAAACCCTGCAAAACGCACACAAATAAAACCCTGCAAAACGCACACAAATAAAACCCTGCAAAACGCACACAAATAAAACCCTGCAAAACGCACACAAATAAAACCCTGCAAAACGCACACAAATAAAACCCTGCAAAACGCACACAAATAAAACCCTGCAAAACGCACACAAATAAAACCCTGCAAAACGCACACAAATAAAACCCTGCAAAACGCACACAAATAAAACCCTGCAAAACGCACACAAATAAAACCCTGCAAAACGCACACAAATAAAACCCTGCAAAACGCACACAAATAAAACCCTGCAAAACGCACACAAATAAAACCCTGCAAAACGCACACAAATAAAACCCTGCAAAACGCACACAAATAAAACCCTGCAAAACGCACACAAATAAAACCCTGCAAAACGCACACAAATAAAACCCTGCAAAACGCACACAAATAAAACCCTGCAAAACGCACACAAATAAAACCCTGCAAAACGCACACAAATAAAACCCTGCAAAACGCACACAAATAAAACCCTGCAAAACGCACACAAATAAAACCCTGCAAAACGCACACAAATAAAACCCTGCAAAACGCACACAAATAAAACCCTGCAAAACGCACACAAATAAAACCCTGCAAAACGCACACAAATAAAACCCTGCAAAACGCACACAAATAAAACCCTGCAAAACGCACACAAATAAAACCCTGCAAAACGCACACAAATAAAACCCTGCAAAACGCACACAAATAAAACCCTGCAAAACGCACACAAATAAAACCCTGCAAAACGCACACAAATAAAACCCTGCAAAACGCACACAAATAAAACCCTGCAAAACGCACACAAATAAAACCCTGCAAAACGCACACAAATAAAACCCTGCAAAACGCACACAAATAAAACCCTGCAAAACGCACACAAATAAAACCCTGCAAAACGCACACAAATAAAACCCTGCAAAACGCACACAAATAAAACCCTGCAAAACGCACACAAATAAAACCCTGCAAAACGCACACAAATAAAACCCTGCAAAACGCACACAAATAAAACCCTGCAAAACGCACACAAATAAAACCCTGCAAAACGCACACAAATAAAACCCTGCAAAACGCACACAAATAAAACCCTGCAAAACGCACACAAATAAAACCCTGCAAAACGCACACAAATAAAACCCTGCAAAACGCACACAAATAAAACCCTGCAAAACGCACACAAATAAAACCCTGCAAAACGCACACAAATAAAACCCTGCAAAACGCACACAAATAAAACCCTGCAAAACGCACACAAATAAAACCCTGCAAAACGCACACAAATAAAACCCTGCAAAACGCACACAAATAAAACCCTGCAAAACGCACACAAATAAAACCCTGCAAAACGCACACAAATAAAACCCTGCAAAACGCACACAAATAAAACCCTGCAAAACGCACACAAATAAAACCCTGCAAAACGCACACAAATAAAACCCTGCAAAACGCACACAAATAAAACCCTGCAAAACGCACACAAATAAAACCCTGCAAAACGCACACAAATAAAACCCTGCAAAACGCACACAAATAAAACCCTGCAAAACGCACACAAATAAAACCCTGCAAAACGCACACAAATAAAACCCTGCAAAACGCACACAAATAAAACCCTGCAAAACGCACACAAATAAAACCCTGCAAAACGCACACAAATAAAACCCTGCAAAACGCACACAAATAAAACCCTGCAAAACGCACACAAATAAAACCCTGCAAAACGCACACAAATAAAACCCTGCAAAACGCACACAAATAAAACCCTGCAAAACGCACACAAATAAAACCCTGCAAAACGCACACAAATAAAACCCTGCAAAACGCACACAAATAAAACCCTGCAAAACGCACACAAATAAAACCCTGCAAAACGCACACAAATAAAACCCTGCAAAACGCACACAAATAAAACCCTGCAAAACGCACACAAATAAAACCCTGCAAAACGCACACAAATAAAACCCTGCAAAACGCACACAAATAAAACCCTGCAAAACGCACACAAATAAAACCCTGCAAAACGCACAAATAAAACCCTGCAAAACGCACACAAATAAAACCCTGCAAAACGCACACAAATAAAACCCTGCAAAACGCACACAAATAAAACCCTGCAAAACGCACACAAATAAAACCCTGCAAAACGCACACAAATAAAACCCTGCAAAACGCACACAAATAAAACCCTGCAAAACGCACACAAATAAAACCCTGCAAAACGCACACAAATAAAACCCTGCAAAACGCACACAAATAAAACCCTGCAAAACGCACACAAATAAAACCCTGCAAAACGCACACAAATAAAACCCTGCAAAACGCACACAAATAAAACCCTGCAAAACGCACACAAATAAAACCCTGCAAAACGCACACAAATAAAACCCTGCAAAACGCACACAAATAAAACCCTGCAAAACGCACACAAATAAAACCCTGCAAAACGCACACAAATAAAACCCTGCAAAACGCACACAAATAAAACCCTGCAAAACGCACACAAATAAAACCCTGCAAAACGCACACAAATAAAACCCTGCAAAACGCACACAAATAAAACCCTGCAAAACGCACACAAATAAAACCCTGCAAAACGCACACAAATAAAACCCTGCAAAACGCACACAAATAAAACCCTGCAAAACGCACACAAATAAAACCCTGCAAAACGCACACAAATAAAACCCTGCAAAACGCACACAAATAAAACCCTGCAAAACGCACACAAATAAAACCCTGCAAAACGCACACAAATAAAACCCTGCAAAACGCACACAAATAAAACCCTGCAAAACGCACACAAATAAAACCCTGCAAAACGCACACAAATAAAACCCTGCAAAACGCACACAAATAAAACCCTGCAAAACGCACACAAATAAAACCCTGCAAAACGCACACAAATAAAACCCTGCAAAACGCACACAAATAAAACCCTGCAAAACGCACACAAATAAAACCCTGCAAAACGCACACAAATAAAACCCTGCAAAACGCACACAAATAAAACCCTGCAAAACGCACACAAATAAAACCCTGCAAAACGCACACAAATAAAACCCTGCAAAACGCACACAAATAAAACCCTGCAAAACGCACACAAATAAAACCCTGCAAAACGCACACAAATAAAACCCTGCAAAACGCACACAAATAAAACCCTGCAAAACGCACACAAATAAAACCCTGCAAAACGCACACAAATAAAACCCTGCAAAACGCACACAAATAAAACCCTGCAAAACGCACACAAATAAAACCCTGCAAAACGCACACAAATAAAACCCTGCAAAACGCACACAAATAAAACCCTGCAAAACGCACACAAATAAAACCCTGCAAAACGCACACAAATAAAACCCTGCAAAACGCACACAAATAAAACCCTGCAAAACGCACACAAATAAAACCCTGCAAAACGCACACAAATAAAACCCTGCAAAACGCACACAAATAAAACCCTGCAAAACGCACACAAATAAAACCCTGCAAAACGCACACAAATAAAACCCTGCAAAACGCACACAAATAAAACCCTGCAAAACGCACACAAATAAAACCCTGCAAAACGCACACAAATAAAACCCTGCAAAACGCACACAAATAAAACCCTGCAAAACGCACACAAATAAAACCCTGCAAAACGCACACAAATAAAACCCTGCAAAACGCACACAAATAAAACCCTGCAAAACGCACACAAATAAAACCCTGCAAAACGCACACAAATAAAACCCTGCAAAACGCACACAATAAAACCCTGCAAAACGCACACAAATAAAACCCTGCAAAACGCACACAAATAAAACCCTGCAAAACGCACACAAATAAAACCCTGCAAAACGCACACAAATAAAACCCTGCAAAACGCACACAAATAAAACCCTGCAAAACGCACACAAATAAAACCCTGCAAAACGCACACAAATAAAACCCTGCAAAACGCACACAAATAAAACCCTGCAAAACGCACACAAATAAAACCCTGCAAAACGCACACAAATAAAACCCTGCAAAACGCACACAAATAAAACCCTGCAAAACGCACACAAATAAAACCCTGCAAAACGCACACAAATAAAACCCTGCAAAACGCACACAAATAAAACCCTGCAAAACGCACACAAATAAAACCCTGCAAAACGCACACAAATAAAACCCTGCAAAACGCACACAAATAAAACCCTGCAAAACGCACACAAATAAAACCCTGCAAAACGCACACAAATAAAACCCTGCAAAACGCACACAAATAAAACCCTGCAAAACGCACACAAATAAAACCCTGCAAAACGCACACAAATAAAACCCTGCAAAACGCACACAAATAAAACCCTGCAAAACGCACACAAATAAAACCCTGCAAAACGCACACAAATAAAACCCTGCAAAACGCACACAAATAAAACCCTGCAAAACGCACACAAATAAAACCCTGCAAAACGCACACAAATAAAACCCTGCAAAACGCACACAAATAAAACCCTGCAAAACGCACACAAATAAAACCCTGCAAAACGCACACAAATAAAACCCTGCAAAACGCACACAAATAAAACCCTGCAAAACGCACACAAATAAAACCCTGCAAAACGCACACAAATAAAACCCTGCAAAACGCACACAAATAAAACCCTGCAAAACGCACACAAATAAAACCCTGCAAAACGCACACAAATAAAACCCTGCAAAACGCACACAAATAAAACCCTGCAAAACGCACACAAATAAAACCCTGCAAAACGCACACAAATAAAACCCTGCAAAACGCACACAAATAAAACCCTGCAAAACGCACACAAATAAAACCCTGCAAAACGCACACAAATAAAACCCTGCAAAACGCACACAAATAAAACCCTGCAAAACGCACACAAATAAAACCCTGCAAAACGCACAAATAAAACCCTGCAAAACGCACACAAATAAAACCCTGCAAAACGCACACAAATAAAACCCTGCAAAACGCACACAAATAAAACCCTGCAAAACGCACACAAATAAAACCCTGCAAAACGCACACAAATAAAACCCTGCAAAACGCACACAAATAAAACCCTGCAAAACGCACACAAATAAAACCCTGCAAAACGCACACAAATAAAACCCTGCAAAACGCACACAAATAAAACCCTGCAAAACGCACACAAATAAAACCCTGCAAAACGCACACAAATAAAACCCTGCAAAACGCACACAAATAAAACCCTGCAAAACGCACACAAATAAAACCCTGCAAAACGCACACAAATAAAACCCTGCAAAACGCACACAAATAAAACCCTGCAAAACGCACACAAATAAAACCCTGCAAAACGCACACAAATAAAACCCTGCAAAACGCACACAAATAAAACCCTGCAAAACGCACACAAATAAAACCCTGCAAAACGCACACAAATAAAACCCTGCAAAACGCACACAAATAAAACCCTGCAAAACGCACACAAATAAAACCCTGCAAAACGCACACAAATAAAACCCTGCAAAACGCACACAAATAAAACCCTGCAAAACGCACACAAATAAAACCCTGCAAAACGCACACAAATAAAACCCTGCAAAACGCACACAAATAAAACCCTGCAAAACGCACACAAATAAAACCCTGCAAAACGCACACAAATAAAACCCTGCAAAACGCACACAAATAAAACCCTGCAAAACGCACACAAATAAAACCCTGCAAAACGCACACAAATAAAACCCTGCAAAACGCACACAAATAAAACCCTGCAAAACGCACACAAATAAAACCCTGCAAAACGCACACAAATAAAACCCTGCAAAACGCACACAAATAAAACCCTGCAAAACGCACACAAATAAAACCCTGCAAAACGCACACAAATAAAACCCTGCAAAACGCACACAAATAAAACCCTGCAAAACGCACACAAATAAAACCCTGCAAAACGCACACAAATAAAACCCTGCAAAACGCACACAAATAAAACCCTGCAAAACGCACACAAATAAAACCCTGCAAAACGCACACAAATAAAACCCTGCAAAACGCACACAAATAAAACCCTGCAAAACGCACACAAATAAAACCCTGCAAAACGCACACAAATAAAACCCTGCAAAACGCACACAAATAAAACCCTGCAAAACGCACACAAATAAAACCCTGCAAAACGCACACAAATAAAACCCTGCAAAACGCACACAAATAAAACCCTGCAAAACGCACACAAATAAAACCCTGCAAAACGCACACAAATAAAACCCTGCAAAACGCACACAAATAAAACCCTGCAAAACGCACACAAATAAAACCCTGCAAAACGCACACAAATAAAACCCTGCAAAACGCACACAAATAAAACCCTGCAAAACGCACACAAATAAAACCCTGCAAAACGCACACAAATAAAACCCTGCAAAACGCACACAAATAAAACCCTGCAAAACGCACACAAATAAAACCCTGCAAAACGCACACAAATAAAACCCTGCAAAACGCACACAAATAAAACCCTGCAAAACGCACACAAATAAAACCCTGCAAAACGCACACAAATAAAACCCTGCAAAACGCACACAAATAAAACCCTGCAAAACGCACACAAATAAAACCCTGCAAAACGCACACAAATAAAACCCTGCAAAACGCACACAAATAAAACCCTGCAAAACGCACAAATAAAACCCTGCAAAACGCACACAAATAAAACCCTGCAAAACGCACAAATAAAACCCTGCAAAACGCACACAAATAAAACCCTGCAAAACGCACACAAATAAAACCCTGCAAAACGCACACAAATAAAACCCTGCAAAACGCACACAAATAAAACCCTGCAAAACGCACACAAATAAAACCCTGCAAAACGCACACAAATAAAACCCTGCAAAACGCACACAAATAAAACCCTGCAAAACGCACACAAATAAAACCCTGCAAAACGCACACAAATAAAACCCTGCAAAACGCACACAAATAAAACCCTGCAAAACGCACACAAATAAAACCCTGCAAAACGCACACAAATAAAACCCTGCAAAACGCACACAAATAAAACCCTGCAAAACGCACACAAATAAAACCCTGCAAAACGCACACAAATAAAACCCTGCAAAACGCACACAAATAAAACCCTGCAAAACGCACACAAATAAAACCCTGCAAAACGCACACAAATAAAACCCTGCAAAACGCACACAAATAAAACCCTGCAAAACGCACACAAATAAAACCCTGCAAAACGCACACAAATAAAACCCTGCAAAACGCACACAAATAAAACCCTGCAAAACGCACACAAATAAAACCCTGCAAAACGCACACAAATAAAACCCTGCAAAACGCACACAAATAAAACCCTGCAAAACGCACACAAATAAAACCCTGCAAAACGCACACAAATAAAACCCTGCAAAACGCACACAAATAAAACCCTGCAAAACGCACACAAATAAAACCCTGCAAAACGCACACAAATAAAACCCTGCAAAACGCACACAAATAAAACCCTGCAAAACGCACACAAATAAAACCCTGCAAAACGCACACAAATAAAACCCTGCAAAACGCACACAAATAAAACCCTGCAAAACGCACACAAATAAAACCCTGCAAAACGCACACAAATAAAACCCTGCAAAACGCACACAAATAAAACCCTGCAAAACGCACACAAATAAAACCCTGCAAAACGCACACAAATAAAACCCTGCAAAACGCACACAAATAAAACCCTGCAAAACGCACACAAATAAAACCCTGCAAAACGCACACAAATAAAACCCTGCAAAACGCACACAAATAAAACCCTGCAAAACGCACACAAATAAAACCCTGCAAAACGCACACAAATAAAACCCTGCAAAACGCACACAAATAAAACCCTGCAAAACGCACACAAATAAAACCCTGCAAAACGCACACAAATAAAACCCTGCAAAACGCACACAAATAAAACCCTGCAAAACGCACACAAATAAAACCCTGCAAAACGCACACAAATAAAACCCTGCAAAACGCACACAAATAAAACCCTGCAAAACGCACACAAATAAAACCCTGCAAAACGCACACAAATAAAACCCTGCAAAACGCACACAAATAAAACCCTGCAAAACGCACACAAATAAAACCCTGCAAAACGCACACAAATAAAACCCTGCAAAACGCACACAAATAAAACCCTGCAAAACGCACACAAATAAAACCCTGCAAAACGCACACAAATAAAACCCTGCAAAACGCACACAAATAAAACCCTGCAAAACGCACACAAATAAAACCCTGCAAAACGCACACAAATAAAACCCTGCAAAACGCACACAAATAAAACCCTGCAAAACGCACACAAATAAAACCCTGCAAAACGCACACAAATAAAACCCTGCAAAACGCACACAAATAAAACCCTGCAAAACGCACACAAATAAAACCCTGCAAAACGCACACAAATAAAACCCTGCAAAACGCACACAAATAAAACCCTGCAAAACGCACACAAATAAAACCCTGCAAAACGCACACAAATAAAACCCTGCAAAACGCACACAAATAAAACCCTGCAAAACGCACACAAATAAAACCCTGCAAAACGCACACAAATAAAACCCTGCAAAACGCACACAAATAAAACCCTGCAAAACGCACACAAATAAAACCCTGCAAAACGCACACAAATAAAACCCTGCAAAACGCACACAAATAAAACCCTGCAAAACGCACACAAATAAAACCCTGCAAAACGCACACAAATAAAACCCTGCAAAACGCACACAAATAAAACCCTGCAAAACGCACACAAATAAAACCCTGCAAAACGCACAAATAAAACCCTGCAAAACGCACACAAATAAAACCCTGCAAAACGCACACAAATAAAACCCTGCAAAACGCACACAAATAAAACCCTGCAAAACGCACACAAATAAAACCCTGCAAAACGCACACAAATAAAACCCTGCAAAACGCACACAAATAAAACCCTGCAAAACGCACACAAATAAAACCCTGCAAAACGCACACAAATAAAACCCTGCAAAACGCACACAAATAAAACCCTGCAAAACGCACACAAATAAAACCCTGCAAAACGCACACAAATAAAACCCTGCAAAACGCACACAAATAAAACCCTGCAAAACGCACACAAATAAAACCCTGCAAAACGCACACAAATAAAACCCTGCAAAACGCACACAAATAAAACCCTGCAAAACGCACACAAATAAAACCCTGCAAAACGCACACAAATAAAACCCTGCAAAACGCACACAAATAAAACCCTGCAAAACGCACACAAATAAAACCCTGCAAAACGCACACAAATAAAACCCTGCAAAACGCACACAAATAAAACCCTGCAAAACGCACACAAATAAAACCCTGCAAAACGCACACAAATAAAACCCTGCAAAACGCACACAAATAAAACCCTGCAAAACGCACACAAATAAAACCCTGCAAAACGCACACAAATAAAACCCTGCAAAACGCACACAAATAAAACCCTGCAAAACGCACACAAATAAAACCCTGCAAAACGCACACAAATAAAACCCTGCAAAACGCACACAAATAAAACCCTGCAAAACGCACACAAATAAAACCCTGCAAAACGCACACAAATAAAACCCTGCAAAACGCACACAAATAAAACCCTGCAAAACGCACACAAATAAAACCCTGCAAAACGCACACAAATAAAACCCTGCAAAACGCACACAAATAAAACCCTGCAAAACGCACACAAATAAAACCCTGCAAAACGCACACAAATAAAACCCTGCAAAACGCACACAAATAAAACCCTGCAAAACGCACACAAATAAAACCCTGCAAAACGCACACAAATAAAACCCTGCAAAACGCACACAAATAAAACCCTGCAAAACGCACACAAATAAAACCCTGCAAAACGCACACAAATAAAACCCTGCAAAACGCACACAAATAAAACCCTGCAAAACGCACACAAATAAAACCCTGCAAAACGCACAAATAAAACCCTGCAAAACGCACACAAATAAAACCCTGCAAAACGCACACAAATAAAACCCTGCAAAACGCACACAAATAAAACCCTGCAAAACGCACACAAATAAAACCCTGCAAAACGCACACAAATAAAACCCTGCAAAACGCACACAAATAAAACCCTGCAAAACGCACACAAATAAAACCCTGCAAAACGCACACAAATAAAACCCTGCAAAACGCACACAAATAAAACCCTGCAAAACGCACACAAATAAAACCCTGCAAAACGCACACAAATAAAACCCTGCAAAACGCACACAAATAAAACCCTGCAAAACGCACACAAATAAAACCCTGCAAAACGCACACAAATAAAACCCTGCAAAACGCACACAAATAAAACCCTGCAAAACGCACACAAATAAAACCCTGCAAAACGCACACAAATAAAACCCTGCAAAACGCACACAAATAAAACCCTGCAAAACGCACACAAATAAAACCCTGCAAAACGCACACAAATAAAACCCTGCAAAACGCACACAAATAAAACCCTGCAAAACGCACACAAATAAAACCCTGCAAAACGCACACAAATAAAACCCTGCAAAACGCACACAAATAAAACCCTGCAAAACGCACACAAATAAAACCCTGCAAAACGCACACAAATAAAACCCTGCAAAACGCACACAAATAAAACCCTGCAAAACGCACACAAATAAAACCCTGCAAAACGCACACAAATAAAACCCTGCAAAACGCACACAAATAAAACCCTGCAAAACGCACACAAATAAAACCCTGCAAAACGCACACAAATAAAACCCTGCAAAACGCACACAAATAAAACCCTGCAAAACGCACACAAATAAAACCCTGCAAAACGCACACAAATAAAACCCTGCAAAACGCACACAAATAAAACCCTGCAAAACGCACACAAATAAAACCCTGCAAAACGCACACAAATAAAACCCTGCAAAACGCACACAAATAAAACCCTGCAAAACGCACACAAATAAAACCCTGCAAAACGCACACAAATAAAACCCTGCAAAACGCACACAAATAAAACCCTGCAAAACGCACACAAATAAAACCCTGCAAAACGCACACAAATAAAACCCTGCAAAACGCACACAAATAAAACCCTGCAAAACGCACACAAATAAAACCCTGCAAAACGCACACAAATAAAACCCTGCAAAACGCACACAAATAAAACCCTGCAAAACGCACACAAATAAAACCCTGCAAAACGCACACAAATAAAACCCTGCAAAACGCACACAAATAAAACCCTGCAAAACGCACACAAATAAAACCCTGCAAAACGCACACAAATAAAACCCTGCAAAACGCACACAAATAAAACCCTGCAAAACGCACACAAATAAAACCCTGCAAAACGCACACAAATAAAACCCTGCAAAACGCACACAAATAAAACCCTGCAAAACGCACACAAATAAAACCCTGCAAAACGCACACAAATAAAACCCTGCAAAACGCACACAAATAAAACCCTGCAAAACGCACACAAATAAAACCCTGCAAAACGCACACAAATAAAACCCTGCAAAACGCACACAAATAAAACCCTGCAAAACGCACACAAATAAAACCCTGCAAAACGCACACAAATAAAACCCTGCAAAACGCACACAAATAAAACCCTGCAAAACGCACACAAATAAAACCCTGCAAAACGCACACAAATAAAACCCTGCAAAACGCACACAAATAAAACCCTGCAAAACGCACACAAATAAAACCCTGCAAAACGCACACAAATAAAACCCTGCAAAACGCACACAAATAAAACCCTGCAAAACGCACACAAATAAAACCCTGCAAAACGCACACAAATAAAACCCTGCAAAACGCACACAAATAAAACCCTGCAAAACGCACACAAATAAAACCCTGCAAAACGCACACAAATAAAACCCTGCAAAACGCACACAAATAAAACCCTGCAAAACGCACACAAATAAAACCCTGCAAAACGCACACAAATAAAACCCTGCAAAACGCACACAAATAAAACCCTGCAAAACGCACACAAATAAAACCCTGCAAAACGCACACAAATAAAACCCTGCAAAACGCACACAAATAAAACCCTGCAAAACGCACACAAATAAAACCCTGCAAAACGCACACAAATAAAACCCTGCAAAACGCACACAAATAAAACCCTGCAAAACGCACACAAATAAAACCCTGCAAAACGCACACAAATAAAACCCTGCAAAACGCACACAAATAAAACCCTGCAAAACGCACACAAATAAAACCCTGCAAAACGCACACAAATAAAACCCTGCAAAACGCACACAAATAAAACCCTGCAAAACGCACACAAATAAAACCCTGCAAAACGCACACAAATAAAACCCTGCAAAACGCACACAAATAAAACCCTGCAAAACGCACACAAATAAAACCCTGCAAAACGCACAAATAAAACCCTGCAAAACGCACACAAATAAAACCCTGCAAAACGCACACAAATAAAACCCTGCAAAACGCACACAAATAAAACCCTGCAAAACGCACACAAATAAAACCCTGCAAAACGCACACAAATAAAACCCTGCAAAACGCACACAAATAAAACCCTGCAAAACGCACACAAATAAAACCCTGCAAAACGCACACAAATAAAACCCTGCAAAACGCACACAAATAAAACCCTGCAAAACGCACACAAATAAAACCCTGCAAAACGCACACAAATAAAACCCTGCAAAACGCACACAAATAAAACCCTGCAAAACGCACACAAATAAAACCCTGCAAAACGCACACAAATAAAACCCTGCAAAACGCACACAAATAAAACCCTGCAAAACGCACACAAATAAAACCCTGCAAAACGCACACAAATAAAACCCTGCAAAACGCACACAAATAAAACCCTGCAAAACGCACACAAATAAAACCCTGCAAAACGCACACAAATAAAACCCTGCAAAACGCACACAAATAAAACCCTGCAAAACGCACACAAATAAAACCCTGCAAAACGCACACAAATAAAACCCTGCAAAACGCACACAAATAAAACCCTGCAAAACGCACACAAATAAAACCCTGCAAAACGCACACAAATAAAACCCTGCAAAACGCACACAAATAAAACCCTGCAAAACGCACACAAATAAAACCCTGCAAAACGCACACAAATAAAACCCTGCAAAACGCACACAAATAAAACCCTGCAAAACGCACACAAATAAAACCCTGCAAAACGCACACAAATAAAACCCTGCAAAACGCACACAAATAAAACCCTGCAAAACGCACACAAATAAAACCCTGCAAAACGCACACAAATAAAACCCTGCAAAACGCACACAAATAAAACCCTGCAAAACGCACACAAATAAAACCCTGCAAAACGCACACAAATAAAACCCTGCAAAACGCACACAAATAAAACCCTGCAAAACGCACACAAATAAAACCCTGCAAAACGCACACAAATAAAACCCTGCAAAACGCACACAAATAAAACCCTGCAAAACGCACACAAATAAAACCCTGCAAAACGCACACAAATAAAACCCTGCAAAACGCACACAAATAAAACCCTGCAAAACGCACACAAATAAAACCCTGCAAAACGCACAAATAAAACCCTGCAAAACGCACACAAATAAAACCCTGCAAAACGCACACAAATAAAACCCTGCAAAACGCACACAAATAAAACCCTGCAAAACGCACACAAATAAAACCCTGCAAAACGCACACAAATAAAACCCTGCAAAACGCACACAAATAAAACCCTGCAAAACGCACACAAATAAAACCCTGCAAAACGCACACAAATAAAACCCTGCAAAACGCACACAAATAAAACCCTGCAAAACGCACACAAATAAAACCCTGCAAAACGCACAAATAAAACCCTGCAAAACGCACACAAATAAAACCCTGCAAAACGCACACAAATAAAACCCTGCAAAACGCACACAAATAAAACCCTGCAAACACAAATAAAACCCTGCAAAATGCACACAAATAAAACCCTGCAAAACGCACACAAATAAAACCCTGCAAAACGCACACAAATAAAACCCTGCAAAATGCACACAAATAAAACCCTACAAAACGCACACAAATAAAACCGTGCAAAACGCACACAAATAAAACCCTGCAAAACGCACACAAATAAAACC
The DNA here is from genome assembly GCF_017639515.1 of Carcharodon carcharias. NCBI lineage: Eukaryota > Metazoa > Chordata > Chondrichthyes > Lamniformes > Lamnidae > Carcharodon > Carcharodon carcharias. The sequence goes on from NC_054468.1 coordinate 232,034,189, forward strand.
CTGCAAAACGCACACAAATAAAACCCTGCAAAACGCACACAATAAAACCCTGCAAAACGCACACAAATAAAACCCTGCAAAACGCACACAAATAAAACCCTGCAAAACGCACACAAATAAAACCCTGCAAAACGCACACAAATAAAACCCTGCAAAACGCACACAAATAAAACCCTGCAAAACGCACACAAATAAAACCCTGCAAAACGCACACAAATAAAACCCTGCAAAACGCACACAAATAAAACCCTGCAAAACGCACACAAATAAAACCCTGCAAAACGCACACAAATAAAACCCTGCAAAACGCACACAAATAAAACCCTGCAAAACGCACACAAATAAAACCCTGCAAAACGCACACAAAAAACCCTGCAAAACGCACACAAATAAAACCCTGCAAAACGCACACAAATAAAACCCTGCAAAACGCACACAAATAAAACCCTGCAAAACGCACACAAATAAAACCCTGCAAAACGCACACAAATAAAACCCTGCAAAACGCACACAAATAAAACCCTGCAAAACGCACACAAATAAAACCCTGCAAAACGCACACAAATAAAACCCTGCAAAACGCACACAATAAAACCCTGCAAAACGCACACAAATAAAACCCTGCAAAACGCACACAAATAAAACCCTGCAAAACGCACACAAATAAAACCCTGCAAAACGCACACAAATAAAACCCTGCAAAACGCACACAAATAAAACCCTGCAAAACGCACACAAATAAAACCCTGCAAAACGCACACAAATAAAACCCTGCAAAACGCACACAAATAAAACCCTGCAAAACGCACACAAATAAAACCCTGCAAAACGCACACAAATAAAACCCTGCAAAACGCACACAAATAAAACCCTGCAAAACGCACACAAATAAAACCCTGCAAAACGCACACAAATAAAACCCTGCAAAACGCACACAAATAAAACCCTGCAAAACGCACACAAATAAAACCCTGCAAAACGCACACAAATAAAACCCTGCAAAACGCACACAAATAAAACCCTGCAAAACGCACACAAATAAAACCCTGCAAAACGCACACAAATAAAACCCTGCAAAACGCACACAAATAAAACCCTGCAAAACGCACACAAATAAAACCCTGCAAAACGCACACAAATAAAACCCTGCAAAACGCACACAAATAAAACCCTGCAAAACGCACACAAATAAAACCCTGCAAAACGCACACAAATAAAACCCTGCAAAACGCACACAAATAAAACCCTGCAAAACGCACACAAATAAAACCCTGCAAAACGCACACAAATAAAACCCTGCAAAACGCACACAAATAAAACCCTGCAAAACGCACACAAATAAAACCCTGCAAAACGCACACAAATAAAACCCTGCAAAACGCACACAAATAAAACCCTGCAAAACGCACACAAATAAAACCCTGCAAAACGCACACAAATAAAACCCTGCAAAACGCACACAAATAAAACCCTGCAAAACGCACACAAATAAAACCCTGCAAAACGCACACAAATAAAACCCTGCAAAACGCACACAAATAAAACCCTGCAAAACGCACACAAATAAAACCCTGCAAAACGCACACAAATAAAACCCTGCAAAACGCACACAAATAAAACCCTGCAAAACGCACACAAATAAAACCCTGCAAAACGCACACAAATAAAACCCTGCAAAACGCACACAAATAAAACCCTGCAAAACGCACACAAATAAAACCCTGCAAAACGCACACAAATAAAACCCTGCAAAACGCACACAAATAAAACCCTGCAAAACGCACACAAATAAAACCCTGCAAAACGCACACAAATAAAACCCTGCAAAACGCACACAAATAAAACCCTGCAAAACGCACACAAATAAAACCCTGCAAAACGCACACAAATAAAACCCTGCAAAACGCACACAAATAAAACCCTGCAAAACGCACACAAATAAAACCCTGCAAAACGCACACAAATAAAACCCTGCAAAACGCACACAAATAAAACCCTGCAAAACGCACACAAATAAAACCCTGCAAAACGCACACAAATAAAACCCTGCAAAACGCACACAAATAAAACCCTGCAAAACGCACACAAATAAAACCCTGCAAAACGCACACAAATAAAACCCTGCAAAACGCACACAAATAAAACCCTGCAAAACGCACACAAATAAAACCCTGCAAAACGCACACAAATAAAACCCTGCAAAACGCACACAAATAAAACCCTGCAAAACGCACACAAATAAAACCCTGCAAAACGCACACAAATAAAACCCTGCAAAACGCACACAAATAAAACCCTGCAAAACGCACACAAATAAAACCCTGCAAAACGCACACAAATAAAACCCTGCAAAACGCACACAAATAAAACCCTGCAAAACGCACACAAATAAAACCCTGCAAAACGCACACAAATAAAACCCTGCAAAACGCACACAAATAAAACCCTGCAAAACGCACACAAATAAAACCCTGCAAAACGCACAAATAAAACCCTGCAAAACGCACACAAATAAAACCCTGCAAAACGCACACAAATAAAACCCTGCAAAACGCACACAAATAAAACCCTGCAAAACGCACACAAATAAAACCCTGCAAAACGCACACAAATAAAACCCTGCAAAACGCACACAAATAAAACCCTGCAAAACGCACACAAATAAAACCCTGCAAAACGCACACAAATAAAACCCTGCAAAACGCACACAAATAAAACCCTGCAAAACGCACACAAATAAAACCCTGCAAAACGCACACAAATAAAACCCTGCAAAACGCACACAAATAAAACCCTGCAAAACGCACACAAATAAAACCCTGCAAAACGCACACAAATAAAACCCTGCAAAACGCACACAAATAAAACCCTGCAAAACGCACACAAATAAAACCCTGCAAAACGCACACAAATAAAACCCTGCAAAACGCACACAAATAAAACCCTGCAAAACGCACACAAATAAAACCCTGCAAAACGCACACAAATAAAACCCTGCAAAACGCACACAAATAAAACCCTGCAAAACGCACACAAATAAAACCCTGCAAAACGCACACAAATAAAACCCTGCAAAACGCACACAAATAAAACCCTGCAAAACGCACACAAATAAAACCCTGCAAAACGCACACAAATAAAACCCTGCAAAACGCACACAAATAAAACCCTGCAAAACGCACACAAATAAAACCCTGCAAAACGCACACAAATAAAACCCTGCAAAACGCACAAATAAAACCCTGCAAAACGCACACAAATAAAACCCTGCAAAACGCACACAAATAAAACCCTGCAAAACGCACACAAATAAAACCCTGCAAAACGCACACAAATAAAACCCTGCAAAACGCACACAAATAAAACCCTGCAAAACGCACACAAATAAAACCCTGCAAAACGCACACAAATAAAACCCTGCAAAACGCACACAAATAAAACCCTGCAAAACGCACACAAATAAAACCCTGCAAAACGCACACAAATAAAACCCTGCAAAACGCACACAAATAAAACCCTGCAAAACGCACACAAATAAAACCCTGCAAAACGCACACAAATAAAACCCTGCAAAACGCACACAAATAAAACCCTGCAAAACGCACACAAATAAAACCCTGCAAAACGCACACAAATAAAACCCTGCAAAACGCACACAAATAAAACCCTGCAAAACGCACACAAATAAAACCCTGCAAAACGCACAAATAAAACCCTGCAAAACGCACACAAATAAAACCCTGCAAAACGCACACAAATAAAACCCTGCAAAACGCACACAAATAAAACCCTGCAAAACGCACACAAATAAAACCCTGCAAAACGCACACAAATAAAACCCTGCAAAACGCACACAAATAAAACCCTGCAAAACGCACACAAATAAAACCCTGCAAAACGCACACAAATAAAACCCTGCAAAACGCACACAAATAAAACCCTGCAAAACGCACACAAATAAAACCCTGCAAAACGCACACAAATAAAACCCTGCAAAACGCACACAAATAAAACCCTGCAAAACGCACACAAATAAAACCCTGCAAAACGCACACAAATAAAACCCTGCAAAACGCACACAAATAAAACCCTGCAAAACGCACACAAATAAAACCCTGCAAAACGCACACAAATAAAACCCTGCAAAACGCACACAAATAAAACCCTGCAAAACGCACACAAATAAAACCCTGCAAAACGCACACAAATAAAACCCTGCAAAACGCACACAAATAAAACCCTGCAAAACGCACACAAATAAAACCCTGCAAAACGCACACAAATAAAACCCTGCAAAACGCACACAAATAAAACCCTGCAAAACGCACACAAATAAAACCCTGCAAAACGCACACAAATAAAACCCTGCAAAACGCACACAAATAAAACCCTGCAAAACGCACACAAATAAAACCCTGCAAAACGCACACAAATAAAACCCTGCAAAACGCACACAAATAAAACCCTGCAAAACGCACACAAATAAAACCCTGCAAAACGCACACAAATAAAACCCTGCAAAACGCACACAAATAAAACCCTGCAAAACGCACACAAATAAAACCCTGCAAAACGCACACAAATAAAACCCTGCAAAACGCACACAAATAAAACCCTGCAAAACGCACACAAATAAAACCCTGCAAAACGCACACAAATAAAACCCTGCAAAACGCACACAAATAAAACCCTGCAAAACACACACAAATAAAACCCTACAAAACGCACACAAATAAAACCCTGCAAAACGCACACAAATAAAACCCTGCAAAACGCACACAAATAAAACCCTGCAAAACGCACACATAAAACCCTGCAAAACGCACACAAATAAAACCCTGCAAAACGCACACAAATAAAACCCTGCAAAACGCACACAAATAAAACCCTGCAAAACGCACACAAATAAAACCCTGCAAAACGCACACAAATAAAACCCTGCAAAACGCACACAAATAAAACCCTGCAAAACGCACACAAATAAAACCCTGCAAAACGCACACAAATAAAACCCTGCAAAACGCACACAAATAAAACCCTGCAAAACGCACACAAATAAAACCCTGCAAAACGCACACAAATAAAACCCTGCAAAACGCACACAAATAAAACCCTGCAAAACGCACAAATAAAACCCTGCAAAACGCACACAAATAAAACCCTGCAAAACGCACACAAATAAAACCCTGCAAAACGCACACAAATAAAACCCTGCAAAACGCACACAAATAAAACCCTGCAAAACGCACACAAATAAAACCCTGCAAAACGCACACAAATAAAACCCTGCAAAACGCACACAAATAAAACCCTGCAAAACGCACACAAATAAAACCCTGCAAAACGCACACAAATAAAACCCTGCAAAACGCACACAAATAAAACCCTGCAAAACGCACACAAATAAAACCCTGCAAAACGCACACAAATAAAACCCTGCAAAACGCACACAAATAAAACCCTGCAAAACGCACACAAATAAAACCCTGCAAAACGCACACAAATAAAACCCTGCAAAACGCACACAAATAAAACCCTGCAAAACGCACACAAATAAAACCCTGCAAAACGCACACAAATAAAACCCTGCAAAACGCACACAAATAAAACCCTGCAAAACGCACACAAATAAAACCCTGCAAAACGCACACAAATAAAACCCTGCAAAACGCACACAAATAAAACCCTGCAAAACGCACACAAATAAAACCCTGCAAAACGCACACAAATAAAACCCTGCAAAACGCACACAAATAAAACCCTGCAAAACGCACACAAATAAAACCCTGCAAAACGCACACAAATAAAACCCTGCAAAACGCACACAAATAAAACCCTGCAAAACGCACACAAATAAAACCCTGCAAAACGCACACAAATAAAACCCTGCAAAACGCACACAAATAAAACCCTGCAAAACGCACACAAATAAAACCCTGCAAAACGCACACAAATAAAACCCTGCAAAACGCACACAAATAAAACCCTGCAAAACGCACACAAATAAAACCCTGCAAAACGCACACAAATAAAACCCTGCAAAACGCACACAAATAAAACCCTGCAAAACGCACACAAATAAAACCCTGCAAAACGCACACAAATAAAACCCTGCAAAACGCACACAAATAAAACCCTGCAAAACGCACACAAATAAAACCCTGCAAAACGCACACAAATAAAACCCTGCAAAACGCACACAAATAAAACCCTGCAAAACGCACACAAATAAAACCCTGCAAAACGCACACAAATAAAACCCTGCAAAACGCACACAAATAAAACCCTGCAAAACGCACACAAATAAAACCCTGCAAAACGCACACAAATAAAACCCTGCAAAACGCACACAAATAAAACCCTGCAAAACGCACACAAATAAAACCCTGCAAAACGCACACAAATAAAACCCTGCAAAACGCACACAAATAAAACCCTGCAAAACGCACACAAATAAAACCCTGCAAAACGCACACAAATAAAACCCTGCAAAACGCACACAAATAAAACCCTGCAAAACGCACACAAATAAAACCCTGCAAAACGCACACAAATAAAACCCTGCAAAACGCACACAAATAAAACCCTGCAAAACGCACACAAATAAAACCCTGCAAAACGCACACAAATAAAACCCTGCAAAACGCACACAAATAAAACCCTGCAAAACGCACAAATAAAACCCTGCAAAACGCACACAAATAAAACCCTGCAAAACGCACACAAATAAAACCCTGCAAAACGCACACAAATAAAACCCTGCAAAACGCACACAAATAAAACCCTGCAAAACGCACACAAATAAAACCCTGCAAAACGCACACAAATAAAACCCTGCAAAACGCACACAAATAAAACCCTGCAAAACGCACACAAATAAAACCCTGCAAAACGCACACAATAAAACCCTGCAAAACGCACACAAATAAAACCCTGCAAAACGCACACAAATAAAACCCTGCAAAACGCACACAAATAAAACCCTGCAAAACGCACACAAATAAAACCCTGCAAAACGCACACAAATAAAACCCTGCAAAACGCACACAAATAAAACCCTGCAAAACGCACACAAATAAAACCCTGCAAAACGCACACAAATAAAACCCTGCAAAACGCACACAAATAAAACCCTGCAAAACGCACACAAATAAAACCCTGCAAAACGCACACAAATAAAACCCTGCAAAACGCACACAAATAAAACCCTGCAAAACGCACACAAATAAAACCCTGCAAAACGCACACAAATAAAACCCTGCAAAACGCACACAAATAAAACCCTGCAAAACGCACACAAATAAAACCCTGCAAAACGCACACAAATAAAACCCTGCAAAACGCACACAAATAAAACCCTGCAAAACGCACACAAATAAAACCCTGCAAAACGCACACAAATAAAACCCTGCAAAACGCACACAAATAAAACCCTGCAAAACGCACACAAATAAAACCCTGCAAAACGCACACAAATAAAACCCTGCAAAACGCACACAAATAAAACCCTGCAAAACGCACACAAATAAAACCCTGCAAAACGCACACAAATAAAACCCTGCAAAACGCACACAAATAAAACCCTGCAAAACGCACACAAATAAAACCCTGCAAAACGCACACAAATAAAACCCTGCAAAACGCACACAAATAAAACCCTGCAAAACGCACACAAATAAAACCCTGCAAAACGCACACAAATAAAACCCTGCAAAACGCACACAAATAAAACCCTGCAAAACGCACACAAATAAAACCCTGCAAAACGCACACAAATAAAACCCTGCAAAACGCACACAAATAAAACCCTGCAAAACGCACACAAATAAAACCCTGCAAAACGCACACAAATAAAACCCTGCAAAACGCACACAAATAAAACCCTGCAAAACGCACACAAATAAAACCCTGCAAAACGCACACAAATAAAACCCTGCAAAACGCACACAAATAAAACCCTGCAAAACGCACACAAATAAAACCCTGCAAAACGCACACAAATAAAACCCTGCAAAACGCACACAAATAAAACCCTGCAAAACGCACACAAATAAAACCCTGCAAAACGCACACAAATAAAACCCTGCAAAACGCACACAAATAAAACCCTGCAAAACGCACACAAATAAAACCCTGCAAAACGCACACAAATAAAACCCTGCAAAACGCACACAAATAAAACCCTGCAAAACGCACACAAATAAAACCCTGCAAAACGCACACAAATAAAACCCTGCAAAACGCACACAATAAAACCCTGCAAAACGCACACAAATAAAACCCTGCAAAACGCACACAAATAAAACCCTGCAAAACGCACACAAATAAAACCCTGCAAAACGCACACAAATAAAACCCTGCAAAACGCACACAAATAAAACCCTGCAAAACGCACACAAATAAAACCCTGCAAAACGCACACAAATAAAACCCTGCAAAACGCACACAAATAAAACCCTGCAAAACGCACAAATAAAACCCTGCAAAACGCACACAAATAAAACCCTGCAAAACGCACACAAATAAAACCCTGCAAAACGCACACAAATAAAACCCTGCAAAACGCACACAAATAAAACCCTGCAAAACGCACACAAATAAAACCCTGCAAAACGCACACAAATAAAACCCTGCAAAACGCACACAAATAAAACCCTGCAAAACGCACACAAATAAAACCCTGCAAAACGCACACAAATAAAACCCTGCAAAACGCACACAAATAAAACCCTGCAAAACGCACACAAATAAAACCCTGCAAAACGCACACAAATAAAACCCTGCAAAACGCACACAAATAAAACCCTGCAAAACGCACACAAATAAAACCCTGCAAAACGCACACAAATAAAACCCTGCAAAACGCACACAAATAAAACCCTGCAAAACGCACACAAATAAAACCCTGCAAAACGCACACAAATAAAACCCTGCAAAACGCACACAAATAAAACCCTGCAAAACGCACACAAATAAAACCCTGCAAAACGCACACAAATAAAACCCTGCAAAACGCACACAAATAAAACCCTGCAAAACGCACACAAATAAAACCCTGCAAAACGCACACAAATAAAACCCTGCAAAACGCACACAAATAAAACCCTGCAAAACGCACACAAATAAAACCCTGCAAAACGCACACAAATAAAACCCTGCAAAACGCACACAAATAAAACCCTGCAAAACGCACACAAATAAAACCCTGCAAAACGCACACAAATAAAACCCTGCAAAACGCACACAAATAAAACCCTGCAAAACGCACACAAATAAAACCCTGCAAAACGCACACAAATAAAACCCTGCAAAACGCACACAAATAAAACCCTGCAAAACGCACACAAATAAAACCCTGCAAAACGCACAAATAAAACCCTGCAAAACGCACACAAATAAAACCCTGCAAAACGCACACAAATAAAACCCTGCAAAACGCACACAAATAAAACCCTGCAAAACGCACACAAATAAAACCCTGCAAAACGCACACAAATAAAACCCTGCAAAACGCACAAATAAAACCCTGCAAAACGCACACAAATAAAACCCTGCAAAACGCACACAAATAAAACCCTGCAAAACGCACACAAATAAAACCCTGCAAAACGCACACAAATAAAACCCTGCAAAACGCACACAAATAAAACCCTGCAAAACGCACACAAATAAAACCCTGCAAAACGCACACAAATAAAACCCTGCAAAACGCACACAAATAAAACCCTGCAAAACGCACACAAATAAAACCCTGCAAAACGCACACAAATAAAACCCTGCAAAACGCACACAAATAAAACCCTGCAAAACGCACACAAATAAAACCCTGCAAAACGCACACAAATAAAACCCTGCAAAACGCACACAAATAAAACCCTGCAAAACGCACACAAATAAAACCCTGCAAAACGCACACAAATAAAACCCTGCAAAACGCACACAAATAAAACCCTGCAAAACGCACACAAATAAAACCCTGCAAAACGCACACAAATAAAACCCTGCAAAACGCACACAAATAAAACCCTGCAAAACGCACACAAATAAAACCCTGCAAAACGCACACAATAAAACCCTGCAAAACGCACACAAATAAAACCCTGCAAAACGCACACAAATAAAACCCTGCAAAACGCACACAAATAAAACCCTGCAAAACGCACACAAATAAAACCCTGCAAAACGCACACAAATAAAACCCTGCAAAACGCACACAAATAAAACCCTGCAAAACGCACACAAATAAAACCCTGCAAAACGCACACAAATAAAACCCTGCAAAACGCACACAAATAAAACCCTGCAAAACGCACACAAATAAAACCCTGCAAAACGCACACAAATAAAACCCTGCAAAACGCACACAAATAAAACCCTGCAAAACGCACACAAATAAAACCCTGCAAAACGCACACAAATAAAACCCTGCAAAACGCACACAAATAAAACCCTGCAAAACGCACACAAATAAAACCCTGCAAAACGCACACAAATAAAACCCTGCAAAACGCACACAAATAAAACCCTGCAAAACGCACACAAATAAAACCCTGCAAAACGCACACAAATAAAACCCTGCAAAACGCACACAAATAAAACCCTGCAAAACGCACACAAATAAAACCCTGCAAAACGCACACAAATAAAACCCTGCAAAACGCACACAAATAAAACCCTGCAAAACGCACACAAATAAAACCCTGCAAAACGCACACAAATAAAACCCTGCAAAACGCACACAAATAAAACCCTGCAAAACGCACACAAATAAAACCCTGCAAAACGCACACAAATAAAACCCTGCAAAACGCACACAAATAAAACCCTGCAAAACGCACACAAATAAAACCCTGCAAAACACACAAATAAAACCCTGCAAAACGCACACAAATAAAACCCTGCAAAACGCACACAAATAAAACCCTGCAAAACGCACACAAATAAAACCCTGCAAAACGCACACAAATAAAACCCTGCAAAACGCACACAAATAAAACCCTGCAAAACGCACACAAATAAAACCCTGCAAAACGCACACAAATAAAACCCTGCAAAACGCACACAAATAAAACCCTGCAAAACGCACACAAATAAAACCCTGCAAAACGCACACAAATAAAACCCTGCAAAACGCACACAAATAAAACCCTGCAAAACGCACACAAATAAAACCCTGCAAAACGCACACAAATAAAACCCTGCAAAACGCACACAAATAAAACCCTGCAAAACGCACACAAATAAAACCCTGCAAAACGCACACAAATAAAACCCTGCAAAACGCACACAAATAAAACCCTGCAAAACGCACACAAATAAAACCTTGCAAAACGCACACAGTAAAAACCTGCAAAACGCACACATAAAACCCTGCAAAACGCACACAAATAAAACCCTGCAAAACGCACACAAATAAAACCCTGCAAAACGCACACAAATAAAACCCTGCAAAACGCACACAAATAAAACCCTGCAAAACGCACACAAATAAAACCCTACAAAACGCACACAAATAAAACCCTGCAAAACGCACACATGTAAAACCCTGCAAAACGCACACAAATAAAACCCTGCAAAACGCACACAAATAAAACCCTGCAAAACGCACACAAATAAAACCCTGCAAAACGCACACAAATAAAACCCTGCAAAACGCACACAAGTAAAACCCTGCAAAACGCACACAAATAAAACCCTGCAAAACGCACACATGTAAAACCCTGCAAAACGCACGGAAATAAAACCCTGCAAACACACAAATAAAACGCTGCAAAACGCACACAAATAAAACCCTGCAAAACGCACACATGTAAAACCCTGCAAAACGCACACAAATAAACCCTGCAAAAGCACACTATAAACCCTGCAAAACGCACACAAATAAAACCCTGCAAAACGCACACGTAAAAACCCTGCAAAACGCACACAAATAAAACCCTGCAAAACGCACACAATTAAAACCCTGCAAAACGCACACAAATAAAACCCTGCAAACGCACACATATAAAACCCTGCAAAACGCACACAAATAAAACCCTGCAAAACGCACAAATAAAACCCTGCAAAATGCACACATATAAAACCCTACAAAACGCACACAAGTAAAACCCTGCAAACCGCACACAATAAACCCTGCAAAACGCACACATGTAAAACCCTGCAAAACGCACAAAGTAAAACCCTGCAAAATCACACAAATAAAACCCTGCAAAACGCACACAAATAAAACCCTGCAAAACGCACACAAATAAAACCCTGCAAAATGCATACAATAAAACCCTGCAAAACGCACGACAATAAAACCCTGCAAAACGCACACAAATAAAACCCTGCAAAACACACAATTAAAACCCTGCAAAACGCACACAAATAAAACCCTGCAAAACGCACACAATTAAAACCCTGCAAAACGCACACAAATAAAACCCTGCAAAATGCACACAAATAAAACCCTGCAAAACGCACACAAATAAAACCCTGCAAAACGCATAAAATTAAAACCCTGCAAACGCATACATATAAAACCCTGCAAAATGCACACAAATAAAACCCTGCAAAATGCACGGAAATAAAAACCCTGCAAAACGACACAAATAAAACCTGCAAAACGCACACAATAAAACCCTGCAAAATGCACACATATAAAACCCTGCAAAACGCACCTACAAATAAAAACCTGCAAAACGCACACATGAATAAAACCCTGCAAAACGCACGACAACTAAAACCTGCAAAAACGCACACAAATAAACACCCTGCAAAACGCACACATATAAAACCCTGCAAATGCACACAATATAAAACCCTGCAAAAGCACACAAATAAAACCCTGCCAAAACGCACACGAAAAAAACCCTGCAAAACGCACACAAATAAAACCCTGCAAAACGCACACGTAAAACCCTGCAAACGCACACAAATAAAACCCTGCAAAAACGCACACAAATAAAACCCTGCAAAACGCAACAAGTAAAACCCTGCAAAACGCACACAAATAAAACCCTGCAAAACGCACACAAGTAAAACCCTGCAAAACGCACACAAATAAAACCCTGCAAAACGCACACAAATAAAACCCTGCAAAACGCACACAAATAAAACCCTGCAAAACGCATACAAATAAAACCCTGCAAAACGCACACAAATAAAACCCTGCAAAACGAACACAAATAAAACCCTGCAAAACGCACAAATAAACCCTGCAAAACACACAAATAAACCCTGCAAAACGCACACAAATAAACCCTGCAAAACGCACACAAATAAAATCCTGCAAAACGTACACAAATAAAACCCTGCAAAACGCACACAAATAAAACCCTGCAAAACGCACACAAATAAAACCCTGCAAAACGCACACATTAAAACCCTGCAAAATGCACACAAATAAAACCCTGACAAAACGCACACATTAAAACCCTGCAAAACGCACACAAATAAAACCCTGCAAAACGCACACAGTAAAACCCTGCAAAACGCACACAAATAAAAACCCTGCAAAATGCACACAAATAAAACCCTGCAAAACGCACACAAATAAAACCCTGCAAACGCACAGCAAGTAAAAACCCTGCAAAATGCACACAAATAAAACCCTGCAAAACGCACACAAATAAAACCCTGCAAAACGCACACAAATAAAACCCTGCAAAACGCACACAAGTAAAACCCTGTAAAACGCACGGAAATAAAACCCTGCAAAACGCACACCTAAAACCCTGCAAAACGCACACAAATAAAACCCTGCAAAACGCACACAAATAAAACCCTGCAAAACGCACACAAATGAAACCTTGCAAAACGCACACATATAAAACCCTGCAAAACGCACACAAATAAAACCCTGCAAAACGCACACTAGACTAAAACCCTGCAAAACGCACACAAATAAAACCCTGCAAAACGCACACAATTAAAACCCTGCAAAACGCACACATTAAAACCTGCAAAACGCACACAATTAAAACCCTGCAAAACGCACACAAATAAAACCCTGCAAAACGCATAAAAGTAAAACCCTGCGAAACGCATACATATAAAACCCTGCAAAACGCACACAAATAAAACCCTGCAAAACGCATACAAATAAAACCCTGCAAATCGCACAGAATAAAACCCTGCAAAACGGCACACAATAAAACCCTGCAAAATGCACACAAATAAAACCCTGCAAAACGCACACTAAATAAAACCCTGCAAAACGCACACAAGTAAAACCCTGCAAAACGCACACATGTAAAACCCTGCAAAACGCACACAATAAAACCCTGCAAACGCACACAAATAAAACCCTGCAAAACGCACACAATTAAAACCCTGCAAAACGCACACAAATAAAACCCTGCAAAACGCACACAAATAAAACCCTGCAAAACGCACACAAATAAAACCCTGCAAAACGCACACATATAAAACCCTGCAAAACGCACACATGTAAAACCCTGCAAAACGCACACAAGTAAAACCCTGCAAAACGCACACATATAAAACCCTGCAAAAAGCACACAAATAAAACCCTGCAAAACGCACACAAATAAAACCCTGCAAAACGCACACAAATAAAACCCTGCAAAACGCACACAAATAAAACCCTGCAAAACGCACACAAATAAAACCCTGCAAAACGCACACAGTAAAACCCTACAAAACGCACACAAATAAAACCCTGCAAAATGCACACGTAAAACCCTGCAAAACGCACACAAATAAAACCCTGCAAAATGCACACAATTAAAACCCTGCAAAACGCACACAAATAAAACCCTGCAAAATGCACACATGTAAAACCCTGCAAAACGCACACAAATAAAACCCTGCAAAAGCACACAAATAAAACCCTGCAAAACGCACACAAATAAAACCCTGCAAAACGCACACATGTAAAACCCTGCAAAATGCACACAAATAAAACCCTGCAAAACGCACACAAATAAAACCCTGCAAAACGCACACAAATAAAACCCTGCAAAACGCACACGTAAAACCCTGCAAAACGCACACAAATAAAACCCTGCAAAACGCACACAAATAAAACCCTGCAAAACGCACACAAATAAAACCCTGCAAAACGCACACAATAAAACCCTAGCAAAACGCACACAAATAAAACCCTGCAAAACGCACACAAGTAAAACCCTGCAAAACGCACACAATAAAACCCTGCAAAACGCACACAAGTAAAACCCTGCAAAACGCACACATATAAAACCTGCAAAACGCACAAGTAAAACCCTGCAAACGCACACAAATAAAACCCTGCAAAACGCACACAAATAAAACCCTGCAAAACGCACACATGTAAAACCCTGCAAAACGCACACAAATAAAACCCTGCAAAACGCACACAAATAAAACCCTGCAAAACGCACACAATAAAACCCTGCAAAACGCACACAAATAAAACCCTGCAAAACGCACACAAATAAAACCCTGCAAAACGCACACAAATAAACCCTGCAAAATGCACACAAATAAAACCCTGCAAAACGCACACAAATAAAACCCTGCAAAACGCACACATCTAAAACCCTGCAAAACGCACACAAATAAAACCCTGCAAAACGCACACATGTAAAACCATGCAAAACGCACACAAATAAAACCCTGCAAAACGCACACAAATAAAACCCTGAAAAACGCACACATGTAAAACCCTGCAAAACGCACATGTAAAACCCAGCAAAACACACAAATAAAACCCTGCAAAACGCACACAAATAAAACCCTGCAAAACGCACACATGTAAAACCCTGCAAAATGCACACAAATAAAACCCTGCAAAACGCACACAAATAAAACCCTGCAAAACGCACACAAGTAAAACCCTGCAAAACGCACACAATTAAAACCCTGCAAAACGCACACAAATAAAACCCTGCAAAACGCACACAAATAAAACCCTGCAAAACGCACACAAATAAAACCCTGCAAAACGCACACAAATAAAACCCTGCAAAACGCACACAAATAAAACCCTGCAAAACGCACAAAATAAAACCCTGCAAAACGCACACGTTAAACCCTGCAAAACGCTAACAAGTAAAACCCTGAACAACGCACACATGTAAAACACTGCAAAACGCACACAATAAAACCTGCAAAAGCACACATGTAAAACCCTGGCAAAACGCACACAAATAAAAACCCTGCAAAACTGCACACATGTAAAACCCTGCAAAACGCACACAAATAAAACCCTGCAAAACACACACAAATAAAACCCTGCAAAACGCACACAAATAAAACCCTGCAAAATGCACACGTAAAACCCTGCAAAACGCACACAAATAAAACCCTGCAAAATGCACACAAATAAAACCCTGCAAAACGCACACAAATAAAGACCTGCAAAATGCACACATGTAAAACCCTGCAAAACGCACACAAATAAAACCCTGCAAAACGCACACATGTAAAACCCTGCAAAATGCACACAAATAAAACCCTGCAAAACGCACACAAATAAAACCCTGCAAAACGCACACAAATAAAACCCTGCAAAACGCACACAAATAAAACCCTGCAAAATGCACACGTAAAACCCTGCAAAACGCACACAAATAAAACCCTGCAAAACGCACACATATAAAACCCTGCAAAACGCACACAAAGAAAACCCTGCAAAACGCACACAAATAAAACCTGAAAAACGCACACAAATAAAACCCTGCAAAACGCACACATATAAAACCCTGCAAAATGCACAAATGTAAAACCCTGCAAAACGCACACAAAGTAAAACCCTTGCAAAACGCACACAAATAAAACCCTGCAAACGCACACAAATAAAACCTGCAAAACGCACACAAATAAAACCCTGCAAAACGCACACAAATAAAACCCTGCAAAACGCACACAGTAAAACCCTGCAAAACGCACACAAATAAAACCCTGCAAAACGCACACAAATAAAAACCTGCAAAACGCACACAAGTAAAACCCTGCAAAACGCACACAAATAAAACCCTGCAAAACGCATACAAATAAAACCCTGCAAAACGCACACAAATAAAACCCTGCAAAACGCACACAATAAAACCCTGCAAGACGCACACAAGTAAAACCCTGCAAAACGCACACAAATAAAACCCTGCAAAACGCACACAAATAAAACCCTGCAAAACGCACACGAAATAAAACCTGCAAAACGCACACATATAAAACCCTGCAAAACGCACACCTAAATCCCTGCAAAACGCACACAAATAAAACCCTGCAAAACGCACACAAATAAAACCCTGCAAAACGCACACGTAAAACCCTGCAAAACGCACACAAATAAAACCCTGCAAAACGCACACAAATAAAACCCTGCAAAACGCACACAAATAAAACCCTGCAAAACGCACACATGTAAAACCCTGCAAAACGCACACAAATAAAACCCTGCAAAACGCACACAAATAAAACCCTGCAAAACGCACACAAATAAAACCCTGCAAAACGCACACAAATAAAACCCTGCAAAACGCACACAAATAAAACCCTGCAAAACGCTCACAAATAAAACCCTGCAAAACGCACACAATAAAACCCTGCAAAACGCACACAATTAAAACCCTGCAAAACGCACACAAGTAAAACCCTGCAAAATGCACACAAATAAAACCCTGCAAAACGCACACAATTAAAACCCTGCAAAATGCACACAATAAAACCCTGCAAAATGCATACAAATAAAACCCTGCAAAACGCACACAAATAAAACCCTGCAAAACGCACACAATAAAACCCTGCAAAATGCATACAAATAAAACCCTGTAAAACGCACGGAAATAAAACCCTGCAAAACGCACACAAATAAAACCTTGCAAAACGCACACATGTAAAACCCTGCAAGACGCACACAAATAAAACCCTGCAAGACGCACACGAATAAAACCTTGCAAAACGCACACAAATAAAACCCTGCAAAACGCACACAAGTAAAACCCTGCAAAACGCACACAAATAAAACCCTGCAAAACGCACACAAGTAAAACCCTGCAAAACGCACACAAATAAAACCCTGCAAAAGCACACAATAAAACCCTGCAAAACGCACACAAATAAAACCCTGCAAAACGCACACAATAAAACCCTGCAAAACGCACACAGTAAAACCCTGCAAAGGCACACAAATAAAACCCTGCAAAACGCACACAAGTAAAACCCTGCAAAACGCACACTAAGTAAAACCCTGCAAAAACGCACACAAATAAAACCCTGCAAACGCACACAAATAAAACCCTGCAAAACGCACACATGTAAAACCCTGCAAAACGCACACAAATAAAACCCTGCAAAACGCACACAAATAAAACCCTGCAAAACGCACACAAATAAAACCTTGCATAACGCACACATGTAAATCCATGCAAAACGCACACATATACAACCCTGCAAAGCGCACACATGTACAACCCTGCAAAATGCACACAAATAAAACCCTGCAAAATGGACACATGTAAAACCCTGCAAAACGCACACAAATAAAACCCTGCAAAACGCACACAAATAAAACCCTGCAAGACGCACACAAATAAAACCCTGCAAAACGCACACAAATAAAACCCTGCAAAATGCATACAAATAAAACCCTGCAAAACGCACACAAATAAAACCCTGCAAAACGCACACAAATAAAACCCTGCAAAACGCACACAAATAAAACCCTGCAAAACGCACACAAATAAAACCCTGCAAAATGCACACATATAAAACCCTGCAAAATGCATACAAATAAAACCCTGCAAAAGCATACAAGTAAAACCCTGCAAAATGCACACAAATAAAACCCTGCAAAACGCACACAAGTAAAACCCTGCAAAAGCATACAAGTAAAACTCCTGCAAAACGCACGAAATAAAACCCTGCAAATCGCATACAAAGTAAAACCCCTGCAAAACGCACACAAGTAAAACCCTGCAAAACGCATACAAATAAAACCCTGCAAAACGCACACTATAAAACCCTGCAAAACGCACACAAATAAAACCCCGCAAAACGCACACATCTAAAACCCTGCAAACTGCACGCAAATAAAACCCTGCAAAAGGCACACATATTAAACCCTGCAAAACGCACACAAATAAAACCCTGCAAAACGCACAAGTAAAACCCTGCAAAACGCACACAAATAAAACCCTGCAAAACGCACACAAATAAAACCCTGCAAAATGCACACATATAAAACCCTGGCAAAACGCACACAAATAAAACCCTAGCAAAACGCACACAAGTAAAACCCTGCAAAACGCACACAAATAAAACCCTGCAAAAACGCACACATGTAAAACCCTGCAAAACGCACTACAACTAAAACCCTGCAAAACGCACACAAATAAAACCTGCAAATCGGCATACAAATAAAACCCTGCAAAACGCACGAAATAAAACCTTGCAAAAACGCACACAAATAAAACCCTGCAAAATGCACACATGTAAAACCCTGCAAAACGCACACAAATAAAACCCTGCAAAACACACATGTGAAACGCTGCAAAACGCACACAAATAAAACCCTGCAAAACGCACACAAATAAAACCCTGCAAAACGCACACAAATAAAACCCTGCAAAACGCACACAAATAAAACCCTGCAAAACGCACACAATAAAACCCTGCAAAACGCACACAATTAAAACCCTGCAAAGACGCATACAAATAAAACCCTGCAAATCGCACACAAATAAAACCCTGCAAAACGCACACATTAAAACCCTGCAAAACGCACAAATTAAAACCCTGCAAAACGCATACATAAAAACCCTGCAAAACGCATCACAAATAAAACCCTGCAAATCGCACAAATTAAAACCCTGCAAAACGCACACGAAATAAAACCCTGCAAAACGCACACAAATAAAACCCTGCAAAACGCACACATAAAACCCTGCAAAACGCACACAGTAAAAACCCTGCAAAACGCATACAAAGTAAAACCCTGAAAAACTGCAACAAATAAAACCCTGCAAAACGCACACAAATAAAACCCTGCAAAACGCACACAAATAAAACCCTGCAAAACGCACACAATAAAACCCTGCAAAACGCACACAAATAAAACCCTGCAAAACGCACACAAATAAAACCCTGCAAAACGCACACAAATAAAACCCTGCAAAACGCACACAAGTAAAACCCTGCAAAACGCACACAAATAAAACCCTGCAAAACGCACACAAATAAAACCCTGCAAAACGCACACAAATAAAACCCTGCAAAACGCACACAAATAAAACCCTGCAAAACGCACACAAATAAAACCCTGCAAAATGCACACAAATAAAACCCTGCAAAACGCACACAAATAAAACCCTGCAAAACGCACACAAATAAAACCCTGCAAAACGCACACAAATAAAACCCTGCAAAATGCACACATATAAAACCCTGCAAAACGCACACAAATAAAACCCTGCAAAACGCACACAAATAAAACCCTGCAAAACGCACACAAATAAAACCCTGCAAAACGCACACAAATAAAACCCTGCAAAACGCACACAAATAAAACCCTGCAAAACGCACACAAATAAAACCCTGCAAAATGCACACATGTAAAACCCTGCAAACTGCACGCAAATAAAACCCTGCAAAAGGCACACATGTAAAACCCTGCAAAACGCACACAAATAAAACCCTGCAAAATGCACACATGTAAAACCCTGCAAAACGCACGGAAATAAAACCCTGCAAAACACACATATGCAACGCTGCAAAACGCACACAAATAAACCCTGCAAAACGCACACATGTAAAACCCTGCAAAATGCACACAAATAAAACCCTACAAAACGCACACAAATAAAACCCTGCAAAACGCACCAAATAAAACCCTGCAAAATGCACACGTAAAACCCTGCAAAACGCACACAAATAAAACCCTGCAAAATGCACACAAATAAAACCCTGCAAAACGCACACAAATAAAACCCTGCAAAATGCACACATGTAAAACCCTGCAAAACGCACACAAATAAAACCCTGCAAAACGCACACATGTAAAACCCTGCAAAACGCACACAAATAAAACCCTGCAAAATGCACACAAATAAAACCCTGCAAAACGCACACAAATAAAACCCTGCAAAACGCACACAAAGTAAAACCCTGCAAAACGCATCACAAATAAAACCTGCAAAACGCACACAAGTAAAACCCTGCAAAACGCACACAACTAAAACCCTGCAAAATGCATACAAATAAAACCCTGCAAAACGCACAGAAATAAAACCCTGCAAAACGGACACGAATAAAACCCTGCAAAATGCACACATGTAAAACCCTGCAAGACGCACACAAATAAAACCCTGCAAAACGCACACGATAAAACCCTGCAAAATGCACACAATGTAAAACCCTGCTAAACGGCACACAAATAAAACCCTGCAAAACGCACACAAATAAAACCCTGCAAAACGCACACAAATAAAACCCTGCAAAACGCACAAAGTAAAAACCCTGCAAAAACGCACACAAATAAAACCCTGCAAAACGCACACAAATAAAACCCTGCAAAACGCACAAATGTAAAACCCTGCAAAAAGCACACAAATAAAACCATGCAAAACGCACCAAGTAAACCCTGCAAAACGCACACAATAAAACCCTGCAAACGCACACAAATAAAAACCCAGCAAAACGCACACATGTAAAACCCTGCAAAAAGCACACATAAAACCCTGCAAAACGCACACAAATAAAACCCTGCAAAACGCACACCTAAAACCCTGCAAAACGCACACAAAACCCTGCAAAACGCACAAATGTAAAACCCAGCAAAACACACAAATAAACCCTGGAAAACACACAAATAAACCCTGCAAAACGCACACAAATAAAATGGACACAAATAAAACCCTGCAAAACGCACACGTAAAACCCTGCAAAACGCACACAAATAAAACCCTGCAAAACGCACACAATAAAACCCTGCAAAACGCACACGAATAAAACCCTGCAAAATGCACACATGTAAAACCCTGCAAGACGCACACAAATAAAACCCTGCAAGACGCACACGAATAAAACCTTGCAAAACGCACACAAATAAAACCCTGCAAAACGCACACAAATAAAACCCTGCAAAACGCACACAAGTAAAACCCTGCAAAACGCACACAAATAAAACCCTGCAAAACGCACACAAATAAAACCCTGCAAAACGCACACAAATAAAACCCTGCAAAATGCACACAAATAAAACCCTGCAAAACGCACACAAGTAAAACCCTGCAAAACGCACACAAATAAAACCCTGCAAAACGCACACATGTAAAACCCTGCAAAACGCACACAAATAAAACCCTGCAAAACGCACACAAATAAAACCCTGCAAAACGCACACAAATAAAACCCTGCAAAACGCACACAAATAAAACCCTGCAAAACGCACACAATAAAACCCTGCAAAACGCACACAAATAAAACCCTGCAAAACGCACACAAATAAAACCCTGCAAAACGCACACAAATAAAACCCTGCAAAACGCACACAAATAAAACCCTGCAAAACGCACACAATAAAACCCTGCCAAAAGCACACAAATAAAACCCTGCAAAACGCACACGAAATAAAACCCTGCAAAACGCACACAAATAAAACCCTGCAAAACGCACACAAATAAAACCCTGCAAAATGCACACAATAAAACCCTGCAAAACGCACGACAATAAACCCTGCAAAACGCACAAGAAATAAAACCCTGCAAAAGGCACACAATAAAACCCTGCAAAACGCACACAAATAAAACCTTGCTAAACGGACACGAATACAACCCTGCAAAACGCACACAAATAAAACCCTGCAAAACGCACACAAATAAAACCCTGCAAAACGCACACAAATAAAACCCTGCAAAACGCACACGTAAAACCCTGCAAAACGCACACAAATAAAACCCTGCAAAACGCACACAAATAAAACCCTGCAAAATGCACACAAATAAAACCCTGCAAAACGCACAAAAATAAAACCCTGCAAAACGCACACAATAAAACCCTGCAAAACGCACACAAATAAAACCCTGCAAAACGCACACAAATAAAACCCTGCAAAATGCACACAAATAAAACCCTGCAAAACGCACACAAATAAAACCCTGCAAAACGCACACAAGTAAAACCCTGCAAAACGCACACAAGTAAAACCCTGCAAAACGCACACAAATAAAACCCTGCAAAACGCACACAAATAAAACCCTGCAAAACGCACAAAATAAAACCCTGCAAAACGCACAAAATAAAACCCTGCAAACGCACACAAATAAAACCCTGAAAAACGCACACATGTAAAACCCTGCAAAACGCACACAAATAAAACCCTGCAAAACGCACACAAATAAAACCCTGCAAAACGCACACAAATAAAACCCTGCAAAACGCACACAAATAAAACCCTGCAAAACGCACACAAATAAAACCCTGCAAAACGCACACAAATAAAACCCTGCAAAACGCACACAATTAAAAACCTGCAAAACGCACACAAATAAAACCCTGCAAAACGCACACAAATAAAACCCTGCAAAACGCACACAAATAAAACCCTGCAAAACGCACACAAATAAAACCCTGCAAAACTCACACAAATAAAACCCTGCAAAACGCACACAATAAAACCCTGCAAAATGCACACAAATAAAACCCTGCAAAACGCACGACAATAAAACCCTGCAAAAGCACACAAATAAAACCCTGCAAAGCACACAAATAAACCCTGCAAAACACACAAGTAAACCCTGCAAAATGCACACAAATAAAACCCTGCAAAACGCACACAAATAAAACCCTGCAAAACGCACACAAATAAAACCCTGCAAAACGCACACAAATAAAACCCTGCAAAACGCACACAAATAAAACCCTGCAAAACGCACACAAATAAAACCCTGCAAAACGCACACAAGTAAAACCCTGCAAAAGCACACAGTAAAACCCTGCAAAATGCACCACAAATAAAACCCTGCAAAACGCACATGTAAAACCCAGCAAAACACACAAATAAAACCCTGCAAAACGCACACAAATAAAACCCTGCAAAACGCACACATGTAAAACCCAGCAAAACGCACGTGTGAAACCCAGCAAAACACACAAATAAAACCCTGCAAAACGCACACAAATAAAACCCTGCAAAACGCACACATGTAAAACCCTGCAA
Source organism: Carcharodon carcharias (assembly GCF_017639515.1). Classification (NCBI taxonomy): domain Eukaryota; kingdom Metazoa; phylum Chordata; class Chondrichthyes; order Lamniformes; family Lamnidae; genus Carcharodon; species Carcharodon carcharias. Next base: position 232,058,334 of record NC_054468.1, read on the forward strand.
AACGCACACAAATAAAACCCTGCAAAACGCACACATGTAAAACCCTGCAAAACGCACGGAAATAAAACCCTGCAAAACACACAAATAAAACGCTGCAAAACGCACACAAATAAAACCCTGCAAAACGCACACATGTAAAACCCAGCAAAACGCACGTGTGAAACCCAGCAAAACACACAAATAAAACCCTGCAAAACGCACACAAATAAAACCCTGCAAAACGCACACATGTAAAACCCTGCAAAACGCACACAAATAAAACCCTGCAAAATGCACACATGTAAAACCCTGCAAAACGCACACAAATAAAACCCTGCAAAACGCACACAAATAAAACCCTGCAAAACGCACACAAATAAAACCCTGCAAAACGCACACAAATAAACCCTGCAAAACGCACACAAATAAAACCCTGCAAAACGCACACAAATAAAACCCTGCAAAACGCACACAAATAAAACCCTGCAAAACGCACACAAATAAAACCCTGCAAAATGCACACAAATAAAACCCTGCAAAAGCACACAAATAAAACCCTGCAAAACGCACACGTAAAACCCTGCAAAACGCACACAAATAAAACCCTGCAAAACGCACACAAATAAAACCCTGCAAAACGCACACAAATAAAACCCTGCAAAACGCACACAAATAAAACCCTGCAAAACGCACACAAATAAAACCCTGCAAAACGCACACAAATAAAACCCTGCAAAACGCACACAAATAAAACCCTGCAAAACGCACACATTAAAACCCTGCAAAACGCACACAAATAAAACCCTGCAAAACGCACACAAGTAAAACCCTGCAAAACGCACACAAATAAAACCCTGCAAACGCACACAATTAAAACCTGCAAAACGCACACAAATAAAACCCTGCAAAACGCACACATGTAAAACCCTGCAAAATGCACACAAATAAAACCCTGCAAAACGCACACAAATAAAACCCTGCAAAACGCACACAAATAAAACCCTGCAAAACGCACACGAATAAAACCCTGCAAAACGCACACAAATAAAACCTTGCAAAACGCACACAAAGTAAAACCCTGCAAAACGCACACATAGTAAAACCCTGCAAAAGCACACAATAAAACCCTGCAAAACGGCACACAAGTAAAACCCTGCAAAATGCATACAAATAAAACCCTGCAAAACAGAAAATATTAAAAACCTGCAAAACGCACACAAATAAAACCCTGCAAACGCACACGTAAACCCTGCAAAACGCACACAAATAAAACCCTGCAAAACGCACACAAATAAAACCCTGCAAAACGCACACAAATAAAACCCTGCAAAACGCACACAAATAAAACCCTGCAAAATGCACACATGTAAAACCCTGCAAAATGCACACAAATAAAACCCTGCAAAACGCACACAAATAAAACCCTGCAAAACGCACACAAATAAAACCCTGCAAAACGCACACAAATAAAACCCTGCAAAACGCACGAAAATAAAACCCTGCAAAACGCACACAAGTAAAACCCTGCAAAACGCACACAAATAAAACCCTGCAAAATGCACACAAATAAAACCCTGCAAAACGCACACAATAAAACCCTGCAAAACGCACACAAATAAAACCCTGCAAAACGCACACAATAAAACCCTGCAAAACGCACACAAGTAAAACCCTGCAAAACGCACACATGTAAAACCCTGCAAAACGCACACAATAAAACCCTGCAAAAAGCACACAATAAAACCCTGCAAAACGCACACAAATAAAACCCTGCAAAAACGCACACAGTAAAACCCTGCAAAACGCACACAATAAAACCCTGCAAAACGCACACAATAAAACCCTGCAAAACGCACACATATAAAACCCTGCAAAACGCACACAAATAAACCCTGCAAAACGCACACAATTAAAACCCTGCAAAACGCACACTTATAAAACCCTGCAAACGCACACAAATAAAACCCTGCAAAACGCACACAAATAAACCCTGCAAAACTGCACACAAATAAAACCCTGCAAAACGCACACAAATAAAACCCTGCAAAAAGCACACATGAAAAACCCTGCAAAACGCACACAAATAAAACCCTGCAAAACGCACACATATAAAACCCTGCAAAACGCACACAAATAAAACCCTGCAAAACGCACACAATTAAAACCCTGCAAAACGCACACAAATAAAACCCTGCAAAACGCACACAAATAAAACCCTGCAAAACGCACACAAATAAAACCCTGCAAAACGCACACAAATAAAACCCTGCAAAACGCACACAAATAAAACCCTGCAAAATGCACACAAATAAAACCCTGCAAAACGCACACAAATAAAACCCTGCAAAATGCACACATGTAAAACCCTGCAAAATGCACACAAATAAAACCCTACAAAACGCACACAAATAAAACCCTGCAAAACGCACATAATAAAACCCTGCAAAACGCACACGTAAAACCCTGCAAAACGCACACAAATAAAACCTCTGCAAAACGCACACAATAAAACCCTGCAAAATGCACACATTAAAACCCTGCAAAACGCACAAATTAAAACCCTGCAAAACGGCACACATTAAACCTGCATAAACGACACGAATAAAACCCTGCAAAACGCACACAGATAAAACGCTGCAAAACGCACACATTAAAACACTGCAAAACGCACACGTAAAACCCAGCAAAACACACTAATAAAACCCTGCAAAACGGACACATGTAAAACCCTGCAAAATCAGCACATGTAAACCCTGCAAAACGCACCAAATAAAACCCTGCAAAACGCACACAATAAAACCCTGCAAAACGCACACAAATAAAACCCTGCAAAACGCACACAAATAAAACCCTGCAAAACGCACACAATTAAAACCCTGCAAAACGCACACAAATAAACCCTGCAAAACGCACACAAATAAAACCCTGCAAAACGCACACGAAATAAAACCCTGCAAAACGCACACAAATAAAACCCTGCAAAACGCACACATATAAAACCCTGCAAAACGCACACATATAAAACCCTGCAAAATGCACACAAATAAAACCCTGCAAAAAGCACACAAATAAAACCCTGCAAAACCACACAAATAAAACCCTGCAAAACGCACACAAATAAAACCCTGCAAAACGCACACAAATAAAACCCTGCAAAACGCACACAAATAAAACCCTGCAAAACGCACACAAATAAAACCCTGCAAAACGCACACAAATAAAACCCTGCAAAACGCACACAAATAAAACCCTGCAAAACGCACACAAATAAAACCCTGCAAAACGCACACAAATAAAACCCTGCAAAACGCACACATATAAAACCCTGCAAAACGCACACAATAAAACCCTGCAAAACGCACACAAAGTAAAACCCTGCAAAACGCACACAAATAAAACCCTGCAAAAACGCACAAATAAAACCCTGCAAAACGCACACATATAAAACCCTGCAAAACGCACACAAATAAAACCCTGCAAAACGCACACATATAAAACCCTGCAAAAGGCACACAAATAAAACCCTGCAAAACGACACAAATAAAACCCTGCAAAACGCACACAAATAAAACCCTGCAAAACGCACACAAATAAAACCCTGCAAAACGCACACAAGTAAAACCCTGAAAAACGCACACAAATAAAACCCTGCAAAACGCACACAAATAAAACCCTGCAAAACGCACACAAATAAAACCCTGCAAAACGCACACAAGTAAAACCCTGCAAAACGCACACAAATAAAACCCTGCAAAACGCACACAAATAAAACCCTGCAAAACGCACACAAAGTAAAACCCTGCAAAACGCACACAAGTAAAACCCTGCAAAACGAACACAAATAAAACCTTGCAAAACGGACACAATAAAACCCTGCAAAACGCACACATAAAACCATGCAAAACGCACACAAATAAAACCCTGCAAAACGCACACAAGTAAAACCCTGCAAAACGCACACAAATAAAACCCTGCAAAACGCACACAAATAAAACCCTGCAAAACGCACACAATAAAACCCTGCAAAACGCACACAAATAAAACCCTGCAAAACGCACACAAATAAAACCCTGCAAAACGCACACAAATAAAACCCTGCAAAACGCACACAAATAAAACCCTGCAAAACGCACACAAATAAAACCCTGCAAAACGCACACAAATAAAACCCTGCAAAACGCACACAAATAAAACCCTGCAAAACGCACACAAATAAAACCCTGCAAAACGCACACAAGTAAAACCCTGCAAAACGCACACAAGTAAAACCCTGCAAAACGCACACAATAAAACCCTGCCAAACGCACACAAATAAAACCCTGCAAAACGGACACAAATAAAACCCTGCAAAACGCACACAAATAAAACCCTGCAAAACGCACACAAATGAAACCTTGCAAAACGCACGCATCTAAAACCCTGCAAAAAGCACACAAGTAAAACCCTGCAAAACGCACACATGTAAAACCCTGCAAAACGCACACAAATAAAACCCTGCAAAACGCACACAAGTAAAACCCAGCAAAACGCACACAAATAAAACCCTGCAAAACGCACACAAATAAAACCCTGCAAAACGCACACAAATAAAACCCTGCAAAACGCACACAAATAAAACCCTGCAAAACGCACACAAATAAAACCCTGCAAAACGCACACAAATAAAACCCTGCAAAACGCACACGTAAAACCCTGCAAAACGCACACAAATAAAACCCTGCAAAACGCACACAAATAAAACCCTGCAAAACGCACACAAATAAAACCCTGCAAAACGCACACAAATAAAACCCTGCAAAACGCACACAAATAAAACCCTGCAAAATGCACACAAATAAAACCCTGCAAAATGCATACAAATAAAACCCTGCAAAATGCACACAAATAAAACCCTACAAAATGCACAAATAAAACCCTGCAAAATGCATACAAGTAAAACCCTGCAAAAAGCATACAAATAAAACCCTGCAAAACGCATACAGATTAAAGCCCTGCAAAATGCACACAAAGTAAAACCCTGCAAAACGCACACAAATAAAACCCTGCAAAACGCACACAAATAAAAACCCTGCAAATCGCACGAAAATAAAACCCTGCAAAATGCATACAAGTAAAACCCTGCAAAACGCACACAAATAAAACCCTGCAAAACGCAGCAAAGTAAAACCCTGCAAAACGCTACAAGTAAAACCCTGCAAAACGCAAAAAAATAAAACCCTGCAAAACGCACACAAGTAAAACCCTGCAAAACGCACACATGTAAAACCCTGCAAAACGCACATGTAAAACCCAGCAAAACACACAAATAAAACCCTGCAAAACGGACACGAATAAAACCCTGCAAAACGCACACATGTAAAACCCTGCATAACACACAAACAAAACCCTGCAAAACGCACACAAATAAAACCCTGCAAAACGCACACATGTAAAACCCTGCAAAACGCACACAAATAAAACCCTACAAAATGGACACAAATAAAACCCTGCAAAACGCACACGTTAAAACCCTGCAAAACGCACACAAATAAAACCCTGAAAAACGCACACATGTAAAACCCTGCAAAACGCATACAAATAAAACCCTGCAAAACGCACACATGTAAAACCCTGCAAAACGCACGGAAATAAAACCCTGCAAAACACACAAATAAAACCTTGCAAAATGCATACAACTAAAACCCTGCAAAATGCATACAAATAAAACCCTGCAAAACGCACAGAAATAAAATCCTGCAAAACGCGCACAGGTAAAACCCTGCAAAACGCACATGTACAACCCAGCAAAATACACAAATAAAACCCTGCAAAACGCACACAAATAAAACCCAGCAAAACGCACAAATAAAACCCTGCAAAACACACAAATAAAACCCTGCAAAACGCACAAATATAAAACCCTGCAAAACACACAAATAAACCCTGCAAAACACACAAATAAAACCTGCAAAACGCACACAAATAAACCCTGCAAAACGCACACATGTAAAACCCTGCAAAACGCACACAAATAAAACCCTACAAAACGACACAAATAAAACCTGCAAAACGCACACAAATAAAACCCTGCAAAACGCACACAAATAAAACCCTGCAAAAAGCACACAAATAAAACCCTGCAAAACGCACACAAATAAAACCCTGCAAAACGCACACAAATAAAACCCTGCAAAACGCACACATATAAAACCCTGCAAAACGCACACAAATAAAACCCTGCAAAACGACACACAGTAAAACCCTGCAAAACGCACACAAATAAAACCCTGCAAAACGCACACAAATAAAACCCTGCAAAACGCACACAAATAAAACCCTGCAAAACGCACACAAATAAAACCCTGCAAAACGCACACAAATAAAACCCTGCAAAACGCACACATGTAAAACCCTGCAAAACGCACACAAATAAAACCCTGCAAAACACACAAATAAAACCCTGCAAAACACACACGTAAAACCCTGCAAAACGCACACAAATAAAACCCTGCAAAACGCACACAAATAAAACCCTGCAAAACGCACACGTAAAACCCTGCAAAACGCACACAAATAAAACCCTGCAAAACGCACACAAGTAAAACCCTGCAAACCGCACACATGTAAAACCCTGCAAAACGCACACAAATAAAACCCTGCAAAACGCACACCAATAAAACCCTGCAAAACGCACACATGTAAAACCCTGCAAAACACACAAATAAAACCCTGCAAAACGCACACAAATAAAACCCTGCAAAACGCACACATATAAAACCCTGCAAAACGCACACAAATAAAACCCTGCAAAACGCACAAATGTAAAACCCTGCAAATCACACACAAATAAAACCCTGCAAAACGCACACAATAAAACCCTGCAAAACGCACACAAATAAAACCCTGCAAAACGCACACAAATAAAACCCTGCAAAACGCACACATATAAAACCCTGCAAAACGCACACAAATAAAACCCTGCAAAACGCACACAAATAAAACCCTGCAAAACGCACACAAATAAAACCCTGCAAAACGCACACGTAAAACCCTGCAAAACGCACACAAATAAAACCCTGCAAAACGCACACAAATAAAACCCTGCAAAACGCACACAAATAAAACCCTGCAAAACGCACAAAATAAAACCCTGCAAAACGCACACAAATAAAACCCTGCAAAACGCACACAAATAAAACCCTGCAAAACGCACACAAATAAAACCCTGCAAAACGCACACAAATAAAACCCTGCAAAATGCAAACAAATAAAACCCTGCAAAACACACAGAAATAAAACCCTGCAAAACGCACACAAATATAAACCTGCAAAACGCACACAAATAAAACCCTGCAAAACGCACACAAATAAAACCCTGCAAAATGCACACAAATAAAGCCCTGCAAAACGCACAAAATAAAACCCTGCAAAACGCACACAAATAAAACCCTGAAAAACGCACACAAGTAAAACACTGCAAAACGCACATGTATAACCCAGCAAAACACACAAATAAAACCCTGCAAAACGGACACGAATAAAACCCTGCAAAACGCACACATGTAAAACCCTGCAAAACACACAAATAAAACCCTGCAAAACGGACACAAATAAAACCCTGCAAAACGCACACATGTAAAACCCTGCAAAACGCACACAAATTAAACCTTGCAAAACGCATACAAATAAAACCCTGCAAAAGGCACACAAATAAAACCCTGCAAAATGCACACAAATAAAACCCTGCAAAACGCACACAAATAAAACCCTGCAAAACGCACACAAATAAAACCCTGCAAAACGCACACAAATAAAACCCTGCAAAACGCACACAAATAAAACCCTGCAAAACGCACACAAATAAAACCCTGCAAAACGCACACAAATAAAACCCTGCAAAACGCACACAAATAAAACCCTGCAAAACGCACACAAATAAAACCCTGCAAAACGCACACAATAAAACCCTGCAAAACGCACACAAAGTAAAACCCTGCAAAACGCACACAAATAAAACCCTGCAAAACGCACACAAATAAAACCCTGCAAAACGCACACAAATAAAACCCTGCAAAACGCACGGAAATAAAACCCTGCAAAACACACAAATAAAACGCTGCAAAACGCACACAAATAAAACCCTGCAAAACGCACACATGTAAAACCCAGCAAAACGCACGTGTGAAACCCAGCAAAACACACAATTAAAACCCTGCAAAACGCACACAAATAAAACCCTGCAAAACGCATACAAATAAAACCCTGTAAAACGCACGGAAATAAAACCCTGTAAAACGCACACAAATAAAACCCTGCAAAACGCACACAAATAAAACCCTGCAAAACGCACACATGTAAAACCCTGCAAAATGCACACAAATAAAACCCTGCAAAACGCACACAAGTAAAACCCTGCAAAACGCACACAAATAAAACCCTGCAAAACGCACACAAATAAAACCCTGCAAAACGCACACAAATAAAACCCTGCAAAACGCACACAAGTAAAACCCTGCAAAACGCACACAAATAAAACCCTGCAAAACGCACACAGTAAAACCCTGCAAAACGCACACATAAAACCCTGCAAAACGCACACAAATAAAACCCTGCAAAACGCACACAAATAAAACCCTGCAAAACGCACACAAATAAAACCCTGCAAAACGCACACAAATAAAACCCTGCAAAACGCACACAAATAAAACCCTGCAAAACGCACACATGTAAAACCCTGCAAGACGCACACAAATAAAACCCTGCAAGACGCACACGAATAAAACCTTGCAAAACGCACACAAATAAAACCCTGCAAAACGCACACAAATAAAACCCTGCAAAACGCACACAAATAAAACCCTGCAAAACGCACACAAATAAAACCCTGCAAAACGCACACAAGTAAAACCCTGCAAAACGCACACAAATAAAACCCTGCAAAACGCACACAAGTAAAACCCTGCAAAACGCACACAAATAAAACCCTGCAAAACGCACACAAATAAAACCCTACAAAACGCACACAAATAAAACCCTGCAAAACGCACACAATAAAACCCTGCAAAATGCACACAATAAAACCCTGCAAAACGCACACAAATAAAACCCTGCAAAACGCACACAATTAAAACCCTGCAAAACGCACACAAATAAAACCCTGCAAAACGCACACAAATAAAACCCTGCAAAACGCACACAAATAAAACCCTGCAAAACGCACACAAATAAAACCCTGCAAAACGCACACAAATAAAACCCTGCAAAACGCACACAAATAAAACCCTGCAAAACGCACACAAATAAAACCCTGCAAAACGCACACAAGTAAAACCCTGCAAAACGCACACAAATAAAACCCTGCAAAACGCACACAAATAAAACCCTGCAAAACGCACACAACTAAAACCCTGCAAAACGCACACAAGTAAAACCCTGCAAAACGCACACATGTAAAACCCTGCAAAACGCACACATATAAAACCCTGCAAAACGCACACAAATAAAACCCTGCAAAACGCACACAAGTAAAACCCTGCAAAACGCACACAAATAAAACCCTGCAAAACGCACACAAATAAAACCCTGCAAAACGCACACAAATAAAACCCTGCAAAACGCACACAAATAAAACCCTGCAAAACGCACACAAATAAAACCCTGCAAAACGCACACAAATAAAACCCTGCAAAACGCACACAAATAAAACCCTGCAAAACGCACACAAATAAAACCCTGCAAAACGCACACAAATAAAACCCTGCAAAACGCACACAAATAAAACCCTGCAAAACGCACACAAATAAAACCCTGCAAAACGCACACAAATAAAACCCTGCAAAACGCACACAAATAAAACCCTGCAAAACGCACACAAATAAAACCCTGCAAAACGCACACAAATAAAACCCTGCAAAACGCACACATGTAAAACCCTGCAAAACGCACACAAATAAAACCCTGCAAAACGCACACATGTAAAACCCTGCAAAACGCACACAAATAAAACCCTGCAAAACGCACACAATAAAACCCTGCAAAACGCACACAAATAAAACCCTGCAAAACGCACACCTAAAACCCTGCAAAACGCACACAAATAAAACCCTGCAAAACGCACACAAATAAAACCCTGCAAAACGCACACAAATAAAACCCTGCAAAACGCACACAAGTAAAACCCTGCAAAACGCACACAAATAAAACCCTGCAAAACGCACACAAATAAAACCCTGCAAAACGCACACAAATAAAACCCTGCAAAACGCACACAAGTAAAACCCTGCAAAACGCACACAAATAAAACCCTGCAAAACGCACACATGTAAAACCCTGCAAAATGCACACAAATAAAACCCTACAAAACGCACACAAATAAAACCCTGCAAAACGCACACAATAAAACCCTGCAAAACGCACACGTAAAACCCTGCAAAACGCACACAAATAAAACCCTGCAAAACGCACACAAATAAAACCTGCAAAACGCACACATGTAAAACCCTGCAAAACGCACACAATAAAACCCTGCAAAACGCACACAATTAAAACCCTGCAAAACGCACAAATAAAACCCTGCAAAACGTACACAAAACCCTGCAAAATGCACACAAATAAAACCCTACAAAACGCACACAAGTAAAACCCTGCAAAACGCACACATGTAAAACCCTGCAATATGCACACAAATAAAACCCTACAAAACGCACACAAGTAAAACCCTGCAAAACGCACACATGTAAAACCCAGCAAAACGCACACAAATAAAACCCTGCAAAACGCACACAGGTAAAACCCTGCAAAACGCACATGTAAAACCCAGCAAAACGCACACAAATAAAACCCTGCAAAATGCACACAAATAAAACCCTGCAAAACGGACACAATTAAAACCCTGCAAAACGCACACAAATAAAACCCTGCAAAACGCACACAAATAAAACCCTGCAAAACGCACACATGTAAAACCCTGCAAAACGCACACAAATAAAACCCTGCAAAACGCACACAAATAAAACCCTGCAAAACGCACACATGTAAAACCCTGCAAAACGCACACAAATAAAACCCTGCAAAACGCATACAAATAAAACCCTGCAAAACGCACACAAATAAAACCCTGCAAAACGCACACAAGTAAAACCCTGCAAAACGCACACATATAAAACCCTGCAAAATGCATACAAGTAAAACCCTGCAAAATGCATGCAAATAAAACCCTGCAAAACGCACACAAATAAAACCCTGCAAAACGCACACAAATAAAACCCTGCAAAACGCACACATGTAAAACCCTGCAAAACGCACACAAATAAAACCCTGCAAAACACACAAATAAAACCCTGCAAAACGCACACAAATAAAACCCTGCAAAACGCACACAAATAAAACCCTGCAAAACGCATACAAATAAAACCCTGCAAAACGCACACAAATAAAACCCTGCAAAACGAACACAAATAAAACCCTGCAAAACGCACACAAATAAAACCCTGCAAAACACACAAATAAACCCTGCAAAACGCACACAAATAAACCCTGCAAAACGCACACAAATAAAATCCTGCAAAACGCACACAAATAAAACCCTGCAAAACGCACACAAATAAAACCCTGCAAAACGCACACATGTAAAACCCTGCAAAACGCACACAAATAAAACCCTGCAAAACGCACAAATGTAAAACCCTGCAAAACGCACACAAATAAAACCCTGCAAAACGCACACAAATAAAACCCTGCAAAACGCACACAAATAAAACCCTGCAAAACGCACACAAATAAAACCCTGCAAAACGCACACAAATAAAACCCTGAAAAACGCACACATGTAAAACCCTGCAAAACGCACACAAATAAAACCCTGCAAAACGCACACAAATAAAACCCTGCAAAACGCACAAAGTAAAACCCTGCAAAACGCACACAAATAAAACCCTGCAAAAACGCACACAAATAAAACCCTGCAAAACGCACACAAATAAAACCCTGCAAAACGCACACAAATAAAACCCTGCAAAATGCATACAACTAAAACCCTGCAAAATGCATACAAATAAAACCCTGCAAAACGCACAGAAATAAAACCCTGCAAAACGCACACAAATAAAACCCTGCAAAACGCACACCAATAAAACCCTGCAAAACGCATAAAAGTAAAACTCTGCAAAACGCACACATATAAAACCCCGCAAAATGCATACAAGTAAAACCCTGCAAAACGCACACAAATAAAACCCTGCAAAACGCACACAATAAAACCCTGCAAAACGCACACATGTGAAACCCTGCAAAACGCACACAAATAAAACCCTGCAAAACGCACACATGTAAAACCCTGCAAAAACGCACACAAATAAACCCTGCAAAACGCACACAAGTAAAACCCTGCAAAACGCACACAAATAAAACCCTGCAAAACGCACACAAATAAACCGCTGCAAAACGCACACAAATAAAACCCTGCAAAACTGCACACATATAAAACCCTGCAAAACGCACACATGTAAAACCCTGCAAAACGCACACAAATAAAACCCTGCAAAACGCACACAAATACAACCCTGCAAAACGCACACAAATAAAACCGTGCAAAACGCACACAAATAAAACCCTGCAAAACGCACACAAAAAAACCCTGCAAAACGCACACAAATAAAACCCTGCAAACGCACACAATAAAACCCTGCAAAACGCACACAAATAAAACCCTGCAAACGCACACGAAAGTAAAAACCCTGCAAAACGCACACAATAAAACCTGCTAAAGCACACAAATAAAACCCTGCAAAACGGCCACAAATAAAACCCTGCAAAACGCACACAGGTAAAACCCTGCAAAACGCACACAAATAAAACCTGCAAAACGCACACAAATTAAAACCCTGCAAAACGCACACAATAAAACCCTGCAAAATGCCACATATAAAACCCTGCAAAATGCACGAGCAAATAAAACCCTGCAAAACGATCACAAATAAAACCCTGCAAATCACACAATAAAACCCGGCAAAACGCACACGGAAATAAACCCTGCAAAACGCACACAAATAAAACCCTGCAAAAAGCACACAAATAAAACCTGCAAAACGCACACAAATAAAACCCTGCAAAAGATGCACACAAGTAAAACCCTGCAAAACTGCATACAAATAAAACCCTAGCAAAAGCACACACACAAAACCCTGCAAAACGTACACACACATACAAAACCCTGCAAAACGCAAAACATACAAAACCCTGCAAAACGCACACACACATAAAACACTGCAAAGCACACACACACACACGCAAGACACTGCAAAACACACACACAGGCAAAACCCTGCAAAACGCACACACAAATAAAACCCTGTAAAACAGAAACACACACACACAAAACCCTGCAAAACGCACACAAATAAAACCCTGCAAAAGGCACACATGTAAAACCCTGCAAAACGCACACATGTAAAACCCTGCAAAACGCACACAAATAAACCCTGCAAAACACACACAAATGAAACCCTGCAAAACGCACACAAATAAAACCCTGCAAAACGCACACATATAAAACCCTGCAAAACGCACACATGTAAAACCCTGCAAATCGCACACAAATAAAACCCTGCAAAAGGCACACAAATAAAACCCTGCAAAACGCACACAAATAAAACCCTGCAAAACGCACACAAATAAAACCCTGCAAAATGCACACATGTAAAACGCTGCAAAACGCACACATGTAAAACCCTGCAAAACACACACAAATAAAACCCTGCAAAACGCACACAATTAAACCCTGCAAAACGCACACATGTAAAATCCTGCAAAACGCACACATGTAAAACCCAGCAAAACGCACACAAATAAAACCCTGCAAAACGGACACAAGTAAAACCCTGCAAACGCACAGAAATAAAACCCTGCAAAATGCACACAAATAAAAGCATGCAAAACGCACACAAATAAAACCATGCAAACGCACACATGTAAAACCCAGCAAAACGAACACGTAAAACACTGCAAAACGCACACAAATAAAACCCTGCAAAACGGACACAAATAAAACCCTGCAAAACGCACACAAATAAAACGCTGCAAACGCACACATGTAAAACCCTGCGAAACGCACACAAATAAAACCCTGCAAAACGGACACAAATAAAACCCTGCAAAACGCACACAAATAAAACCCTGCAAACGCACACATGTAAAACCCTGCAAAACGCACACAAATAAAACCCTGCAAAACGCACACAATTAAAACCCTGCAAACGCACACATGTAAAACCCTGCAGAACTCACACAAATAAAACTCTGCAAAGCGCACACATGTAAAACCCTGCAAAATGCACACATGTAAAACCCTGCAAAACGCGCACAAATAAAACCCTGCAAAACGCACACATGTAAAACCCTGCAAACGGACACAAATAAAACCCTGCAAAACGCACACAAATAAAACCCTGCAAAACACACACAAATAAAACCCTGCAAAACGCACACAAAAAAACCCTGCAAAACGCACACATGTAAAACCCTGCAAAACGCACACATGTAAAATCCTGCAAAACGCACAGAAATGAAACCCTGCAAAACGCACACATGTAAAACCTTGCAAAACGCACACATGTAAAGCCCTGCAAAACGCACACAAATAGAACCCTGCAAAACGCACACATGTAAAAACCTGCAAAACGAACACAAATAAAACCCTGTAAAACGAACACAAATAAAACCCTGCAAAACGCACACATGTAAAACCCTGCAAAACACACAAATAAAACCCTGCAAAACACACACAAATAAAACCCTGCAAAACGCACACCAATAAAACCCTGCAAACGCACACAAATAAAACCCTGCAAAACGGATACAAGTAAAACTCTGCAAAACGCACACATGTAAAACCCTGCAAAACGGACACAAATAAAACCCTGCAAAACGCACACAAATAAAATCCTGCAAAATACACACAAATAAAACCCTGCAAAACGCACACAAATAAAACCCTGCAAAATGCACACATGTAAAACTCTGCAAAACGCACACATGTAAAACCCTGCAAAACGCACACATGTAAAACCCTGCAAAAGGCAGACAAATACAACCCTGCAAAACGCACACGTAAAACCCTGCAAAACGGACACAAATAAAACCCTGCAAAACGCACACAAATAAAACCCTGCAAAACGCACACAAATAAAACCCTGCAACACGCAGGAAAATAAAACACTGCAAAACGCACACAAAAATACCCTGCAAAACGCACACATGTAAAACCCTGCAAAACGCACACAAATAAAACCCTGCAAAACGCACACAAATAAAACCCTGCAAAACGCACACGTAAAACCCTGCAAAACGCACACAAATAAAACCCTGCAAAATGCACACATGTAAAACCCTGCAAAACGCACACATGTAAAACCCTGCAAAACGCACACAAATAGAACCCTGCAAAACGCACACAAATAAAACCCTGCAAAACGCACACATGTAAAACCCTGCAAAACGCACACAAATAAAACCCTGCAAAGCGCACACAAATAAAACCCTGCAAAACGCACACAAATAAAACCCTGCAAAACGCACACATGTAAAACCCTGCAAAACGCACACATGTAAAACCCTGCAAAACGCACCCAAATAAAACCCTGCAAAACGCACACATGTAAAACCCTGCAAAACGCACACAAATAAAACCCTGCAAAACGCAAACAAATAAAACCGTGCAAAACGAACCCAAATAAAACCCTGCAAAACGCACACATGTAAAACCCTGCAAAACGCACACAAATAAAACCCTGCAAAACGCACACATGTAAAACCCTGCAAAACGCACACATGTAAAACCCTGCAAAACAGACACAAATAAAACCCTGCAAAACGCACACAAATAAAACCCTGCAAAACGCACACAAATAAAACCCTGCAAAACGCACGCAAATAAAACCCTGCAAAACGCACACGTAAAACCTTGCAAAACGCACACGTAAAACCCTGCAAAACGCACAAATAAAACCTTGCAAAACGCACACATGTAAAACCCTGCAAAACGCACAAATAAAACCCTGCAAAATGCACACAAATAAAACCCTGCAAAACGCACACATGTAAAACCCTGCAAAACGCACACATGTAAAACCTTGCAAAACGCACACATGTAAAACCCTGCAAAACGCACAAATAAAACACTGCAAACCGCACACATGTAAAACCATGCAAAACGCACACAAATAAAACCATTCAAAACGCACACAAATAAAACCCTGCAAAAGGCACACATGTAAAACCCTTCAAAACACACAAAAAAACCCTGCAAAACGCACACATGTAAAACCTTGCAAAACGCACACAAATAAAACCCTGCAAAACGAACACAAATAAAACCCTGCAAAACGAACACAAATAAAACCCTGCAAAACGCACACATGTAAAACCCTGCAAAACACACACGTAAAACCCTGCAAAACGCACACATGTAAAACCCTGCAAAACGCACACGTAAAACCCTGCAAAACGCACACAAATAAAACCCTGCAAAACGCACAGATGTAAAACCCTGCAAAACGAACACAAATAAAAACCTGTAAAACGAACACAAATAAAACACTGCAAAACGCACACATGTAAAACCCTGCAAAACACACAAATAAAACCCTGCAAAACGCACACAAATAAAACCCTGCAAAACGCACACAAATAAAACCCTGCAAAACGCAAACGTAAAACCTTGCAAAACGCACACATGAAAAACCCTGCAAAACGCTCAGAAATAAAACCCTGCAATCGCACACATTTAAAACCCTGCAAAACGCACACGTAAAACCCTGCAAAACGCACACAAATAAAACCCTGCAAAACGGATACCAGTAAAACCCTGCAAAACGCACACATGTAAAACCCTGCAAAACGGACACAAATAAAACCCTGCAAAATGCACCCAAATAAAATCCTGCAAAACGCACACAAATAAAACCCTGCAAAACGCACACATGTAAAACCCTGAAAAACGGACACAAAGAAAATCCTGCAAAACGCACACAATTAAAACCCTGCAAAGGCACACATGTAAAGCCCTGCAAAACTCACACAAATAAAACCCTTCAAAATGGACACATGTAAAACCCTGCAAAACGCACACATGTAAAACCCTGCAAAACGCGCACATGTAAAACCCTGCAAAATGCACACAAATAAAACCCTGCAAAACGCACACGTAAAACCTTGCAAAACGCACACGTAAAACCCTGCAAAATGCACAAATAAAACCCTGCAAAACGCACAAATAAAACCCTGTAAAATGCACACAAATAAAATCCTGCAAAAGGCACACATGTAAAACCCTGCAAAACGCACACATGTAAAACCTTGCAAAACGCACAGATGTCAAACCCTGCAAAACGCACAAATAAAACCCTGCAAAACGCACACATGTAAAACCCTGCAAAACGCACACAAATAAAACCCTGCAAAACGCACACAAATAAAACCCTGCAAAACGCACACAAATAAAACCCTGCAAAACGCACACGTAAAACCCTGCAAAACGCACACATGTAAAACCCTGCAAAACGCACACAAATAAAACCCTGCAAACGCACACAAATAAAACCCTGCAAAACGGATACAAGTAAAACTCTGCAAAACGCACACATGTAAAACCCTGCAAAACGCACACAAATAAAACCCTGCAAAATGCACACATGTAAAACCCTGCAAAACGCACGGAAATAAAACGCTGCAAAAGCACACATATGCAACGCTGCAAAACGCACACAAATAAAACCCTGCAAAATGCACACATGTAAAACCCTGCAAAACGCACACAAATAAAACCCTGCAAAACGCACGCAAATAAAACCCTGCAAAACGCACACGTAAAACCTTGCAAAACGCACACAGTAAAACCCTGCAAAACGCACAAATAAAACCTGCAAAATGCACACATGTAAAACCCTGCAAAACGCACAAATAAAACCCTGCAAAATGCACACAAATAAAACCCTGCAAAACGCACACATGTAAAACCCTGCAAAACGCACACATGAAAAACCTTGCAAAACGCACACATGTAAAACCCTGCAAAACGCACAAATAAAACACTGCAAACCGCACACATGTAAAACCATGCAAAACGCACACAAATAAAACCATTCAAAACGCACACAAATAAAACCCTGCAAAAGGCACACATGTAAAACCCTGCAAAACACACAAAAAAACCCTGCAAAACGCACACATGTAAAACCTTGCAAAACGCACACAAATAAAACCCTGCAAAACGAACACAAATAAAAGCCTGCAAAACGAACACAAATAAAACCCTGCAAAACGCACACATGTAAAACCCTGCAAAACGCACACAAATAAAACCCTGCAAAACGCACACATGTAAAACCCTGCAAAACGCACACGTAAAACCCTGCAAAACGCACACAAATAAAACCCTGCAAAACGCACACAATTAAAACCCTGCAAAACGCACACAAATAAAACCCTGCAAAACGCACACAAATAAAACCCTGCAAAACGCACACAAATAAAACCCTGCAAAACGCACACGTAAAACCCTGCAAAACGCACATATGAAAACCCTGCAAAACGCACAGAAATAAAACCCTGCAAATCGCACACAATTAAAACCCTGCAAAACGCACACAAATAAAACCCTGCAAAACGCACACAAATAAAACCCTGCAAAACGGATACCAGTAAAACCCTGCAAAACGCACACATGTAAAACCCTGCAAAACGCACACAAATAAAACCCTGTAAAATGCACCCAAATAAAACCCTACAAAACGCACACAAGTAAAACCCTGCAAAACGCACACATGTAAAACCCTGAAAAACGGACACAAAGAAAATCCTGCAAAACGCACACAATTAAAACCCTGCAAAGGCACACATGTAAAGCCCTGCAAAACTCACACAAATAAAACCCTTCAAAATGGACACATGTAAAACCCTGCAAAACGCACACATGTAAAACCCTGCAAAACGCGCACATGTAAAACCCTGCAAAATGCACACAAATAAAACCCTGCAAAACGCACACGTAAAACCTTGCAAAACACACACGTAAAACCCTGCAAAACGCACAAATAATACCCTGCAAAACGCACAAATAAAACCCTGTAAAATGCACACAAATAAAATCCTGCAAAAGGCACACATGTAAAACCCTGCAAAACGCACACATGTAAAACCTTGCAAAACGCACAGATGTCAAACCCTGCAAAACGCACAAATAAAACCCTGCAAAACGCACACATGTAAAACCCTGCAAAACGCACACAAATAAAACCGTGCAAAACGCGCACAAATAAAACCCTGCAAAACGCACACATGTAAAACCCTGCAAAACACAGAAAAAACCCTGCAAAACGCACACATGTAAAACCCTGCAAAACGCACACAGATAAAACCCTGCAAAACGAACACAAATAAAACCCTGTAAAACGCACACATGTAAAACCCTGCAAAACACACGTAAAACTCTGCAAAACGCACACATTTAAAACCCTGCAAAACGCACACGTAAAACCCTGCAAAACGCACACAAATAAAACCCTGCAAGACGCACACATGTAAAACCCTGCAAAACACACAAATAAAACCCTGCAAAACGCACACAAATAAAACCCTGCAAAACGCACACAAATAAAACCCTGCAAAACGCACACATGTAAAACCCTGCAAAATGCACACATGTAAAACCATGCAAAACGCACACAAATAAAACCATTCAAAACGCACACAAATAAAACCCTGCAAAACGCACACATGTAAAACCTTGCAAAACGCACACAAATAAAACCCTGCAAAATGCACACAAATAAAAGCGTGCAAAATGCACACAAATAAAACGATGCAAACGCACACATGTAAAACCCTGCAAAACGCAGACGTAAAACACTGCAAAACGCACACAAATAAAACCCTGCAAAACGCACACAAATAAAACCCTGCAAAACGCACACAATTAAAACCCTGCATACGCACACATGTAAAACCCTGCAAAACTCACACAAATAAAACTCTGCAAAATGGACACATGTAAAGCCCTGCAAAACGCACACATGTAAAACCCTGCAAAACGCCCACAAATAGAACCCTGCAAAATGCACACATGTAAAACCCTGCAAAACGCACACAAATAAAACCCTGCAAAATGCACACATGTAAAACCCTGCAAAACGGACACAAATAAAACCCTGCAAAACGCACACAATTAAAACCCTGCAAACGCACACATGTAAAACCCTGCAAAACACACACAAATAAAACCCTGCAAAACGCACACATGTAAAACCTTGCAAAACGCACACATGTAAAGCCCTGCAAAACGCACACAAATAGAACCCTGCAAAACGCACACATGTAAAAACCTGCAAAACGAACACAAATAAAACCCTGTAAAACGAACACAAATAAAACCCTGCAAAACGCACACATGTAAAACCCTGCAAAACACACAAATAAAACCCTGCAAAACGCACACAAATAAAACCCTGCAAAACGCACACAAATAAAACCCTGCAAAACGCACACGTAAAACCCTGCAAAACGCACACATTTAAAACCCTGCAAAACGCACACAAATAAAACCCTGCAAACGCACACAAATAAAACCCTGCAAAACGGATACAAGTAAAACTCTGCAAAACGCACACATGTAAAACCCTGCAAAACGGTCACAAATAAAACCCTGCAAAACGCACACAAATAAAACCCTGCAAAATGCACACAATTAAAACCCTGCAAAACGCACACAAATAAAACCCTGCAAAATGCACACATGTAAAACTCTGCAAAACGGACACAAATAAAACCCTGCAAAACGCACACATAAAACCCTGCAAAACAGACACAAATAAAACCCTGCAAAACGCACACAAATAAAACCCTGCAAAACGCACACAAATAAAACCCTGCAAAACGCACGCAAATAAAACCCTGCAAAACGCACACGTAAAACCTTGCAAAACGCACACGTAAAACCCTGCAAAATGCACAAATAAAACCCTGCAAAACGCACACATGTAAAACCCTGCAAAACGCACAAATAAAACCCTGCAAAATGCACACAAATAAAACCCTGCAAAACGCACACATGTAAAACCCTGCAAAACGCACACATGTAAAACCCGCAAAACGCACACATGTAAAACCCTGCAAAACGCACAAATAAAACACTGCAAACCGCACACATAAAACCATGCAAAACGCACACAAATAAAACCCTTCAAAACGCACACAAATAAAACCCTGCAAAAGGCACACATGTAAAACCCTGCAAAACACACAAAAAAACACTGCAAAACGCACACATGTAAAACCTTGCAAAACGCACACAAATAAAACCCTGCAAAACGAATACAAATAAAACCCTGCAAAACGAACACAAATAAAACCCTGCAAAACGCACACATGTAAAACCCTGCAAAACACACAGGTAAAACCCTGCAAAACGCACATGTAAAACCCTGCAAAACGCACACGTAAAACCCTGCCAAACGCACACAAATAAAACCCTGCAAAACGCACACATGTAAAACCCTGCAAAACACACAAATAAAACCCTGCAAAACGCACACAAATAAAACCCTGCAAAACGCACACAAGTAAAACCCTGCAAAACGCACATGTAAAACCCAGCAAAACGCACACATGAAAAACCCTGCAAAACGCTCAGAAATAAAACCCTGCAATCGCACACATGTAAAACCCTGCAAAACGCACACGTAAAACCCTGCAAAACGCACACAAATAAAACCCTGCAAAACGCACACAAATAAAACCCTGCAAAACGCACACATGTAAAACCCTGCAAAACGCACACAAATAAAACCCTGCAAAATGCACACAAATAAAACCCTGCAAAACGCACACAAATAAAACCCTGCAAAACGCACACATGTAAAACCCTGCAAAACGCACACAAATAAAACCCTGCAAAACGCACACAATTAAAACCCTGCAAAACGCACACAAGTAAAACCCTGCAAAACGCACACAAATAAAACCCTGCAAAACGCACACAAGTAAAACCCTGCAAAACGCACACATGTAAAACCCTGCAAAACGCACACAAATAAAACCCTACAAAACGCACACAAATAAAACCCTGCAAAATGCACACGTAAAACCCTGCAAAACGCACACAAATAAAACCCTGCAAAATGCACACAAATAAAACCCTGCAAAACGCACACAAATAAAACCCTGCAAAACGCACACAAATAAAACCCTGCAAAACGCACACAAGTAAAACCCTGCAAAACGCACACATGTAAAACCTTGCAAAACGCACAGATGTCAAACCCTGCAAAACGCACAAATAAAACCCTGCAAAACGCACACATGTAAAACCCTGCAAAACGCACACAAATAAAACCGTGCAAAACGCGCACGAATAAAACCCTGCAAAACGCACACATGTAAAACCCTGCAAAACACAGAAAAAAACCCTGCAAAACGCACACATGTAAAACCTTGCAAAACGCACACAAATAAAACCCTGCAAAACGAACACAAATAAAACCCTGTAAAACGCACACATGTAAAACCCTGCAGAACTCACACAAATAAAACTCTGCAAAGCGCACACATGTAAAACCCTGCAAAATGCACACATGTAAAACCCTGCAAAACGCGCACAAATAAAACCCTGCAAAACGCACACATGTAAAACCCTGCAAAACGGACACAAATAAAACCCTGCAAAACGCACACAAATAAAACCCTGCAAAACACACACAAATAAAACCCTGCAAAACGCACACAAAAAAACCCTGCAAAACGCACACATGTAAAACCCTGCAAAACGCACACATGTAAAATCCTGCAAAACGCACAGAAATGAAACCCTGCAAAACGCACACATGTAAAACCCTTGCAAAACGCACACATGTAAAACCCTGCAAAACGCACACAAATAGAACCCTGCAAAACGCACACATGTAAAACCCTGCAAAACGAACACAAATAAAACCCTGTAAAACGAACACAAATAAAACCCTGCAAAACGCACACATGTAAAACCCTGCAAAACACACAAATAAAACCCTGCAAAACACACACAAATAAAACCCTGCAAAACGCACACCAATAAAACCCTGCAAACGCACACAAATAAAACCCTGCAAAACGGATACAAGTAAAACTCTGCAAAACGCACACATGTAAAACCCTGCAAAACGGACACAAATAAAACCCTGCAAAACGCACACAAATAAAATCCTGCAAAACACACACAAATAAAACCCTGCAAAACGCACACAAATAAAACCCTGCAAAATGCACACATGTAAAACTCTGCAAAACGCACACATGTAAAACCCTGCAAAACGCACACATGTAAAACCCTGCAAAAGGCAGACAAATACAACCCTGCAAAACGCACACGTAAAACCCTGCAAAACGGACACAAATAAAACCCTGCAAAACGCACACAAATAAAACCCTGCAAAACGCACACAAATAAAACCCTGCAACACGCAGGAAAATAAAACACTGCAAAACGCACACAAAAATACCCTGCAAAACGCACACATGTAAAACCCTGCAAAACGCACACAAATAAAACCCTGCAAAACGCACACAAATAAAACCCTGCAAAACGCACACATGTAAAACCCAGCAAAACGCACACAAATAAAACCCTGCAAAATGCACACATGTAAAACCCTGCAAAACGCACACATGTAAAACCCTGCAAAACGCACACAAATAGAACCCTGCAAAACGCACACAAATAAAACCCTGCAAAACGCACACATGTAA
Source organism: Carcharodon carcharias (assembly GCF_017639515.1). Classification (NCBI taxonomy): domain Eukaryota; kingdom Metazoa; phylum Chordata; class Chondrichthyes; order Lamniformes; family Lamnidae; genus Carcharodon; species Carcharodon carcharias. Next base: position 232,082,064 of record NC_054468.1, read on the forward strand.
AACCCTGCAAAACGCACACAAATAAAACCCTGCAAAACGCACACAAATAAAACCCTGCAAAACGCACACAAATAAAACCCTGCAAAACGCACACATGTAAAACCCTGCAAAACGCACACAAGTAAAACCCTGCAAAACGCACACAAATAAAACCCTGCAAAACGCACACATGTAAAACCCTGCAAAACGCACACAAATAAAACCCTGCAAAACGCACACAAATAAAACCCTGCAAAACGCACACAAATAAAACCCTGCAAAACGCACACAAATAAAACCCTGCAAAACGCACACAAATAAAACCCTGCAAAACGCACACAAGTAAAACCCTGCAAAACGCACACAAATAAAACCCTGCAAAACGCACACAAATAAAACCCTGCAAAACGCACACAAATAAAACCCTGCAAAACGCACACAAATAAAACCCTGCAAAACGCACACAAGTAAAACCCTGCAAAACGCACACATGTAAAACCCTGCAAAACGCACACAAATAAAACCCTGCAAAACGCACACATGTAAAACCCTGCAAAACGCACAAATAAAACCCTGCAAAATGCACACAAATAAAACCCTGCAAAACGCACACATGTAAAACCCTGCAAAACGCACACATGTAAAACCCTGCAAAACGCACATGTAAAACCCAGCAAAATACACAAATAAAACCCTGCAAAACACACACATGTAAAACCCAACAAAACGCACACAAATAAAACCCTTCAAAACGCACACAAATAAAACCCTGCAAAAGGCACACATGTAAAACCCTGCAAAACACACAAATAAAACCCTGCAAAACGCACACATGTAAAACCCTGCAAAACGCACACAAATAAAACCCTGCAAAACGCACACAAATAAAACCCTGCAAAACGCACACAAATAAAACCCTGCAAAACGCACACGTGAAACCCTGCAAAACGCACACGTAAAACCCTGCAAAACGCACACATGTAAAACCCTGCAAAACGCACACATGTAAAACCCTGCAAAACGCACACAAATAAAACCCTACAAAACGCACACAAATAAAACCCTGCAAAACGCACACAAATAAAACCCTGCAAAACGCACACAAATAAAACCCTGCAAAACGCACACGTAAAACCCTGCAAAACGCACACAAATAAAACCCTGCAAAACGCACACAAATAAAACCCTGCAAAACGCACACAAATAAAACCCTGCAAAACGCACACAAATAAAACCCTGCAAAACGCACACAAATAAAACCCTGCAAAACGCACACAAATAAAACCCTGCAAAACGCACACAAATAAAACCCTGCAAAACGCACACAAATAAAACCCTGCAAAACGCACACAATAAAACCCTGCAAAACGCACACAATAAAACCCTGCAAAACGCACACATGTAAAACCCTGCAAAACGCACACAAATAAAACCCTGCAAAACGCACACAAATAAAACCCTGCAAAACGCACACAAATAAAACCCTGCAAAACGCACACATGTAAAACCCTGCAAAACGCACACAAATAAAACCCTGCAAAACGCACACAATTAAAACCCTGCAAAACGCACACAAATAAAACCCTGCAAAACGCACACAAATAAAACCCTGCAAAACGCACACAATTAAAACCCTGCAAAACGCACACAAGTAAAACCCTGCAAAACGCACACAAATAAAACCCTGCAAAACGCACACATGTAAAACCCTGCAAAACGCACACAAATAAAACCCTGCAAAACGCACACATGTAAAACCCTGCAAAACGCACACAAATAAAACCCTGCAAAACGCACACATGTAAAACCCTGCAAAACGCACACAAATAAAACCCTGCAAAACGCACACAAATAAAACCCTGCAAAACGCACACAAATAAAACCCTGCAAAATGCACACAAATAAAACCCTGCAAAACGCACAAAATAAAACCCTGCAAAACGCACAAAATAAAACCCTGCAAACGCACACAAATAAAACCCTGAAAAACGCACACATGTAAAACCCTGCAAAACGCACACATGTAAAACCCTGCAAAACGGACACAAATAAAACCCTGCAAAACGCACACAAATAAAACCCTGCAAAATGCACACAAATAAAACCCTGCAAAACGCACACAAATAAAACCCTGCAAAATGCACACATGTAAAACTCTGCAAAACGGACACAAATAAAACCCTGCAAAACGCACACGTAAAACCCTGCAAAACAGACACAAATAAAACCCTGCAAAACGCACACAAATAAAACCCTGCAAAACGCACGCAAATAAAACCCTGCAAAACGCACACGTAAAACCTTGCAAAACGCACACGTAAAACCCTGCAAAACGCACAAATAAAACCTTGCAAAATGCACACATGTAAAACCCTGCAAAACGCACAAATAAAACCCTGCAAAATGCACACAAATAAAACCCTGCAAAACGCACACATGTAAAACCCTGCAAAACGCACACATGAAAAACCTTGCAAAACGCACACATGTAAAACCCTGCAAAACGCACAAATAAAACACTGCAAAACGCACACATGTAAAACCCTGCAAAACGCACACAAATAAAACCCTGCAAAACGCACACAAATAAAACCCTGCAAAAGGCACACATGTAAAACCCTGCAAAACGCACACAAATAAAACCCTGCAAAACGCACACATGTAAAACCCTGCAAAACGCACACAAATAAAACCCTGCAAAACGCACACAAATAAAACCCTGCAAAACGAACACAAATAAAACCCTGCAAAACGCACACATGTAAAACCCTGCAAAACGCACACAAATAAAACCCTGCAAAACGCACACATGTAAAACCCTGCAAAACGCACACGTAAAACCCTGCAAAACGCACACAAATAAAACCCTGCAAAACGCACACAATTAAAACCCTGCAAAACGCACACAAATAAAACCCTGCAAAACGCACACAAATAAAACCCTGCAAAACGCACACAAATAAAACCCTGCAAAACGCAAACAGTAAAACCCTGCAAAACGCACATATAAAACCCTGCAAAACGCACACAAATAAAACCCTACAAAATGGACACAAATAAAACCCTGCAAAACGCACACGTAAAACCCTGCAAAAGGCACACAAATAAAACCCTGCAAAACGCACACAAGTAAAACCCTGCAAAACGCACACATGTAAAACCCTGCAAAACACACAAATAAAACCCTGCAAAACGCACACCAATAAAACCCTGCAAAACGCACACAAATAAAACCCTGCAAAACGCACACATGTAAAACCCTGCAAAACGACACAAAGAAAATCCTGCAAAACGCACACAATTAAAACCCTGCAAAGGCACACATGTAAAGCCCTGCAAAACGCACACAAATAAAACCCTTCAAAATGGCATACAAGTAAAACCCTGCAAAACGCACACATGTAAAACCCTGCAAAACGCACACAATTAAAACCCTGCAAAACGCACACAAATAAAACCCTGCAAAATGCACACGTAAAACCCTGCAAAAAGCACACAAGTAAAACCCTGCAAAACGCACAAATAATACCCTGCAAAACACACATGTAAAACCCTGCAAAATGCACGCAAATAAAACCCTGCAAAAGGCACACATGTAAAACCCTGCAAAACGCACACATGTAAAACCTTGCAAAACGCACAGATGTAAAACCCTGCAAAACGCACAAATAAAACCCTGCAAAACGCACACATGTAAAACCCTGCAAAACGCACACAAATAAAACCGTGCAAAACGCGCACAAATAAAACCCTGCAAAACGCACACATGTAAAACCCTGCAAAAGCACAGAAAAAACCCTGCAAAACGCACACATGTAAAACCTGCAAAACGCACACAGATAAAACCCTGCAAAACGCACACAAATAAAACCCTGTAAAACGCACACATGTAAAACCCTGCAAAACACACAAGTAAAACTCTGCAAAACGCACACAAATAAAACCTTGCAAAACGCACACATGTAAAACCCTGCAAGACGCACACAAATAAAACCCTGCAAAACGCACAGAAATAAAACCCTGCAAAACGCACACAAATAAAACCCTGCAAAACGCACACAAATAAAACCCTGCAAAACGCACACAAATAAAACCCTGCAAAACGCACACAAATAAAACCCTGCAAAACGCACACAAATAAAACCCTGCAAAACGCACACAATTAAAACCCTGCAAAACGCACACAAATAAAACCCTGCAAAATGCACACATGTAAAACCCTGCAAAACGCACACAAATAAAACCCTGCAAAACGCACACATGTAAAACCCTGCAAAACGCACACAAATAAAACCCTGCAAAACGCACACAAGTAAAACCCTGCAAAACGCACACAAATAAAACCCTGCAAAACGCACACAATAAAACCCTGCAAAACGCACACAAATAAAACCCTGCAAAACGCACACAAATAAAACCCTGCAAAACGCACACAAATAAAACCCTGCAAAACGCACACAAATAAAACCCTGCAAAACGCACACAAATAAAACCCTGCAAAATGCACACAAGTAAAACCCTGCAAAACGCCCACAAATAAAACCCTGCAAAATGCACACATGTAAAACCCTGCAAAACGCACACAAATAAAACCCTGCAAAATGCACACATGTAAAACCCTGCAAAACGGACACAAATAAAACCCTGCAAAACGCACACAATTAAAACCCTGCAAACGCACACATGTAAAACCCTGCAAAACACACACAAATAAAACCCTGCAAAACGCACACATGTAAAACCTTGCAAAACGCACACATGTAAAGCCCTGCAAAACGCACACAAATAGAACCCTGCAAAACGCACACATGTAAAAACCTGCAAAACGAACACAAATAAAACCCTGTAAAACGAACACAAATAAAACCCTGCAAAACGCACACATGTAAAACCCTGCAAAACACACAAATAAAACCCTGCAAAACGCACACAAATAAAACCCTGCAAAACGCACACAAATAAAACCCTGCAAAACGCACACGTAAAACCCTGCAAAACGCACACATTTAAAACCCTGCAAAACGCACACAAATAAAACCCTGCAAAACGCACACAAATAAAACCCTGCAAAACGGATACAAGTAAAACTCTGCAAAACGCACACATGTAAAACCCTGCAAAACGGTCACAAATAAAACCCTGCAAAACGCACACAAATAAAACCCTGCAAAATGCACACAAATAAAACCCTGCAAAACGCACACAAATAAAACCCTGCAAAATGCACACATGTAAAACCCTGCAAAACGGACACAAATAAAACCCTGCAAAACGCACACATAAAACCCTGCAAAACAGACACAAATAAAACCCTGCAAAACGCACACAAATAAAACCCTGCAAAACGCACACAAATAAAACCCTACAAAATGGACACAAATAAAACCCTGCAAAACGCACACGTAAAACCCTGCAAAACGCACACGTAAAACCCTGCAAAACGCACAAATAAAACCTTGCAAAACGCACACATGTAAAACCCTGCAAGACGCACAGAAATAAATCCCTGCAAGACGCACACGAATAAAACCTTGCAAAACGCACACAAATAAAACCCTGCAAAACGCACACAAATAAAACCCTGCAAAACGCACACAAGTAAAACCCTGCAAAACGCACACAATTAAAACCCTGCAAAACGCACACATGTAAAACCCAGCAAAACGCACACAAATAAAACCCTGCAAAACGCACACAGGTAAAACCCTGCAAAACGCACATGTAAAGCCCAGCAAAGCACACAAATAAAACCCTGCAAAACGCACACAAATAAAACCCTGCAAAACGCACACAAATAAAACCCTGCAAAACGCACACGTAAAACCCTGCAAAACGCACACAAATAAAACCCTGCAAAACGCACACAACTAAAACCCTGCAAAACGCACACAATAAAACCCTGCAAAACGCACACATATAAAACCCTGCAAAACGCACACAAATAGAACCCTGCAAAACGCACACAAATAAAACCCTGCAAAACGCACACAAATAAAACCCTGCAAAACACACAAATAAAACCCTGCAAAACGCACACAAATAAAACCCTGCAAAACGCACACAAGTAAAACCCTGCAAAACGCAAACGTAAAACCCTGCAAAACGCACACATGAAAAACCCTGCAAAACGCTCAGAAATAAAACCCTGCAATCGCACACATTTAAAACCCTGCAAAACGCACACGTAAAACCCTGCAAAACGCACACAAATAAAACCCTGCAAAACGGATACCACTAAAACCCTGCAAAACGCACACATGTAAAACCCTGCAAAACGGACACAAATAAAACCCTGCAAAATGCACCCAAATAAAATCCTGCAAAACGCACACAAATAAAACCCTGCAAAACGCACACATGTAAAACCCTGAAAAACGGACACAAAGAAAATCCTGCAAAACGCACACAATTAAAACCCTGCAAAGGCACACATGTAAAGCCCTGCAAAACTCACACAAATAAAACCCTTCAAAATGGACACATGTAAAACCCTGCAAAACGCACACATGTAAAACCCTGCAAAACGCGCACATGTAAAACCCTGCAAAATGCACACAAATAAAACCCTGCAAAACGCACACGTAAAACCTTGCAAAACACACACGTAAAACCCTGCAAAACGCACAAATAAAACCCTGAAAAACGCACAAATAAAACCCTGTAAAATGCACACAAATAAAATCCTGCAAAAGGCACACATGTAAAACCCTGCAAAACGCACACATGTAAAACCTTGCAAAACGCACAGATGTCAAACCCTGCAAAACGCACAAATAAAACCCTGCAAAACGCACACATGTAAAACCCTGCAAAACGCACACAAATAAAACCGTGCAAAACGCGCACGAATAAAACCCTGCAAAACGCACACATGTAAAACCCTGCAAAACACAGAAAAAAACCCTGCAAAACGCACACATGTAAAACCTTGCAAAACGCACACAAATAAAACCCTGCAAAACGAACACAAATAAAACCCTGTAAAACGCACACATGTAAAACCCTGCAAAACACACGTAAAACTCTGCAAAACGCACACATTTAAAACCCTGCAAAACGCACACGTAAAACCCTGCAAAACGCACACAAATAAAACCCTGCAAGACGCACACATGTAAAACCCTGCAAAACACACAAATAAAACCCTGCAAAACACACACAAATAAAACCCTGCAAAACGCACACAAAAAGAACCTTGCAAAACGCACACAAGTAAAACCCTGCAAAACGCACACATGTAAAACCCTGCAAAATGCACACATGTAAAACCATGCAAAACGCACACAAATAAAACCATTCAAATCGCACACAAATAAAACCCTGCAAAACGCACACATGTAAAACCTTGCAAAACGCACACAAATAAAACCCTGCAAAACGGACACAAGTAAAACCCTGCAAAACGCACACAAATAAAACCCTGCAAAATGCACACAAATAAAAGCGTGCAAAATCCACACAAATAAAACCATGCAAACGCACACATGTAAAACCCTGCAAAACGCAGACGTAAAACACTGCAGAACGCACACAAATAAAACCCTGCAAAACGGACACAAATAAAACCCTGCAAAACGCACACAAATAAAACCCTGCAAACGCACACATGTAAAACCCTGCAAAACGCACACAAATAAAACCCTGCAAAACGCACACAATTAAAACCCTGCATACGCACACATGTAAAACCCTGCAAAACTCACACAAATAAAACTCTGCAAAATGGACACATGTAAAGCCCTGCAAAACGCACACATGTAAAACCCTGCAAAACGCCCACAAATAGAACCCTGCAAAATGCACACATGTAAAACCCTGCAAAACGCACACAAATAAAACCCTGCAAAATGCACACATGTAAAACCCTGCAAAACGGACACAAATAAAACCCTGCAAAACGCACACAATTAAAACCCTGCAAACGCACACATGTAAAACCCTGCAAAACACACACAAATAAAACCCTGCAAAACGCACACATGTAAAACCTTGCAAAACGCACACATGTAAAGCCCTGCAAAACGCACACAAATAGAACCCTGCAAAACGCACACATGTAAAAACCTGCAAAACGAACACAAATAAAACCCTGTAAAACGAACACAAATAAAACCCTGCAAAACGCACACATGTAAAACCCTGCAAAACACACAAATAAAACCCTGCAAAACGCACACAAATAAAACCCTGCAAAACGCACACAAATAAAACCCTGCAAAACGCACACGTAAAACCCAGCAAAACGCACACATGTAAAACCCTGCAAAACGCACACAAATAAAACCCTGCAAAACGCACACGTAAAACCTTGCAAAACGCACACGTAAAACCCTGCAAAACGCATAAATAAAACTCTGCAAAACGCACAAATAAAACCCTGTAAAATGCACACAAATAAAATGCTGCAAAAGGCACACATGTAAAACCCTGCAAAACGCACACATGTAAAACCTTGCAAAACGCACAGATGTCAAACCCTGCAAAACGCACAAATAAAACCCTGCAAAACGCACACATGTAAAACCCTGCAAAACGCACACAAATAAAACCATGCAAAACGCGCACGAATAAAACCCTGCAAAACGCACACATGTAAAACCCTGCAAAACGCCCACAAATAGAACCCTGCAAAATGCACACATGTAAAACCCTGCAAAACGCACACAAATAAAACCCTGCAAAATGCACACATGTAAAACCCTGCAAAACGGACACAAATAAAACCCTGCAAAACGCACACAATTAAAACCCTGCAAACGCACACATGTAAAACCCTGCAAAACACACACAAATAAAACCCTGCAAAACGCACACATGTAAAACCTTGCAAAACGCACACATGTAAAGCCCTGCAAAACGCACACAAATAGAACCCTGCAAAACGCACACATGTAAAAACCTGCAAAACGAACACAAATAAAACCCTGTAAAACGAACACAAATAAAACCCTGCAAAACGCACACATGTAAAACCCTGCAAAACACACAAATAAAACCCTGCAAAACGCACACAAATAAAACCCTGCAAAACGCACACAAATAAAACCCTGCAAAACGCACACGTAAAACCCTGCAAAACGCACACATTTAAAACCCTGCAAAACGCACACAAATAAAACCCTGCAAACGCACACAAATAAAACCCTGCAAAACGGATACAAGTAAAACTCTGCAAAACGCACACATGTAAAACCCTGCAAAACGGTCACAAATAAAACCCTGCAAAACGCACACAAATAAAACCCTGCAAAATGCACACAAATAAAACCCTGCAAACGCACACATGTAAAACCCTGCAAAACACACACAAATAAAACCCTGCAAAACGCACACATGTAAAACCTTGCAAAACGCACACATGTAAAGCCCTGCAAAACGCACACAAATAGAACCCTGCAAAACGCACAGATGTAAAACCCTGCAAAACGAACACAAATAAAACCCTGCAAAACGAACGCAAATAAAACCCTGCAAAACGCACACATGTAAAACCCTGCAAAACACACAAATAAAACCTGCAAAACGCACACAAATAAAACCCTGCAAAACGCACACAAATAAAACCCTGCAAAACGCACACGTAAAACCCTGCAAAACGCACACAATTAAAACCCTGCAAAACGCACACAAATAAAACCCTGCAAAACGCACACAAATAAAACCCTGCAAAACGGCACACAAGTAAAACTCTGCAAAACGCACACATGTAAAACCCTGCAAAACGACACAAATAAAACCCTGCAAAACGCACACAATTAAAACCCTGCAAAACGCACACATGTAAAACCCTGCAAAATGCATACAAATAAAACCCTGCAAAACGCACACATCTAAAACCTGCAAAACGCACACAATTAAAAGCCCTGCAAAACGCACACAAATAAAACCCTGCAAAATGCACACATGTAAAAACCCTGCAAAACGCACACAAATAAAACCCTGCAAAACGCACACAAATAAAACCCTGCAAAACGCACACATGTAAAACCCTGCAAAACGCACACAAATAAAACCCTGCAAAACGCACACAAATAAAACCCTGCAAAACGCACACAAATAAAACCCTGCAAAACGCACACGTAAAACCCTGCAAAACGCACACATGTAAAACCCTGCAAAACGCACACAAATAAAACCCTGCAAACGCACACAAATAAAACCCTGCAAAACGGATACAAGTAAAACTCTGCAAAACGCACACATGTAAAACCCTGCAAAACGGTCACAAATAAAACCCTGCAAAACGCACACAAATAAAACCCTGCAAAATGCACACAAATAAAACCCTGCAAAACGCACACAAATAAAACCCTGCAAAATGCACACATGTAAAACTCTGCAAAACGGACACAAATAAAACCCTGCAAAACGCACACATAAAACCCTGCAAAACAGACACAAATAAAACCCTGCAAAACGCACACAAATAAAACCCTGCAAAACGCACACAAATAAAACCCTGCAAAACGCACGCAAATAAAACCCTGCAAAACGCACACGTAAAACCTTGCAAAACGCACAACTAAAACCCTGCAAAACGCACACAACTAAAACCCTGCAAAACGCACACATGTAAAACCCTGCAAAACGCACACAATAAAACCCTGCAAAACGCACACAAATAAAACCTGCAAAACGCACACAAATAAAACCTGCAAAACGCACACATGTAAAACCCTGCAAAACGCACACAAGTAAAACCCTGCAAAACGCACAAATAAAACCCTGCAAAACGCACACAAATAAACCCTGCAAAACGCACACAAATAAAACGCATGCAAAAACGCACACAATAAAACCCTGCAAAGCACACAAGTAAAACCCTGCAAAAGCACACAAGTAAAACCCAGCAAAACGCACACAAATAAAACCTGCAAACGCACACAAATAAAACCCTGCAAAACGCATACAAATAAAACCCTGCAAAACTCACACAAATAAAACCCTGCAAAACTGCACACAAGTAAAACCCTGCAAAAGCACACAAAGTAAAACCCTGCAAAACGCACACAAGTAAAACCCTGCAAAACGCACACGTAAAACCCTGCCAAACGCACACAAATAAAACCCTGCAAAACGCACACATGTAAAACCCTGCAAAACACACAAATAAAACCCTGCAAAACGCACACAAATAAAACCCTGCAAAACGCACACATGTAAAACCCTGCAAAACGCAAACGTAAAACCCTGCAAAACGCACACATGAAAAACCCTGCAAAACGCTCAGAAATAAAACCCTGCAATCGCACACATTTAAAACCCTGCAAAACGCACACGTAAAACCCTGCAAAACGCACACAAATAAAACCCTGCAAAACGGATACCACTAAAACCCTGCAAAACGCACACATGTAAAACCCTGCAAAACGGACACAAATAAAACCCTGCAAAATGCACCCAAATAAAATCCTGCAAAACGCACACAAATAAAACCCTGCAAAACGCACACATGTAAAACCCTGAAAAACGGACACAAAGAAAATCCTGCAAAACGCACACAATTAAAACCCTGCAAAGGCACACATGTAAAGCCCTGCAAAACTCACACAAATAAAACCCTTCAAAATGGACACATGTAAAACCCTGCAAAACGCACACATGTAAAACCCTGCAAAACGCGCACATGTAAAACCCTGCAAAATGCACACAAATAAAACCCTGCAAAACGCACACGTAAAACCTTGCAAAACACACACGTAAAACCCTGCAAAACGCACAAATAAAACCCTGAAAAACGCACAAATAAAACCCTGTAAAATGCACACAAATAAAATCCTGCAAAAGGCACACATGTAAAACCCTGCAAAACGCACACATGTAAAACCTTGCAAAACGCACAGATGTCAAACCCTGCAAAACGCACAAATAAAACCCTGCAAAACGCACACATGTAAAACCCTGCAAAACGCACACAAATAAAACCGTGCAAAACGCGCACGAATAAAACCCTGCAAAACGCACACATGTAAAACCCTGCAAAACACAGAAAAAAACCCTGCAAAACGCACACATGTAAAACCTTGCAAAACGCACACAAATAAAACCCTGCAAAACGAACACAAATAAAACCCTGTAAAACGCACACATGTAAAACCCTGCAAAACACACGTAAAACTCTGCAAAACGCACACATTTAAAACCCTGCAAAACGCACACGTAAAACCCTGCAAAACGCACACAAATAAAACCCTGCAAGTCGCACACATGTAAAACCCTGCAAAACACACAAATAAAACCCTGCAAAACACACACAAATAAAACCCTGCAAAACGCACACAAAAAGAACCCTGCAAAACGCACACAAGTAAAACCCTGCAAAACGCACACATGTAAAACCCTGCAAAATGCACACATGTAAAACCATGCAAAACGCACACAAATAAAACCATTCAAAACGCACACAAATAAAACCCTGCAAAACGCACACATGTAAAACCTTGCAAAACGCACACAAATAAAACCCTGCAAAACGGACACAAGTAAAACCCTGCAAAACGCACACAAATAAAACCCTGCAAAATGCACACAAATAAAAGCGTGCAAAATGCACACAAATAAAACCATGCAAACGCACACATGTAAAACCCTGCAAAACGCAGACGTAAAACACTGCAGAACGCACACAAATAAAACCCTGCAAAACGGACACAAATAAAACCCTGCAAAACGCACACAAATAAAACCCTGCAAACGCACACATGTAAAACCCTGCAAAACGCACACAAATAAAACCCTGCAAAACGCACACAATTAAAACCCTGCATACGCACACATGTAAAACCCTGCAAAACTCACACAAATAAAACTCTGCAAAATGGACACATGTAAAGCCCTGCAAAACGCACACATGTAAAACCCTGCAAAACGCCCACAAATAGAACCCTGCAAAATGCACACATGTAAAACCCTGCAAAACGCACACAAATAAAACCCTGCAAAATGCACACATGTAAAACCCTGCAAAACGGACACAAATAAAACCCTGCAAAACGCACACAATTAAAACCCTGCAAACGCACACATGTAAAACCCTGCAAAACACACACAAATAAAACCCTGCAAAACGCACACATGTAAAACCTTGCAAAACGCACACATGTAAAGCCCTGCAAAACGCACACAAATAGAACCCTGCAAAACGCACACATGTAAAAACCTGCAAAACGAACACAAATAAAACCCTGTAAAACGAACACAAATAAAACCCTGCAAAACGCACACATGTAAAACCCTGCAAAACACACAAATAAAACCCTGCAAAACGCACACAAATAAAACCCTGCAAAACGCACACAAATAAAACCCTGCAAAACGCACACGTAAAACCCTGCAAAACGCACACATGTAAAACCCTGCAAAACGCACACAAATAAAACCCTGCAAAACGCACACGTAAAACCTTGCAAAACGCACACGTAAAACCCTGCAAAACGCATAAATAAAACTCTGCAAAACGCACAAATAAAACCCTGTAAAATGCACACAAATAAAATGCTGCAAAAGGCACACATGTAAAACCCTGCAAAACGCACACATGTAAAACCTTGCAAAACGCACAGATGTCAAACCCTGCAAAACGCACAAATAAAACCCTGCAAAACGCACACATGTAAAACCCTGCAAAACGCACACAAATAAAACCATGCAAAACGCGCACGAATAAAACCCTGCAAAACGCACACATGTAAAACCCTGCAAAACGCCCACAAATAGAACCCTGCAAAATGCACACATGTAAAACCCTGCAAAACGCACACAAATAAAACCCTGCAAAATGCACACATGTAAAACCCTGCAAAACGGACACAAATAAAACCCTGCAAAACGCACACAATTAAAACCCTGCAAACGCACACATGTAAAACCCTGCAAAACACACACAAATAAAACCCTGCAAAACGCACACATGTAAAACCTTGCAAAACGCACACATGTAAAGCCCTGCAAAACGCACACAAATAGAACCCTGCAAAACGCACACATGTAAAAACCTGCAAAATGAACACAAATAAAACCCTGTAAAACGAACACAAATAAAACCCTGCAAAACGCACACATGTAAAACCCTGCAAAACACACAAATAAAACCCTGCAAAACGCACACAAATAAAACCCTGCAAAACGCACACAAATAAAACCCTGCAAAACGCACACGTAAAACCCTGCAAAACGCACACATTTAAAACCCTGCAAAACGCACACAAATAAAACCCTGCAAACGCACACAAATAAAACCCTGCAAAACGGATACAAGTAAAACTCTGCAAAACGCACACATGTAAAACCCTGCAAAACGGTCACAAATAAAACCCTGCAAAACGCACACAAATAAAACCCTGCAAAATGCACACAAATAAAACCCTGCAAACGCACACATGTAAAACCCTGCAAAACACACACAAATAAAACCCTGCAAAACGCACACATGTAAAACCTTGCAAAACGCACACATGTAAAGCCCTGCAAAACGCACACAAATAGAACCCTGCAAAACGCACAGATGTAAAACCCTGCAAAACGAACACAAATAAAACCCTGTAAAACGAACACAAATAAAACCCTGCAAAACGCACACATGTAAAACCCTGCAAAACACACAAATAAAACCTGCAAAACGCACACAAATAAAACCCTGCAAAACGCACACAAATAAAACCCTGCAAAACGCACACGTAAAACCCTGCAAAACGCACACATTTAAAACCCTGCAAAACGCACACAAATAAAACCCTGCAAACGCACACAAATAAAACCCTGCAAAACGGATACAAGTAAAACTCTGCAAAACGCACACATGTAAAACCCTGCAAAACGGACACAAATAAAACCCTGCAAAACGCACACAATTAAAACCCTGCAAACGCACACATGTAAAACCCTGCAAAACACACACAAATAAAACCCTGCAAAACGCACACATGTAAAACCTTGCAAAACGCACACATGTAAAGCCCTGCAAAACGCACACAAATAGAACCCTGCAAAACGCACACATGTAAAAACCTGCAAAACGAACACAAATAAAACCCTGTAAAACGAACACAAATAAAACCCTGCAAAACGCACACATGTAAAACCCTGCAAAACACACAAATAAAACCCTGCAAAACGCACACAAATAAAACCCTGCAAAACGCACACAAATAAAACCCTGCAAAACGCACACGTAAAACCCTGCAAAACGCACACATTTAAAACCCTGCAAAACGCACACAAATAAAACCCTGCAAACGCACACAAATAAAACCCTGCAAAACGGATACAAGTAAAACTCTGCAAAACGCACACATGTAAAACCCTGCAAAACGGTCACAAATAAAACCCTGCAAAACGCACACAAATAAAACCCTGCAAAATGCACACAAATAAAACCCTGCAAAACGCACACAAATAAAACCCTGCAAAATGCACACATGTAAAACTCTGCAAAACGGACACAAATAAAACCCTGCAAAACGCACACATAAAACCCTGCAAAACAGACACAAATAAAACCCTGCAAAACGCACACAAATAAAACCCTGCAAAACGCACACAAATAAAACCCTGCAAAACGCACGCAAATAAAACCCTGCAAAACGCACACGTAAAACCTTGCAAAACGCACACGTAAAACCCTGCAAAACGCACAAATAAAACCTTGCAAAACGCACACATGTAAAACCCTGCAAAACGCACAAATAAAACCCTGCAAAATGCACACAAATAAAACCCTGCAAAACGCACACATGTAAAACCCTGCAAAACGCACACATGTAAAACCTTGCAAAACGCACACATGTAAAACCCTGCAAAACGCACAAATAAAACACTGCAAACCGCACACATGTAAAACCATGCAAAACGCACACAAATAAAACCATTCAAAACGCACACAAATAAAACCCTGCAAAAGGCACACATGTAAAACCCTGCAAAACACACAAAAAAACACTGCAAAACGCACACATGTAAAACCTTGCAAAACGCACACAAATAAAACCCTGCAAAACGAATACAAATAAAACCCTGCAAAACGAACACAAATAAAACCCTGCAAAACGCACACATGTAAAACCCTGCAAAACACACACGTAAAACCCTGCAAAACGCACACATGTAAAACCCTGCAAAACGCACACGTAAAACCCTGCCAAACGCACACAAATAAAACCCTGCAAAACGCACACATGTAAAACCCTGCAAAACACACAAATAAAACCCTGCAAAACGCACACAAATAAAACCCTGCAAAACGCACACAAGTAAAACCCTGCAAAACGCAAACGTAAAACCCTGCAAAACGCACACATGAAAAACCCTGCAAAACGCTCAGAAATAAAACCCTGCAATCGCACACATTTAAAACCCTGCAAAACGCACACGTAAAACCCTGCAAAACGCACACAAATAAAACCCTGCAAAACGGATACCACTAAAACCCTGCAAAACGCACACATGTAAAACCCTGCAAAACGGACACAAATAAAACCCTGCAAAATGCACCCAAATAAAATCCTGCAAAACGCACACAAATAAAACCCTGCAAAACGCACACATGTAAAACCCTGAAAAACGGACACAAAGAAAATCCTGCAAAACGCACACAATTAAAACCCTGCAAAGGCACACATGTAAAGCCCTGCAAAACTCACACAAATAAAACCCTTCAAAATGGACACATGTAAAACCCTGCAAAACGCACACATGTAAAACCCTGCAAAACGCGCACATGTAAAACCCTGCAAAATGCACACAAATAAAACCCTGCAAAACGCACACGTAAAACCTTGCAAAACACACACGTAAAACCCTGCAAAACGCACAAATAAAACCCTGCAAAACGCACAAATAAAACCCTGCAAAACGCACACATGTAAAACCCTGCAAAACGCACACAAATAAAACCATGCAAAACGCGCACGAATAAAACCCTGCAAAACGCACACATGTAAAACCCTGCAAAACCCCACAAATAAAACCCTGCAAAATGCACACATGTAAAACCCTGCAAAACGCACACAAATAAAACCCTGCAAAATGCACACATGTAAAACCCTGCAAAACGGACACAAATAAAACCCTGCAAAACGCACACAATTAAAACCCTGCAAACGCACACATGTAAAACCCTGCAAAACACACACAAATAAAACCCTGCAAAACGCACACATGTAAAACCTTGCAAAACGCACACATGTAAAGCCCTGCAAAACGCACACAAATAGAACCCTGCAAAACGCACACATGTAAAAACCTGCAAAACGAACACAAATAAAACCCTGTAAAACGAACACAAATAAAACCCTGCAAAACGCACACATGTAAAACCCTGCAAAACACACAAATAAAACCCTGCAAAACGCACACAAATAAAACCCTGCAAAACGCACACAAATAAAACCCTGCAAAACGCACACGTAAAACCCTGCAAAACGCACACATTTAAAACCCTGCAAAACGCACACAAATAAAACCCTGCAAACGCACACAAATAAAACCCTGCAAAACGGATACAAGTAAAACTCTGCAAAACGCACACATGTAAAACCCTGCAAAACGGTCACAAATAAAACCCTGCAAAACGCACACAAATAAAACCCTGCAAAATGCACACAAATAAAACCCTGCAAACGCACACATGTAAAACCCTGCAAAACACACACAAATAAAACCCTGCAAAACGCACACATGTAAAACCTTGCAAAACGCACACATGTAAAGCCCTGCAAAACGCACACAAATAGAACCCTGCAAAACGCACAGATGTAAAACCCTGCAAAACGAACACAAATAAAACCCTGTAAAACGAACACAAATAAAACCCTGCAAAACGCACACATGTAAAACCCTGCAAAACACACAAATAAAACCTGCAAAACGCACACAAATAAAACCCTGCAAAACGCACACAAATAAAACCCTGCAAAACGCACATGTAAAACCCTGCAAAACGCACACATTTAAAACCCTGCAAAACGCACACAAATAAAACCCTGCAAACGCACACAAATAAAACCCTGCAAAACGGATACAAGTAAAACTCTGCAAAACGCACACATGTAAAACCCTGCAAAACGGACACAAATAAAACCCTGCAAAACGCACACAAATAAAACCCTGCAAAATGCACACAAATAAAACCCTGCAAAACGCACACAAATAAAACCCGGCAAAATGCACACATGTAAAACTCTGCAAAACGGACACAAATAAAACCCTGCAAAACGCACACATGTAAAACCCTGCAAAACACACAAATAAAACCCTGCAAAACGCACACAAATAAAACCCTGCAAAACGCACACAAGTAAAACCCTGCAAAACGCAAACGTAAAACCCTGCAAAACGCACACATGAAAAACCCTGCAAAACGCTCAGAAATAAAACCCTGCAATCGCACACATTTAAAACCCTGCAAAACGCACACGTAAAACCCTGCAAAATACACACAAATAAAACCCTGCAAAACGGATACCAGTAAAACCCTGCAAAACGCACACATGTAAAACCCTGCAAAACGGACACAAATAAAACCCTGCAAAATGCACCCAAATAAAATCCTGCAAAACGCACACAAATAAAACCCTGCAAAACGCACACATGTAAAACCCTGAAAAACGGACACAAAGAAAATCCTGCAAAACGCACACAATTAAAACCCTGCAAAGGCACACATGTAAAGCCCTGCAAAACTCACACAAATAAAACACTTCAAAATGGACACATGTAAAACCCTGCAAAACGCACACATGTAAAACCCTGCAAAACGCGCACATGTAAAACCCTGCAAAATGCACACAAATAAAACCCTGCAAAACGCACACGTAAAACCTTGCAAAACGCACACGTAAAACCCTGCAAAACGCACAAATAAAACCCTGCAAAACGCACAAATAAAACCCTGTAAAATGCACACAAATAAAATCCTGCAAAACGCACAAATAAAACCCTGCAAAACGCACACATGTAAAACCCTGCAAAACGCACACAAATAAAACCGTGCAAAACGCGCACGAATAAAACCCTGCAAAACGCACACATGTAAAACCCTGCAAAACACAGAAAAAAACCCTGCAAAACGCACACATGTAAAACCTTGCAAAACGCACACAAATAAAACCCTGCAAAACGAACACAAATAAAACCCTGTAAAACGCACACATGTAAAACCCTGCAAAACACACGTAAAACTCTGCAAAACGCACACATTTAAAACCCTGCAAAACGCACACGTAAAACCCTGCAAAACGCACACAAATAAAACCCTGCAAGACGCACACATGTAAAACCCTGCAAAACACACAAATAAAACCCTGCAAAACACACACAAATAAAACCCTGCAAAACGCACACAAAAAGAACCCTGCAAAACGCACACAAGTAAAACCCTGCAAAACGCACACATGTAAAACCCTGCAAAATGCACACATGTAAAACCACGCAAAACGCACACAAATAAAACCATTCAAAACGCACACAAATAAAACCCTGCAAAACGCACACATGTAAAACCTTGCAAAACGCACACAAATAAAACCCTGCAAAACGGACACAAGTAAAACCCTGCAAAACGCACACAAATAAAACCCTGCAAAATGCACACAAATAAAAGCGTGCAAAATGCACACAAATAAAACCATGCAAACGCACACATGTAAAACCCTGCAAAACGCAGACTTAAAACACTGCAGAACGCACACAAATAAAACCCTGCAAAACGGACACAAATAAAACCCTGCAAAACGCACACAAATAAAACCCTGCAAATGCACACATGTAAAACCCTGCAAAACGCACACAAATAAAACCCTGCAAAACGCACACAATTAAAACCCTGCATACGCACACATGTAAAACCCTGCAAAACTCACACAAATAAAACTCTGCAAAATGGACACATGTAAAGCCCTGCAAAACGCACACATGTAAAACCCTGCAAAACGCCCACAAATAGAACCCTGCAAAATGCACACATGTAAAACCCTGCAAAACGCACACAAATAAAACCCGGCAAAATGCACACATGTAAAACCCTGCAAAACGGACACAAATAAAACCCTGCAAAACGCACACAATTAAAACCCTGCAAACGCACACATGTAAAACCCTGCAAAACACACACAAATAAAACCCTGCAAAACGCACACATGTAAAACCTTGCAAAACGCACACATGTAAAGCCCTGCAAAACGCACACAAATAGAACCCTGCAAAACGCACACATGTAAAAACCTGCAAAACGAACACAAATAAAACCCTGTAAAACGAACACAAATAAAACCCTGCAAAACGCACACATGTAAAACCCTGCAAAACACACAAATAAAACCCTGCAAAACGCACACAAATAAAACCCAGCAAAACGCACACAAATAAAACCCTGCAAAACGCACACGTAAAACCCTGCAAAACGCACACATTTAAAACCCTGCAAAACGCACACAAATAAAACCCTGCAAACGCACACAAATAAAACCCTGCAAAACGGATACAAGTAAAACTCTGCAAAACGCACACATGTAAAACCCTGCAAAACGGACACAAATAAAACCCTGCAAAACGCACACAAATAAAACCCTGCAAAATGCACACAAATAAAACCCTGCAAAACGCACACAAATAAAACCCTGCAAAATGCACACATGTAAAACTCTGCAAAACGGACACAAATAAAACCCTGCAAAACGCACACGTAAAACCCTGCAAAACAGACACAAATAAAACCCTGCAAAACGCACACAAATAAAACCCTGCAAAACGCACACAAATAAAACCCTGCAAAACGCACGCAAATAAAACCCTGCAAAACGCACAGATGTCAAACCCTGCAAAACGCACAAATAAAACCCTGCAAAACGCACACATGTAAAACCCTGCAAAACGCACACAAATAAAACCCTGCAAAACGCACACAAATAAAACCCTGCAAAACGCACACAAATAAAACCCTGCAAAACGCACACGTAAAACCCTGCAAAACGCACACATGTAAAACCCTGCAAAACGCACACAAATAAAACCCTGCAAACGCACACAAATAAAACCCTGCAAAACGCACACAAATAAAACCCTGCAAAACGCACACAAATAAAACCCTGCAAAATGCACACATGTAAAACTCTGCAAAACGGACACAAATAAAACCCTGCAAAACGCACACGTAAAACCCTGCAAAACAGACACAAATAAAACCCTGCAAAACGCACACAAATAAAACCCTGCAAAACGCACGCAAATAAAACCCTGCAAAACGCACACGTAAAACCTTGCAAAACGCACACGTAAAACCCTGCAAAACGCACAAATAAAACCTTGCAAAATGCACACATGTAAAACCCTGCAAAACGCACAAATAAAACCCTGCAAAATGCACACAAATAAAACCCTGCAAAACGCACACATGTAAAACCCTGCAAAACGCACACATGTAAAACCTTGCAAAACGCACACATGTAAAACCCTGCAAAACGCACAAATAAAACACTGCAAACCGCACACATGTAAAACCATGCAAAACGCACACAAATAAAACCATTCAAAACGCACACAAATAAAACCCTGCAAAAGGCACACATGTAAAACCCTGCAAAACACACAAAAAAACCCTGCAAAACGCACACATGTAAAACCTTGCAAAACGCACACAAATAAAACCCTGCAAAACGAACACAAATAAAAGCCTGCAAAACGAACACAAATAAAACCCTGCAAAACGCACACATGTAAAACCCTGCAAAACACACACGTAAAACCCTGCAAAACGCACACATGTAAAACCCTGCAAAACGCACACAAATAAAACCCTGCAAAACGCACACATGTAAAACCCTGCAGAACGCACGGAAGTAAAACCCTGCAAAACACACAAATAAAACGCTGCAAAACGCACACAAATAAAACCCTGCAAAACGCACACAAATAAAACCCTGCAAAACGCACACATCTAAAACCCTGCAAAACGCACATATGAAAAACCCTGCAAAACGCTCAGAAATAAAACCCTGCAATCGCACACATTTAAAACCCTGCAAAACGCACACGTAAAACCCTGCAAAACGCACACAAATAAAACCCTGCAAAACGGATACCAGTAAAACCCTGCAAAACGCACACATGTAAAACCCTGCAAAACGGACACAAATAAAACCCTGCAAAATGCACCCAAATAAAATCCTGCAAAACGCACACAAATAAAACCCTGCAAAACGCACACATGTAAAACCCTGAAAAACGGACACAAAGAAAATCCTGCAAAACGCACACAATTAAAACCCTGCAAAGGCACACATGTAAAGCCCTGCAAAACTCACACAAATAAAACCCTTCAAAATGGACACATGTAAAACCCTGCAAAACGCACACATGTAAAACCCTGCAAAACGCGCACATGTAAAACCCTGCAAAATGCACACAAATAAAACCCTGCAAAACGCACACGTAAAACCTTGCAAAACACACACGTAAAACCCTGCAAAACGCACAAATAATACCCTGCAAAACGCACAAATAAAACCCTGTAAAATGCACACAAATAAAATCCTGCAAAAGGCACACATGTAAAACCCTGCAAAACGCACACATGTAAAACCTTGCAAAACGCACAGATGTCAAACCCTGCAAAACGCACAAATAAAACCCTGCAAAACGCACACATGTAAAACCCTGCAAAACGCACACAAATAAAACCGTGCAAAACGCGCACAAATAAAACCCTGCAAAACGCACACATGTAAAACCCTGCAAAACACAGAAAAAAACCCTGCAAAACGCACACATGTAAAACCTTGCAAAACGCACACAGATAAAACCCTGCAAAACAAACACAAATAAAACCCTGTAAAACGCACACATGTAAAACCCTGCAAAACACACGTAAAACTCTGCAAAACGCACACATTTAAAACCCTGCAAAACGCACACGTAAAACCCTGCAAAACGCACACAAATAAAACCCTGCAAGACGCACACATGTAAAACCCTGCAAAACACACAAATAAAACCCTGCAAAACGCACACAAATAAAACCCTGCAAAACGCACACAAATAAAACCCTGCAAAACGCACACAAATAAAACCCTGCAAAACGCACACATGTAAAACCCTGCAAAATGCACACATGTAAAACCCTGCAAAACGCACACAAATAAAACCCTGCAAAACGGACACAAATAAAACCCTGCAAAACGCACACATGTAAAACCCTGCAAAACGCACACAAATAAAACCTTGCAAAATGCACACAAATAAAACCCCTGCAAAGCGCACACAAATAAAACGCTGCAAAACGCACACATGTAAAACCCTGCAAAACGCAGACGTAAAACACTGCAAAACGCACACAAATAAAACCCTGCAAAACGGCACACAAATAAAACCCTGCAAAACGCACACAAATAAAACCCTGCAAAACGCACACATGTAAAACCCTGCAAAACGCACACAAATAAAACCCTGCAAAACGCACACAATTAAAACCCTGCAATACGCACACATGTAAAACCCTGCAAAACTCACACAAATAAAACTCTGCAAAACGGACACATGTAAAGCCCTGCAAAACGCACACATGTAAAACCCTGCAAAACGCCACAAATAGAACCCTGCAAAATGCACACATGTAAAACCCTGCAAAACGCACACAAATAAAACCCTGCAAAATGCACACATGTAAAACCCTGCAAAACGGACACAAATAAAACCCTGCAAAACGCACACAATTAAAACCCTGCAAACGCACACATGTAAAACCCTGCAAAACACACACAAATAAAACCCTGCAAAACGCACACATGTAAAACCTTGCAAAACGCACACATGTAAAGCCCTGCAAAACGCACACAAATAGAACCCTGCAAAACGCACACATGTAAAAACCTGCAAAACGAACACAAATAAAACCCTGTAAAACGAACACAAATAAAACCCTGCAAAACGCACACATGTAAAACCCTGCAAAACACACAAATAAAACCCTGCAAAACGCACACAAATAAAACCCTGCAAAACGCACACAAATAAAACCCTGCAAAACGCACACGTAAAACCCTGCAAAACGCACACATTTAAAACCCTGCAAAACGCACACAAATAAAACCCTGCAAACGCACACAAATAAAACCCTGCAAAACGGATACAAGTAAAACTCTGCAAAACGCACACATGTAAAACCCTGCAAAACGCACACAAATAAAACCCTGCAAAACGCACACAAATAAAACCCTGCAAAATGCACACAAATAAAACCCTGCAAAACGCACACAAATAAAACCCTGCAAAATGCACACATGTAAAACCCTGCAAAACGCACACAAATAAAACCCTGCAAAACGCACACATGTAAAACCCTGCAAAACAGACACAAATAAAACCCTGCAAAACGCACACAAATAAAACCCTGCAAAACGCACACAAATAAAACCCTGCAAAACGCACAGCAAATAAAACCCTGCAAAACGCACAGATGTAAAACCCTGCAAAACGCACAAATAAAACCCTGCAAAACGCACACATGTAAAACCCTGCAAAATGCACACAAATAAAACCCTACAAAACGCACACAAATAAAACCGTGCAAAACGCACACAAATAAAACCCTGCAAAACGCACACGTAAAACCCTGCAAAACGCACACAAATAAAACCCTGCAAAACGCACACAAATAAAACCCTGCAAACGCACACAAATAAAACCCTGCAAAACGCACACAAATAAAACCCTGCAAAACGCACACAAATAAAACCCTGCAAAATGCACACATGTAAAACTCTGCAAAACGGACACAAATAAAACCCTGCAAAACGCACACGTAAAACCCTGCAAAACAGACACAAATAAAACCCTGCAAAACGCACACAAATAAAACCCTGCAAAACGCACGCAAATAAAACCCTGCAAAACGCACACGTAAAACCTTGCAAAACGCACACGTAAAACCCTGCAAAACGCACAAATAAAACCTTGCAAAATGCACACATGTAAAACCCTGCAAAACGCACAAATAAAACCCTGCAAAATGCACACAAATAAAACCCTGCAAAACGCACACATGTAAAACCCTGCAAAACGCACACATGTAAAACCTTGCAAAACGCACACATGTAAAACCCTGCAAAACGCACAAATAAAACACTGCAAACCGCACACATGTAAAACCATGCAAAACGCACACAAATAAAACCATTCAAAACGCACACAAATAAAACCCTGCAAAAGGCACACATGTAAAACCCTGCAAAACACACAAAAAAACCCTGCAAAACGCACACATGTAAAACCTTGCAAAACGCACACAAATAAAACCCTGCAAAACGAACACAAATAAAAGCCTGCAAAACGAACACAAATAAAACCCTGCAAAACGCACACATGTAAAACCCTGCAAAACACACACGTAAAACCCTGCAAAACGCACACATGTAAAACCCTGCAAAACGCACACGTAAAACCCTGCAAAACGCACACAAATAAAACCCTGCAAAACGCACATGTAAAACCCTGCAAAACACACAAATAAAACCCTGCAAAACGCACACAAATAAAACCCTGCAAAACGCACACAAATAAAACCCTGCAAAACGCAAACGTAAAACCCTGCAAAACGCACATATGAAAAACCCTGCAAAACGCTCAGAAATAAAACCCTGCAATCGCACACATTTAAAACCCTGCAAAACGCACACGTAAAACCCTGCAAAACGCACACAAATAAAACCCTGCAAAACGGATACCAGTAAAACCCTGCAAAACGCACACATGTAAAACCCTGCAAAACGGACACAAATAAAACCCTGTAAAATGCACCCAAATAAAATCCTGCAAAACGCACACAAATAAAACCCTGCAAAACGCACACATGTAAAACCCTGAAAAACGGACACAAAGAAAATCCTGCAAAACGCACACAATTAAAACCCTGCAAAGGCACACATGTAAAGCCCTGCAAAACTCACACAAATAAAACCCTTCAAAATGGACACATGTAAAACCCTGCAAAACGCACACATGTAAAACCCTGCAAAACGCGCACATGTAAAACCCTGCAAAATGCACACAAATAAAACCCTGCAAAACGCACACGTAAAACCTTGCAAAACACACACGTAAAACCCTGCAAAACGCACAAATAATACCCTGCAAAACGCACAAATAAAACCCTGTAAAATGCACACAAATAAAATCCTGCAAAAGGCACACATGTAAAACCCTGCAAAACGCACACATGTAAAACCTTGCAAAACGCACAGATGTCAAACCCTGCAAAACGCACAAATAAAACCCTGCAAAACGCACACATGTAAAACCCTGCAAAACGCACACAAATAAAACCGTGCAAAACGCGCACAAATAAAACCCTGCAAAACGCACACATGTAAAACCCTGCAAAACACAGAAAAAAACCCTGCAAAACGCACACATGTAAAACCTTGCAAAACGCACACAGATAAAACCCTGCAAAACGAACACAAATAAAACCCTGTAAAACGCACACATGTAAAACCCTGCAAAACACACGTAAAACTCTGCAAAACGCACACATTTAAAACCCTGCAAAACGCACACGTAAAACCCTGCAAAACGCACACAAATAAAACCCTGCAAGACGCACACATGTAAAACCCTGCAAAACACACAAATAAAACCCTGCAAAACGCACACAAATAAAACCCTGCAAAACGCACACAAATAAAACCCTGCAAAACGCACACAAATAAAACCCTGCAAAACGCACACATGTAAAACCCTGCAAAATGCACACATGTAAAACCATGCAAAACGCACACAAATAAAACCATTCAAAACGCACACAAATAAAACCCTGCAAAACGCACACATGTAAAACCTTGCAAAACGCACACAAATAAAACCCTGCAAAATGCACACAAATAAAAGCATGCAAAATGCACACAAATAAAACGATGCAAACGCACACATGTAAAACCCTGCAAAACGCAGACGTAAAACACTGCAAAACGCACACAAATAAAACCCTGCAAAACGGACACAAATAAAACCCTGCAAAACGCACACAAATAAAACCCTGCAAACGCACACAAATAAAACCCTGAAAAACGCACACATGTAAAACCCTGCAAAACGGAGACAAGTAAAACCCTGCAAAACGGACACAAATAAAACCCTGCAAAACGCACACAAATAAAACCCTGCAAAACGCACACAAATAAAACCCTGCAAAACGCACACATGTAAAACCCTGCAAAACGCACACAAATAAAACCCTGCAAAACGCACACAAGTAAAACCCTGCAAAACGCACACAAATAAACCCTGCAAAACGCACACAAATAAAACCCTGCAAAACGCACACAAATAAAACCCTGCAAAACGCACACAAGTAAAACCCTGCAAAACGCACACAAGTAAAACCCTGCAAAACGCACACATGTAAAACCCTGCAAAACGCACACAGATAAAACCCTGCAAAACGCACACAAATAAAACCCTGCAAAACGCACACAAATAAAACCCTGCAAAACGCACACATGTAAAACCTTGCAAAACGCACACATGTAAAACCCTGCAAAACGCACAAATAAAACACTGCAAACCGCACACATGTAAAACCATGCAAAACGCACACAAATAAAACCATTCAAAACGCACACAAATAAAACCCTGCAAAAGGCACACATGTAAAACCCTGCAAAACACACAAAAAAACCCTGCAAAACGCACACATGTAAAACCTTGCAAAACGCACACAAATAAAACCCTGCAAAACGAACACAAATAAAACCCTGCAAAACGCACACAAATAAAACCCTGCAAAACGCACACATGTAAAACCCTGCAAAACGCACATGTAAAACCCAGCAAAACGCACATGTAAAACCCAGCAAAACACACAAATAAAACCCTGCAAAACGCACACAAATAAAACCCTGCAAAACGCACACATGTAAAACCCTGCAAAACGCACACATGTAAAACCCTGCAAAACACACAAATAAAACACTGCAAAACGCACACATGTAAAACCCTGCAAAACACACAAATAAAACCCTGCAAAACGCACACAAATAAAACCCTGCAAAACGCACACAAATAAAACCCTGCAAAACGCAAACGTAAAACCTTGCAAAACGCACACATGAAAAACCCTGCAAAACGCTCAGAAATAAAACCCTGCAATCGCACACATTTAAAACCCTGCAAAACGCACACGTAAAACCCTGCAAAACGCACACAAATAAAACCCTGCAAAACGGATACCAGTAAAACCCTGCAAAACGCACACATGTAAAACCCTGCAAAACGGACACAAATAAAACCCTGCAAAATGCACCCAAATAAAATCCTGCAAAACGCACACAAATAAAACCCTGCAAAACGCACACATGTAAAACCCTGAAAAACGGACACAAAGAAAATCCTGCAAAACGCACACAATTAAAACCCTGCAAAGGCACACATGTAAAGCCCTGCAAAACTCACACAAATAAAACCCTTCAAAATGGACACATGTAAAACCCTGCAAAACGCACACATGTAAAACCCTGCAAAACGCGCACATGTAAAACCCTGCAAAATGCACACAAATAAAACCCTGCAAAACGCACACGTAAAACCTTGCAAAACGCACACGTAAAACCCTGCAAAACGCATAAATAAAACTCTGCAAAACGCACAAATAAAACCCTGTAAAATGCACACAAATAAAATGCTGCAAAAGGCACACATGTAAAACCCTGCAAAACGCACACATGTAAAACCTTGCAAAACGCACAGATGTCAAACCCTGCAAAACGCACAAATAAAACCCTGCAAAACGCACACATGTAAAACCCTGCAAAACGCACACAAATAAAACCATGCAAAACGCGCACGAATAAAACCCTGTAAAACGCACACATGTAAAACCCTGCAAAACACAGAAAAAAACCCTGCAAAACGCACACATGTAAAACCTTGCAAAACGCACACAAATAAAACCCTGCAAAACGAACACAAATAAAACCCTGTAAAACACACACATGTAAAACCCTGCAAAACACACGTAAAACTCTGCAAAACGCACACATTTAAAACCCTGCAAAACGCACACGTAAAACCCTGCAAAACGCACACAAATAAAACCCTGCAAGACGCACACATGTAAAACCCTGCAAAACACACAAATAGAACCCTGCAAAACGCACACAAATAAAACCCTGCAAAACGCACACAAATAAGACCCTGCAAAACACACCCATGTAAAACCCTGCAAAACGCACACGAATAAAACCCTGCAAAACGCACACAATTAAAACCCTGCAAAACGGACACAAATGAAACCCTGCAAAACGCACACAAATAAAACCCTGCAAAACGCACACACATAAAATCCTGCAAAACACATACATGTAAAACCCTGCAAAACGCACACAAATAAAAGCCTGCAAAACGCACACATGTAAAACCCTGCAAAACGCACACAAATAAACCCTGCAAAACACACAAATATAACCCTGCAAAACACGCAAATAAAACCCTGCAAAACGCACACAAATAAAACCCTGCAAAACGCACACAAATAAAACCCTGCAAAACGCACACACGTAAAACCCTGCTAAATGCACACAAATGAAACCCTACAAAACGCACACAAATAAAACCCTGCAAAACGCACACAAATAAAACCCTGCAAAACGCACACAAATAAAACCCAGCAAAACGGGCACAAGTAAAACCCTGCAAAACACACGCAAATAAAACCCTGCAAAACGCACGCAAATAAAACCCTGCAAAACGCACACATGTAAAACCCTGCAAAACGCACACAAATAAAACCCTGCAAAATGCACACAAATAAAACCCTGCAAAACGCACACATGTAAAACCCTGCAAAACACACACATTTAAAACCCTGCAAAACGTACACATGTAAAACCCTGCAAAACGCACACAATTAAAACCCTGCAAAACACACAAATAAAACCCTGCAAAACGCACACTTACAAAACCCTGCAAAACGCAGACGTAAAACCCTGCAAAACGCACGCAAATAAAACCCTGCAAAACGCACACAAATAAAACCCTGCAAAACGCACACAAATAAAACCCTGCAAAATGCACACGTAAAACCCTGCAAAACAGACACACACAACCCTGCAAAGCACAAACACACACAAAACACTGCAAAACGCACACACACAAAACACTGCAAAACACACACACACAGCACCCTGCAAAACACACAAACACACATGAAACCCTGCAAAACGTACACACACATATAAAACCCTACAGAATACACGCACACATAAAACCTGCAAAACATACACACACACAATACCCTGCAAAACGCAAAACATACAAAACACTGCAAAACGCGCACGCAAACCCTGCAAAACGCGCATGCAAACCCTGCAAAACACAAACCCACACAAAACCCTGCACAACTCGCGCGTGCACACACAAAACCCTGCAAAACAGACACACACAACCCTGCAAAGCACAAACACACACAAAACACTGCAAAACGCACACACACAAAACACTGCAAAACACACACACACAGCACCCTGCAAAACACACAAACACACATAAAACCCTGCAAAACGTACACACACATATAAAACCCTACAGAATACACGCACACATAAAACCTGCAAAACGTACACACACACAATACCCTGCAAAACGCAAAACATACAAAACACTGCAAAACGCGCACGCACACACAAAACCATGCAAAACACACACACATAAAATACTGCAAAGCACACGCAAAACGCTGCAAAACACACACACACAGAACCATGCAAAACGCACACACAAATAAAACCCTGTAAAACACACGCACATAAAACCCTGCAAAACGCACACACACAAAACCCTGCAAAACAGACACAAAACCCTGCAAAAAGCACACACACACAAAACACTGCAAAACACACACACGCATAACCCTGCAAAACGCACAAATACAAAACCCTGCAAAACAGACACAAAACACTGCAAAACACACACACACTCAAAACCCTGGAAATTGCAGACACACACATAAAACCCTGCAAAACGTACACACACATATAAAACCCTACAGAATACACACACACATAAAACCCTGCAAAACGTACACACACACACAATACCCTGCAAAACGCAAAACATACAAAACACTGCAAAACGCGCATGCACACACAAAACCCTGCAAAACGCACACACATAAAACACTGCAAAGCACACGCAAAACCCTGCAAAACACACGCACATAAAACCCTGCAAAACGCACACACACAAAACCCTGCAAAACGCACACACACACAAAACCCTGCAAAACACACACACGCATAACCCTGCAAAACACACACATGCAGAACCATGCAAAATGCACACACACACAAAACCCTGCAAAACACACACACGCATAACCCTGCAAAACGCACAAATACAAAACCCTGCAAAACAGACACAAAACACTGCAAAACACACACACACTCAAAACTCTGCAAATCGCACACACACACAAAACACTGCAAAACACACACACGCATAACCCTGCAAAACGCACAAACACAAAACCCTGCAAAACAGACACAAAACACTGCAAAACACACACACACACACATAAAACCCTGCAAAATGCACACAAGCACAGAAAGCCCTGCAAAATACACACACACAAAACCCTGCAAAATGCACACACAGAACACTGCAAAACAGACACTCACAAAATCCTGCAAAACGCACACCCACATAAAACTCTGCAGAACACACACACACAGCACCCTGCAAAATGTACACACAAATATCAACTCCTGCAGCACACACACACACATAGAACACTGCAAAACACACACACAAACCCCTGCAAAATGCACACACATACACAAAACCCTGCAAAATGCATACACACACACAAAACCCTGCAAGACGCACACACACACAAAACCCTGCAAAACGCACACACACAAAACCCTGCAAAACGCACACACACACAACCTTGCAAAATGCACACCCACATAAAACCCTGCAGAACACACACACAAAACACTGCAAAACGCACACACACACACAAAACACTGCAAAACGCACACACACACACAAAACCCTGCAGAACACACACACACACACACAAGACCCTGCAAAATGCACACACACACACACAAAACACTGCAAAATGCACACACACGCATAACGCTGCAAAGCACATGCACACAAAACCCTGCAAAACGCACAAATATAAAACCCTGCAAAACACACACATGTAAAACCCTGCAAAACACACAAATAAAACCTAGCAAAACAAATACACACACACACACAGAAAACCCTGCAATACACACACACAAAATATTAAACCCTCCAATACACAAACAAACACACAAAACCCTGCAAAACACACACAAACACAGTGCAAACACTGCAAAATATGCACACATGTTAAACCCTGCAAAACACAAACACACACACAAAACCCTGCAAAACAAACACAACGAAAACCCTGCAAAACACACACACACATATAACCCTGCACAACTCGCGCACACACACACAAAACCCTGCAAAACAGACACACACGACCCTGCAAAGCACACACAAACATACAAAACCCTGCAAAACGCACACACAAAAAACGCTGCAAAAAGCACACACGTACAGAACCCTGCAAACACACATGCATAACCCTGCAAACACACACACGCATAACCCTGCAAACACACACACGCATAACCCTGCAAAACACGCAAACACAAAACACTGCAAAACCCACGCACACACACAAAACCCTGCAAAATTCACACACACAAAACACTGCAAAACAGACACTCACAAATCCCTGCAAAACGCACACACACAAAAGACTGCAAAATGCACATACACAACCTTGCAAAACGCACACCCACATAAAACCCTGCATAACACACACACCCACACACAACACTGCAAAACGCACACACAAAGCACCCTGCAAAATGCACACACACATATAAAACCCTTCAGAACACACATACACACACACACAAAACACTGCAAAACATGCACACTCACACAGAACCCTGCAAAACACACACACACATATAAAACCCTGCAAAACGCACACACAGAAAACCCTGCAAAATGCACACACACAAAACCCTGCAGAACGTACACACACACAACCTTGCAAAACACACACCCACATAAAACCCTGCAGAACACACACACACACAAAACACAGCAAAACGTCCACACACATATAAAACCCTGCAAAACGCACACACACAAAACTTTGCAAAATGCACACCCACATAAAATCCTGCAGAACACACTCATACAAAACACTGCGGATTGCACACACACACACAAAACACTGCAAAATGCACA
Source organism: Carcharodon carcharias (assembly GCF_017639515.1). NCBI lineage: Eukaryota > Metazoa > Chordata > Chondrichthyes > Lamniformes > Lamnidae > Carcharodon > Carcharodon carcharias. Next base: position 232,115,337 of record NC_054468.1, read on the forward strand.
CACACACACAAAACCCTGCAAAACGCACACACACACAAAACCCTGCAAAACGCACACACACACACAACCTTGCAAAACGCACACCCACATAAAACCCTGCAGCACACACACACATACACAAAAAAACTGTAAAACGTCCACACACATATAAAACCCTGCAGAACACACACACACACACATAAAACCCTGCAGAACACACACACACATAAAACCCTGCAGAACACACACACACACATAAAACCCTGTAGAACACACACATACACATAAAACCCTGCAGAACACACACACACACATAAAACCCTGCAGAACACACACACACACATAAAACCCTGCAGAACACACACACACATAAAACCCTGCAGAACACACACACACATAAAACCCTGCAGAACACACACACACATAAAACACTGCAGAACACACACACACATAAAACCCTGCAGAACACACACACACATAAAACCCTGCAGAACACACACACACATAAAACACTGCAGAACACACACACACATAAAACCCTGCAGAACACACATGCACATAAAACCCTGCAGAACACACACACACATAAAACCCTGCAGAACACACACACACATAAAACCCTGCAGAACACACACACACACATAAAACCCTGCAGAACACACACACACACATAAAACTCTGCAAAATGCAAAACATACAAAACACTGCAAAACGCGCACGCACACACAAAACCCTGCAAAAAGCACACACACACAAAACACTGCAAAGCACATGCAAATAAAACCCTGTAAAACAGAAACACACACACAAAGATGCCTGCAAAACACACACGCACACAAAACCCTGCAAAACAGACAAAAAAAACCCTGCAAGAAGCACACACACACAAAACACTGCAAAACATACACACGCATAACCCTGCAAAATGCACAAACACAAAACCCTGCACAACGCACACACACACAAAACACTGCAAAACACACACAAACAAAACCCTGCACAACGCGCACACACACAAAACACTGCAAAACACACACACGCATAACCCTGCAAAACGCACAAACACAAAACCCTGCAAAACGCACACACACAAAAGCCTGCAAAATGCACACACACTCAACCTTGCAAAACGCACAAACGCAAAACCCTGCAAAACGCACACACACACACAAAACACTGCAAAACGCACACACATACACAAAACCCTGCAAAATGCACACACACACACAAAACACTGCAAAACGCACACACATACACAAAACCCTGCAAAACGCACACACACAAAAGCCTGCAAAATGCACACACACACAAAACACTGCAAAATGCACACACACACACACAAAACACTGCAAAACGCACACACATACACAAAACCCTGCAAAACGCACACACAAAAGCCTGCAAAATGCACACACACATTCAAAACACTGCAAAACACACACACGCTTAACCCTGCAAAATGCACACACATAAAACACTGCAAAACACACACACACAAAACCCTGCACAACGCGCACACACACAAAACACTGCAAAACACACACACGCATAACCCTGCAAAATGCACAAACACAAAACCCTGCAAAACGCACACACAAAAGCCTGCAAAATGCACACACACTCAACCTTGCAAAACGCACACCCACACAAAACCCTGCACAACGCACACACACACAAAACACTGCAAAACACACACACGCATAACCCTGCAAAACGCACAAACACAAAACCCTGCAAAACGCGCACACACACACAAAAAACACTGCAAAACGCACACACATACACAAAACCCTGCAAAATGCACACACACACACACACAAAACACTGCAAAACGCACACACATACACAAAACCCTGCAAAACGCACACACACAAAATGCTGCAAAAAGCACACACATACAGAACCCTGCAAACACGCACATGCATCACCCTGCAAACACACACACATAACCCTGCAAACACACACACGCATCACCCTGCAAACACACACACGCATAACCCTGCAAACACACAAATGCATAACCCTGCAAACACACACGCGCATAATCCTGCAAACACACACACGCATAACCCTGCAAAACACGCAAACACAAAACCCTGCAAAACCCACACACACACACAAAACCCTGCCAAATGCACACACACAAAACCCTGCAAAGCGCACACACAAAACACTGCAAAACAGACACACTCAGGAAACCCTGCAAAATGCACACACACAAAAGACTGCAAAATGCACACACACACACAACCTTACAAACTGCACACACACACAACCTTACAAACTGCACACACATATAAAACCCTGCAGAACACACACACACGCAAAACACTGCAAAAAGTCCACACACATATAAAACCCTGTAAAACGCACACACACACAACCTTGCAAAACGGACACCCACATAAAACCCTGCAAAAAGCACACCCACATAAAACCCTGCAGAACACACACACACACAAAAAAACTGCAAAACGTCCACACACACAAAACCCTGCAAAACGCACACCCACAAAACCCTACAAAATGCGCACACTCACACAAAACACTGCAAAACAGACACACACACAAAACCCTGCAAAATGCACACATAGATAAAACACTGCAAAACACACACGCGCAAAACGATGCAAAACACACACATGCGAAACACTGCAAAACGCACACACATAAAACGCTGCGAACTGCACACACACACATAAAACCCTGTAAAACACACACACATACACACACACACACAACCCTGCAAAACATACACACACAGAATCCAGCAAAACACACACACACACACACACACACACACACAGAGAAGACCCTGCAAAACACACACACACACAAAACCCTGCAAAACACAAACAAAACCCTGCAAAATACACACACATATTAAACCCAGCAAAACACAAGCACACACACAAAACTCTGCAAAACACACACACACACACACACACACAACCCTGCAAAACACACACACACAAAACCCTGCAAAACACACGCACAAAACGCTGCAAAAGACACACACAAGCAAAAGGATGCAAAACACACATGCAAAACGCTGCAAAACGCACACACACATAAAACCATGTAAAACACACACAAACACACACACAAAACCCTGCAAAAAGCACACACACACACAAAACCCTGCAAAACACACACGCAAAACCCTGCAAAATGCACACACATAAAACGCTGCAAAACACACACACACGCAAAACCCTGCAAAATGCGCACACACATAAAACGCTGCAAAACGCACACACACAAAACCCTGCAAAATGCACACACATGAAACACTGCAAAGCACACACACACGCAAAACCCTGCAAAATGCGCACACACATAAAACGCTGCAAAACACACACACATAAAATGCTGCAAAACGCACACACAAATAAATCCCTGTAAAACACACACACACACACAAAGATGCCTGCAAAACACACACACACACAAAACCCTGCAAAACAGACACAGAACCCTGCAAAACACACACACACACAAAACCCTGCAAAGCAGACACAGAACCCTGCAAAAAGCACACACACAAAACCCTGCAGAACACACACACACAAAACGCTGCAAAACGCACACACACATAATCCTGCACAACGCACACACAAATAAAACCCTGTAAAACACACACACACACAAAGATGCCTGCAAAACACACACACACACAAAACCCTGCAAAACAGACACAGAACCCTGCAAAAAGCACACACACAAAACCCTGCAGAACACACACACACAAAACGCTGCAAAACGCACACACACATAATCCTGCAAAACGCACACACAAAACACTGCAAAACAGACGCACACACAAAACCCTGCAAAACGCGCGCACACACAACACTGCAAAACGCCCACACACAAAACTCTGCAAAACAGACACACACACGAAACCCTGCAAAATGCACACATAGATAAAACACTGCAAAACACACATGCGCAAAACGATGCAAAACACACACACACGCAAAACACTGCAAAAGGCACACACAGCACCCTGCAAAACACACACACACATAAAACGCTGCAAACTGCACACACACATAAAACCCTGTAAAACCCACACATACACACACACAAAACCCTGTAAAACACACACACAACCCTGCAAAACATACACACACACAACCCAACAAAACACACACACACACAGAAAACCCTGCAATACATACACATACACACACAGAGAAGACCCTGCAAAGCACACACACACAAAAGCCTGCAAGACACACACACACACAGAACACCCTGCAAATCGTACACACACATATAAAACCCTGCAGAACACACACACACACAAAACACTGCAAAACGCACACACATGCATAACCCTGCAAAACGCACGCACACACAAGCCTGAAAAACGCACACCCACATAAAACCCTGCAAAATACACACACACACACGAACTACTGCAAAAAGCACACACACATAACCCTGCAAAACGCACACACAAAACCCTGCAAAAGGCGCACACACAAAACCCTGCAAAACACGCGCACACACAACCCTGCAAAACGCCCACACACAAAACCCTGCAAAATGCACACACAAAACCCTACAAAATGCACACACACACACAAAACACTGCAAAACAGACACACACACAAAACCCTGCAAAACGCACGCGCGCACACACACACACACACACACACACACACAAACAACTCTGCAAAATGCACACCCACATAAAACACTGCAAAAGACACACACACATAAAACCCTGCAAAACACACATACATAAAACCCTGCAATACACACACACAAACCCCTGCAAAATGCACACATAGATAAAACACTGCAAAACACACACACAAGCAAAAGGATGCAAAACACACACACACAAAACCCTGCAAAAAGCACACACACATAAAACCGCGTAAAACACACACAAACACACACACACAGAAACCTGCAAAACATACACACACACAAAGCCCTGCAAAACAGACACAAAACCCTGCAAAAAGCACACACACACACAAAACCCTGCAAAACACACACACATAAAACACTGCAAAACACACACACAACTAAAACCCTGTATAACACACAGACACAAACCCTGCAAAAAGCACACACACACGCAAAACCCTGCAAAATGCACACACACATAAAATGCTGCAAAACGCACACACAAATAAAACCCTGTATAACACACAGACACACACAAAGATGCCTGCAAAACACACATACACACAAAACCCTGCAAAACAGACACAAAACCTTGCAAAAAGCACACACAGCCAAAAGCCTGCAAAACGCACACACAGACAAAAGCCTGCAAAACGCACACACACACATGACTTTGCAAAACGCACACCCACATAAAACCCTGAAGAACACACACACACAAAACACTGCAAAACGCACACACACATATTAAACCCTGCAAAACGCACACACACACAACCTTGCACAACGCACACCCACATAAAACCCTGCAGAACACACAAAACACTGCAAAATGCACACACACCCACAAAACACTGCAAAACACACACACACACAAAACACTGCAAAACACATACACAGCACCCTGCAAAATGCACACACACCTAAAACCCTGCAAAACGTACACACATATATAAAACCTTGCCGAACACACACACACACAAAACACTGCAAACGCACACAGACGCATAACCCTGCAAAATGCACACACACAAAACCTTGCAAAATGCACACACACACGCAACCCTGCAAAATACACACACACATAAAACCCTGCAAAACGTACACACACATATAAAACCCTGCGGAACACACACATACACACAAATCACTGCAAAACGCACACACATGCATACCCCTGCAAAACGCACGCACACAAAACCCTGCAAAACGCACACACACACAACCCTGAAAAACGCACACCCACATAAAACCCTGCAAAAGACACACACACAAAACACTGCAAAACGCACACACACATAACCCTGCAAAACGCACACACAAAACCCTGCAAAAGGCGCACACACACAACCGTGCAAAACGCCCACACACAAAACCCTGCAAAATGCGCGCACACGCGCAAAACACTGCAAAACAGACACACACACAAAACCCTGCAAAACGCACGCACACACACACACACACACACGCACCCACACACACACACAACTCTGCAAAATGCACACCCACATAAAACACTGCAAAAGACACACACACGCATAAAGCCCTGCAAAACGCACACACATAAAACACTGCAAAGCACACACACACGCAAAACCCTGCAAAATGCACACACACATAAAACGCTGCAAAACGCACACACAAATAAAACCCTGTATAACACACAGACACACACAAAGATGCCTGCAAAACACACATACACACAAAACCCTGCAAAACAGACACAAAACCCTGCAAACAGCACACACACAAAACCCTGCAAAACACACACACAAAACGCACAAACACAAAACCCTGCAAAACAGACACACAGCACCCTGCAAAACGCACACACACATATAACACCCTGCAGAACACACACACACACAAATCACTGCAAATGCACACAGACGCATAACACTGCAAAACGCACACACAGGCAACCCTGCAAAATGCACACACACATAAAACCCTGCAAAACGTACACACACATATAAAACCCTGCAGAACACACACACACACACAAATCATTGCAAAACGCACACACATGCATAACCCTGCAAAACGCACACACACAAAACCCTGCAAAACGCACACACACACAACCCTGAAAAACGCACACCCACATAAAACCCTGCAAAAGACACACACACACAAAACACTGCAAAAAGCACACACACACAACCCTGCAAAACGCCCACACACAAAACCCTGCAAAATGCACACACAAAACCCTACAAAATGCGCACACATGCACAAAACACTGCAAAACAGACACGCACACAAAACCCTGCAAAACGCACGCACACACACACACACACACACAACTCTGCAAAATGCACACCCACATAAAACACTGCAAAAGACACACACACACATAAAACCCTGCAAAACACACATACATAAAACCCTGCAATACACACACACACAAACCCCTGCAAAATGCACACATAGATAAAACACTGCAAAACACACACACAAGGAAAAGGATGCAAAACACACACACGCAAAACGCTGCAAAACGCACACACACATAAAACCGTGTAAAACACACACAAACACACACACACAGAAACCTGCAAAACATACACACACACAAAGCCCTGCAAAACAGACACAAAACGCTGCAAAACGCACACACACATAAAAGCGTGTAAAACACACACACACACAGAAACCTGCAAAACGCACACACACAAAACCCTGCAAAATGCACACACATAAAATGCTGCAAAACGCACACACAAATAAAACCCTGTATAACACACATACACACAAAGATGCCTGCAAAACACACATACACACAAAACCCTGCAAAACAGACACAAAACCCTGCAAAAAGCACACACAAAATGCACAAACACAAAAGCCTGCAAAACAGACACAAAACCCTGCAAAACGCACACACAGACAAAAGCCTGCAAAATGCACACCTACATAAAACCCGAAGAACACACACACACACAAAACACTGCAAAACGCACACACACATATTAAACCCTGCAAAATGCCCACACACACACAACCTTGCACAACGCACACCCACATAAAACCCTGCAGAACACACACACAAAACACTGCAAAATGCACACACACACACACAAAACCCTGCAAAACACACACACACACACACACAAAACACTGCAAAACACACACACAAAAAAAACCCTGAAGAACACACACACACACAAAACACTGCAAAACACACACACAGCACCCTACAAAACGCACACACACACAAAACCCTGCAAAACGCTCACACACATATAAAACCCTGCAGAACACACACACCCACAAAACACTGCTAACGCACACAGACGCATAACCCTGCAAAACGCACACACACAAAACCTTGCAAAACGCACACACACACGCAACCCTGCAAACTGCACACACGCATAAAACCCTGCAAAACGTACACACACATATAAAACCCAGCAAAACATACACACACATATAAAACCCTGCAAAACGTACACACACATATAAAACCCTGCAAAACGTACACACACATATAAAACCCTGCAGAACACACACACACACACAAAACACTGCAAAACGAACACACATGCATAACCCTGCAAAACGCACGCACACAAAACCCTGCAAAAGGCGCACACACACAACCCTGCAAAACACCCACACACAAAACCCTGCAAAACGCACGCACACACACACAACTCTGCAAAATGCACACCCACATAAAACACTGCAAAAGACACACACACACATAAAATCCTGCAAAACACACATACATAAAACCCTGCAATACACACACACAAACCCCTGCAAAATGCACACATAGATAAAACACTGCAAAACACACACACAAGCAAAAGGATGCAAAACACACACAGGCAAAACGCTGCAAAATGCACACACACATAAAACGCTGCAAAATGCACACACAAATAAAACCCTGTATAACACACAGACACACACAAAGATGCTTGCAAAACACACATACACACAAAACCCTGCAAAACAGACACAAAACCCTGCAAAAAGCACGCACACATATAAAACCCTGCAGAACACACACACACACACAAATCACTGCAAACGCACACAGACGCATAACCCTGCAAAACGCACACACACACAAAACACTGCAAAACAGACACACACACAAAACCCTGCAAAACGCACACACACACACACACACACACAACTCTGCAAAATGCACACCCACACAAAACACTGCAAAACGCACACACACATATTAAACCCCGCAAAATGCACACACACACACAGCCTTGCACGACGCACACCCACATAAAACCCTGCAGAACACACACACAAAACACTGCAAAATGCACACACACACACACACACAAAACCCTGCAAAAAACACACACAAAAAAAACCCTGCAGAACACACACACACACACAAAACACTGCAAAACACACACACAGCACCCTACAAAACGCACACACACACAAAACCATGCAAAACGCACACACACATATAAAACCCTGCAGAACACACACACCCACAAAACACTGCTAACGCACACAGACGCATAACCCTGCAAAACGCACACACACAAAACCTTGCAAAACGCACACACACACGCAACCCTGCAAACTGCACACACGCATAAAACCCTGCAAAACGTACACACACATATAAAACCCTGCAAAACGTACACACACATATAAAACCCTGCAGAACACACACACACACAAAACCCTGCAAAATGCACGCACACAAAACCCTGCAAAACGCACACACACATAACCCTGCAAAACGCACACACAAAACCCTGCAAATGCACACACAAAACCCTACAAAATGCGCACACATGCAGAAAACACTGCAAAACAGACACACACACAAAACCCTGCAAAACGCACACACGCACACACACACACCCACACACACACACAACTCTGCAAAATGCACACCCACATAAAACACTGCAAAAGACACACACACACATAAAATCCTGCAAAACACACATACATAAAACCCTGCAATACACACACACAAACCCCTGCAAAATGCACACATAGATAAAACACTGCAAAACACACACAAGCAAAAGGATGCAAAGCACACACACGCAAAACGCTGCAAAACGCACACACACATAAAACTGTGTAAAACACACACAAACACACACACACACAGAAACCTGCAAAACATACACACACACAAAACCCTACAAAACACACACACAAAACCCTGCAAAATGCACACACATAAAACACTGCAAAGCACACACACACGCAAAACCCTGCAAAATGCACACACACATAAAACGCTGCAAAACGCACACACAAATAAAACCCTGTATAATACACAGACCCACACAAAGATGCCTGCAAAACACACACACAAAACCCTGCAAAACACACACACAAAACGCACAAACACAAAACCCTGCAAAACAGACATAAAAGCCTGCAAAAAGCACACACAGACAAAAGCCTGCAAAACGCACACAAATAAAACCCTGCAAAACGGACACAAGTAAAACCCTGCAAAACGCACACAAATAAAACCCTGCAAAATGCACACAAATAAAAGCGTGCAAAATGCACACAAATAAAACCATGCAAACGCACACATGTAAAACCCTGCAAAACGCAGACTTAAAACACTGCAGAACGCACACAAATAAAACCCTGCAAAACGGACACAAATAAAACCCTGCAAAACGCACACAAATAAAACCCTGCAAATGCACACATGTAAAACCCTGCAAAACGCACACAAATAAAACCCTGCAAAACGCACACAATTAAAACCCTGCATACGCACACATGTAAAACCCTGCAAAACTCACACAAATAAAACTCTGCAAAATGGACACATGTAAAGCCCTGCAAAACGCACACATGTAAAACCCTGCAAAACGCCCACAAATAGAACCCTGCAAAATGCACACATGTAAAACCCTGCAAAACGCACACAAATAAAACCCTGCAAAATGCACACATGTAAAACCCTGCAAAACGGACACAAATAAAACCCTGCAAAACGCACACAATTAAAACCCTGCAAACGCACACATGTAAAACCCTGCAAAACGCACACATGTAAAAACCTGCAAAACGAACACAAATAAAACCCTGTAAAACGAACACAAATAAAACCCTGCAAAACGCACACATGTAAAACCCTGCAAAACACACAAATAAAACCCTGCAAAACGCACACAAATAAAACCCAGCAAAACGCACACAAATAAAACCCTGCAAAACGCACACGTAAAACCCTGCAAAACGCACACATGTAAAACCCTGCAAAACGCACACAAATAAAACCCTGCAAACGCACACAAATAAAACCCTGCAAAACGGATACAAGTAAAACTCTGCAAAACGCACACATGTAAAATCCTGCAAAACGGACACAAATAAAACCCTGCAAAACGCACACAAATAAAACCCTGCAAAATGCACATAAATAAAACCCTGCAAAACGCACACAAATAAAACCCTGCAAAATGCACACATGTAAAACTCTGCAAAACGGACACAAATAAAACCCTGCAAAACGCACACGTAAAACCCTGCAAAACAGACACAAATAAAACCCTGCAAAACGCACACAAATAAAACCCTGCAAAACGCACACAAATAAAACCCTGCAAAACGCACGCAAATAAAACCCTGCAAAACGCACACGTAAAACCTTGCAAAACGCACACGTAAAACCCTGCAAAACACACAAATAAAACCTTGCAAAACGCACACATGTAAAACCCTGCAAAACGCACAAATAAAACCCTGCAAAATGCACACAAATAAAACCCTGCAAAACGCACACATGTAAAACCCTGCAAAACGCACACATGTAAAACCTTGCAAAACGCACACATGTAAAACCCTGCAAAACGCACAAATAAAACACTGCAAACCGCACACATGTAAAACCATGCAAAACGCACACAAATAAAACCATTCAAAACGCACACAAATAAAACCCTGCAAAAGGCACACATGTAAAACCCTGCAAAACACACAAAAAAACCCTGCAAAACGCACACATGTAAAACCTTGCAAAACGCACACAAATAAAACCCTGCAAAACGAACACAAATAAAACCCTGCAAAACGAACACAAATAAAACCCTGCAAAACGCACACATGTAAAACCCTGCAAAACACACACGTAAAACCCTGCAAAACGCACACATGTAAAACCCTGCAAAACGCACACGTAAAACCCTGCAAAACGCACACAAATAAAACCCTGCAAAACGCACACATGTAAAACCCTGCAAAACGAACACAAATAAAAACCTGTAAAACGAACACAAATAAAACACTGCAAAACGCACACATGTAAAACCCTGCAAAACACACAAATAAAACCCTGCAAAACGCACACAAATAAAACCCTGCAAAACGCACACAAATAAAACCCTGCAAAACGCAAACGTAAAACCTTGCAAAACGCACACATGAAAAACCCTGCAAAACGCTCAGAAATAAAACCCTGCAATCGCACACATTTAAAACCCTGCAAAACGCACACGTAAAACCCTGCAAAACGCACACAAATAAAACCCTGCAAAACGGATACCAGTAAAACCCTGCAAAACGCACACATGTAAAACCCTGCAAAACGGACACAAATAAAACCCTGCAAAATGCACCCAAATAAAATCCTGCAAAACGCACACAAATAAAACCCTGCAAAACGCACACATGTAAAACCCTGAAAAACGGACACAAAGAAAATCCTGCAAAACGCACACAATTAAAACCCTGCAAAGGCACACATGTAAAGCCCTGCAAAACTCACACAAATAAAACCCTTCAAAATGGACACATGTAAAACCCTGCAAAACGCACACATGTAAAACCCTGCAAAACGCGCACATGTAAAACCCTGCAAAATGCACACAAATAAAACCCTGCAAAACGCACACGTAAAACCTAGCAAAACGCACACGTAAAACCCTGCAAAACGCATAAATAAAACTCTGCAAAACGCACAAATAAAACCCTGTAAAATGCACACAAATAAAATGCTGCAAAAGGCACACATGTAAAACCCTGCAAAACGCACACATGTAAAACCTTGCAAAACGCACAGATGTCAAACCCTGCAAAACGCACAAATAAAACCCTGCAAAACGCACACATGTAAAACCCTGCAAAACGCACACAAATAAAACCATGCAAAACGCGCACGAATAAAACCCTGTAAAACGCACACATGTAAAACCCTGCAAAACACAGAAAAAAACCCTGCAAAACGCACACATGTAAAACCTTGCAAAACGCACACAAATAAAACCCTGCAAAGCGAACACAAATAAAACCCTGTAAAACACACACATGTAAAACCCTGCAAAACACACGTAAAACTCTGCAAAACGCACACATTTAAAACCCTGCAAAACGCACACGTAAAACCCTGCAAAACGCACACAAATAAAACCCTGCAAGACGCACACATGTAAAACCCTGCAAAACACACAAATAGAACCCTGCAAAACGCACACAAATAAAACCCTGCAAAACGCACACAAATAAGACCCTGCAAAACACACCCATGTAAAACCCTGCAAAACGCACACGATTAAAACCCTGCAAAACGCACACAAATAAAACCCTGCAAAACGGACACAAATGAAACCCTGCAAAACGCACACAAATAAAACCCTGCAAAACGCACACACATAAAATCCTGCAAAACACATACATGTAAAACCCTGCAAAACGCACACAAATAAAAGCCTGCAAAACGCACACATGTAAAACCCTGCAAAACGCACACAAATAAACCCTGCAAAACACACAAATATAACCCTGCAAAACACGCAAATAAAACCCTGCAAAACGCACACAAATAAAACCCTGCAAAACGCACACAAATAAAACCCTGCAAAACGCACACACGTAAAACCCTGCTAAATGCACACAAATGAAACCCTACAAAACGCACACAAATAAAACCCTGCAAAACGCACACAAATAAAACCCTGCAAAACGCACACAAATAAAACCCAGCAAAACGGGCACAAGTAAAACCCTGCAAAACACACGCAAATAAAACCCTGCAAAACGCACGCAAATAAAACCCTGCAAAACGCACACATGTAAAACCCTGCAAAACGCACACAAATAAAACCCTGCAAAATGCACACAAATAAAACCCTGCAAAACGCACACATGTAAAACCCTGCAAAACACACACATTTAAAACCCTGCAAAACGTACACATGTAAAACCCTGCAAAACGCACACAATTAAAACCCTGCAAAACACACAAATAAAACCCTGCAAAACGCACACTTACAAAACCCTGCAAAACGCAGACGTAAAACCCTGCAAAACGCACGCAAATAAAACCCTGCAAAACGCACACAAATAAAACCCTGCAAAACGCACACAAATAAAACCCTGCAAAATGCACACGTAAAACCCTGCAAAACAGACACACACAACCCTGCAAAGCACAAACACACACAAAACACTGCAAAACGCACACACACAAAACACTGCAAAACACACACACACAGCACCCTGCAAAACACACAAACACACATAAAACCCTGCAAAACGTACACACACATATAAAACCCTACAGAATACACGCACACATAAAACCTGCAAAACATACACACACACAATACCCTGCAAAACGCAAAACATACAAAACACTGCAAAACGCGCACGCAAACCCTGCAAAACGCGCATGCAAACCCTGCAAAACACAAACCCACACAAAACCCTGCACAACTCGCGCGTGCACACACAAAACCCTGCAAAACAGACACACACAACCCTGCAAAGCACAAACACACACAAAACACTGCAAAACGCACACACACAAAACACTGCAAAACACACACACACAGCACCCTGCAAAACACACAAACACACATAAAACCCTGCAAAACGTACACACACATATAAAACCCTACAGAATACACGCACACATAAAACCTGCAAAACGTACACACACACAATACCCTGCAAAACGCAAAACATACAAAACACTGCAAAACGCGCACGCACACACAAAACCATGCAAAACACACACACATAAAATACTGCAAAGCACACGCAAAACGCTGCAAAACACACACACACAGAACCATGCAAAACGCACACACAAATAAAACCCTGTAAAACACACGCACATAAAACCCTGCAAAACGCACGCACACAAAACCCTGCAAAACAGACACAAAACCCTGCAAAAAGCACACACACACAAAACACTGCAAAACACACACACGCATAACCCTGCAAAACGCACAAATACAAAACCCTGCAAAACAGACACAAAACACTGCAAAACACACACACACTCAAAACCCTGGAAATTGCAGACACACACATAAAACCCTGCAAAACGTACACACACATATAAAACCCTACAGAATACACACACACATAAAACCCTGCAAAACGTACACACACACACAATACCCTGCAAAACGCAAAACATACAAAACACTGCAAAACGCGCATGCACACACAAAACCCTGCAAAACGCACACACATAAAACACTGCAAAGCACACGCAAAACCCTGCAAAACACACGCACATAAAACCCTGCAAAACGCACACACACAAAACCCTGCAAAACGCACACACACACAAAACCCTGCAAAACACACACACGCATAACCCTGCAAAACACACACATGCAGAACCATGCAAAATGCACACACACACAAAACCCTGCAAAACACACACACGCATAACCCTGCAAAACGCACAAATACAAAACCCTGCAAAACAGACACAAAACACTGCAAAACACACACACACTCAAAACTCTGCAAATCGCACACACACACAAAACACTGCAAAACACACACACGCATAACCCTGCAAAACGCACAAACACAAAACCCTGCAAAACAGACACAAAACACTGCAAAACACACACACACACACATAAAACCCTGCAAAATGCACACAAGCACAGAAAGCCCTGCAAAATACACACACACAAAACCCTGCAAAATGCACACACAGAACACTGCAAAACAGACACTCACAAAATCCTGCAAAACGCACACCCACATAAAACTCTGCAGAACACAGACACACAGCACCCTGCAAAATGTACACACAAATATCAACTCCTGCAGCACACACACACACATAGAACACTGCAAAACACACACACAAACCCCTGCAAAATGCACACACATACACAAAACCCTGCAAAATGCATACACACACACAAAACCCTGCAAGACGCACACACACACAAAACCCTGCAAAACGCACACACACAAAACCCTGCAAAACGCACACACACACAACCTTGCAAAATGCACACCCACATAAAACCCTGCAGAACACACACACAAAACACTGCAAAACGCACACACACACACAAAACACTGCAAAACGCACACACACACACAAAACCCTGCAGAACACACACACACACACACAAGACCCTGCAAAATGCACACACACACACACAAAACACTGCAAAATGCACACACACGCATAATGCTGCAAAGCACATGCACACAAAACCCTGCAAAACGCACAAATATAAAACCCTGCAAAACACACACATGTAAAACCCTGCAAAACACACAAATAAAACCTAGCAAAACAAATACACACACACACACAGAAAACCCTGCAATACACACACACAAAATATTAAACCCTCCAATACACAAACAAACACACAAAACCCTGCAAAACACACACAAACACAGTGCAAACACTGCAAAATATGCACACATGTTAAACCCTGCAAAACACAAACACACACACAAAACCCTGCAAAACAAACACAACGAAAACCCTGCAAAACACACACACACATATAACCCTGCACAACTCGCGCACACACACACAAAACCCTGCAAAACAGACACACACGACCCTGCAAAGCACACACAAACATACAAAACCCTGCAAAACGCACACACAAAAAACGCTGCAAAAAGCACACACGTACAGAACCCTGCAAACACACATGCATAACCCTGCAAACACACACACGCATAACCCTGCAAACACACACACGCATAACCCTGCAAAACACGCAAACACAAAACACTGCAAAACCCACGCACACACACAAAACCCTGCAAAATTCACACACACAAAACACTGCAAAACAGACACTCACAAATCCCTGCAAAACGCACACACACAAAAGACTGCAAAATGCACATACACAACCTTGCAAAACGCACACCCACATAAAGCCCTGCATAACACACACACCCACACACAACACTGCAAAACGCACACACAAAGCACCCTGCAAAATGCACACACACATATAAAACCCTTCAGAACACACATACACACACACACAAAACACTGCAAAACATGCACACTCACACAGAACCCTGCAAAACACACACACACATATAAAACCCTGCAAAACGCACACACAGAAAACCCTGCAAAATGCACACACACAAAACCCTGCAGAACGTACACACACACAACCTTGCAAAACACACACCCACATAAAACCCTGCAGAACACACACACACACAAAACACAGCAAAACGTCCACACACATATAAAACCCTGCAAAACGCACACACACAAAACTTTGCAAAATGCACACCCACATAAAATCCTGCAGAACACACTCATACAAAACACTGCAGATTGCACACACACACACAAAACACTGCAAAATGCACACACACACACAAAACCCTGCAAAACGCACACACACACAAAACCCTGCAAAACGCACACACACACACAACCTTGCAAAACGCACACCCACATAAAACCCTGCAGCACACACACACATACACAAAAAAACTGTAAAACGTCCACACACATATAAAACCCTGCAGAACACACACACACACACATAAAACCCTGCAGAACACACACACACATAAAACCCTGCAGAACACACACACACACATAAAACCCTGTAGAACACACACATACACATAAAACCCTGCAGAACACACACACACACATAAAACCCTGCAGAACACACACACACACATAAAACCCTGCAGAACACACACACACATAAAACCCTGCAGAACACACACACACATAAAACCCTGCAGAACACACACACACATAAAACACTGCAGAACACACACACACATAAAACCCTGCAGAACACACACACACATAAAACCCTGCAGAACACACACACACATAAAACACTGCAGAACACACACACACATAAAACCCTGCAGAACACACATACACATAAAACCCTGCAGAACACACACACACATAAAACCCTGCAGAACACACACACACATAAAACCCTGCAGAACACACACACACACATAAAACCCTGCAGAACACACACACACACATAAAACTCTGCAAAATGCAAAACATACAAAACACTGCAAAACGCGCACGCACACACAAAACCCTGCAAAAAGCACACACACACAAAACACTGCAAAGCACATGCAAATAAAACCCTGTAAAACAGAAACACACACACAAAGATGCCTGCAAAACACACACGCACACAAAACCCTGCAAAACAGACAAAAAAACCCTGCAAGAAGCACACACACACAAAACACTGCAAAACATACACACGCATAACCCTGCAAAATGCACAAACACAAAACCCTGCACAACGCACACACACACAAAACACTGCAAAACACACACAAACAAAACCCTGCACAACGCGCACACACACAAAACACTGCAAAACACACACACGCATAACCCTGCAAAACGCACAAACACAAAACCCTGCAAAACGCACACACACAAAAGCCTGCAAAATGCACACACACTCAACCTTGCAAAACGCACAAACGCAAAACCCTGCAAAACGCACACACACACACAAAACACTGCAAAACGCACACACATACACAAAACCCTGCAAAATGCACACACACACACAAAACACTGCAAAACGCACACACATACACAAAACCCTGCAAAACGCACACACACAAAAGCCTGCAAAATGCACACACACACAAAACACTGCAAAATGCACACACACACACACAAAACACTGCAAAACGCACACACATACACAAAACCCTGCAAAACGCACACACAAAAGCCTGCAAAATGCACACACACATTCAAAACACTGCAAAACACACACACGCTTAACCCTGCAAAATGCACACACATAAAACACTGCAAAACACACACACACAAAACCCTGCACAACGCGCACACACACAAAACACTGCAAAACACACACACGCATAACCCTGCAAAATGCACAAACACAAAACCCTGCAAAACGCACACACAAAAGCCTGCAAAATGCACACACACTCAACCTTGCAAAACGCACACCCACACAAAACCCTGCACAACGCACACACACACAAAACACTGCAAAACACACACACGCATAACCCTGCAAAACGCACAAACACAAAACCCTGCAAAACGCGCACACACACACAAAAAACACTGCAAAACGCACACACATACACAAAACCCTGCAAAATGCACACACACACACACACAAAACACTGCAAAACGCACACACATACACAAAACCCTGCAAAACGCACACACACAAAATGCTGCAAAAAGCACACACATACAGAACCCTGCAAACACGCACATGCATCACCCTGCAAACACACACACATAACCCTGCAAACACACACACGCATCACCCTGCAAACACACACACGCATAACCCTGCAAACACACAAATGCATAACCCTGCAAACACACACGCGCATAATCCTGCAAACACACACACGCATAACCCTGCAAAACACGCAAACACAAAACCCTGCAAAACCCACACACACACACAAAACCCTGCCAAATGCACACACACAAAACCCTGCAAAGCGCACACACAAAACACTGCAAAACAGACACACTCAGGAAACCCTGCAAAATGCACACACACAAAAGACTGCAAAATGCACACACACACACAACCTTACAAACTGCACACACACACAACCTTACAAACTGCACACACATATAAAACCCTGCAGAACACACACACACGCAAAACACTGCAAAAAGTCCACACACATATAAAACCCTGTAAAACGCACACACACACAACCTTGCAAAACGGACACCCACATAAAACCCTGCAAAAAGCACACCCACATAAAACCCTGCAGAACACACACACACACAAAAAAACTGCAAAACGTCCACACACACAAAACCCTGCAAAACGCACACCCACAAAACCCTACAAAATGCGCACACTCACACAAAACACTGCAAAACAGACACACACACAAAACCCTGCAAAATGCACACATAGATAAAACACTGCAAAACACACACGCGCAAAACGATGCAAAACACACACATGCGAAACACTGCAAAACGCACACACATAAAACGCTGCGAACTGCACACACACACATAAAACCCTGTAAAACACACACACATACACACACACACACAACCCTGCAAAACATACACACACAGAATCCAGCAAAACACACACACACACACACACACACACAGAGAAGACCCTGCAAAACACACACACACACAAAACCCTGCAAAACACAAACAAAACCCTGCAAAATACACACACATATTAAACCCAGCAAAACACAAGCACACACACATAACTCTGCAAAACACACACACACACACACACACACAACCCTGCAAAACACACACACACAAAACCCTGCAAAGCACACGCACAAAACGCTGCAAAAGACACACACAAGCAAAAGGATGCAAAACACACATGCAAAACGCTGCAAAACGCACACACACATAAAACCATGTAAAACACACACAAACACACACACAAAACCCTGCAAAAAGCACACACACACACAAAACCCTGCAAAACACACACGCAAAACCCTGCAAAATGCGCACACACATAAAACGCTGCAAAACGCACACACACAAAACCCTGCAAAATGCACACACATGAAACACTGCAAAGCACACACACACGCAAAACCCTGCAAAATGCGCACACACATAAAACGCTGCAAAACACACACACATAAAATGCTGCAAAACGCACACACAAATAAATCCCTGTAAAACACACACACACACAAAGATGCCTGCAAAACACACACACACACAAAACCCTGCAAAACAGACACAGAACCCTGCAAAACACACACACACACAAAACCCTGCAAAGCAGACACAGAACCCTGCAAAAAGCACACACACAAAACCCTGCAGAACACACACACACAAAACGCTGCAAAACGCACACACACATAATCCTGCACAACGCACACACAAATAAAACCCTGTAAAACACACACACACACAAAGATGCCTGCAAAACACACACACACACAAAACCCTGCAAAACAGACACAGAACCCTGCAAAAAGCACACACACAAAACCCTGCAGAACACACACACACAAAACGCTGCAAAACGCACACACACATTATCCTGCAAAACGCACACACAAAACACTGCAAAACAGACGCACACACAAAACCCTGCAAAACGCGCGCACACACAACACTGCAAAACGCCCACACACAAAACTCTGCAAAACAGACACACACACGAAACCCTGCAAAATGCACACATAGATAAAACACTGCAAAACACACATGCGCAAAACGATGCAAAACACACACACACGCAAAACACTGCAAAAGGCACACACAGCACCCTGCAAAACACACACACACATAAAACGCTGCAAACTGCACACACACATAAAACCCTGTAAAGCCCACACATACACACACACAAAACCCTGTAAAACACACACACAACCCTGCAAAACATACACACACACAACCCAACAAAACACACACACACACAGAAAACCCTGCAATACATACACATACACACACAGAGAAGACCCTGCAAAGCACACACACACAAAAGCCTGCAAGACACACACACACACAGAACACCCTGCAAATCGTACACACACATATAAAACCCTGCAGAACACACACACACACACAAAACACTGCAAAACGCACACACATGCATAACCCTGCAAAACGCACGCACACACAAGCCTGAAAAACGCACACCCACATAAAACCCTGCAAAATACACACACACACACGAACTACTGCAAAAAGCACACACACATAACCCTGCAAAACGCACACACAAAACCCTGCAAAAGGCGCACACACAAAACCCTGCAAAACACGCGCACACACAACCCTGCAAAACGCCCACACACAAAACCCTGCAAAATGCACACACAAAACCCTACAAAATGCACACACACACACAAAACACTGCAAAACAGACACACACACAAAACCCTGCAAAACGCACGCGCGCGCACACACACACACACACACACACACACACACACACACAACTCTGCAAAATGCACACCCACATAAAACACTGCAAAAGACACACACACATAAAACCCTGCAAAACACACATACATAAAACCCTGCAATACACACACACAAACCCCTGCAAAATGCACACATAGATAAAACACTGCAAAACACACACACAAGCAAAAGGATGCAAAACACACACACACAAAACCCTGCAAAAAGCACACACACATAAAACCGCGTAAAACACACACAAACACACACACACAGAAACCTGCAAAACATACACACACACAAAGCCCTGCAAAACAGACACAAAACCCTGCAAAAAGCACACACACACACAAAACCCTGCAAAACACACACACATAAAACACTGCAAAACACACACACAACTAAAACCCTGTATAACACACAGACACAAACCCTGCAAAAAGCACACACACACGCAAAACCCTGCAAAATGCACACACACATAAAATGCTGCAAAACGCACACACAAATAAAACCCTGTATAACACACAGACACACACAAAGATGCCTGCAAAACACACATACACACAAAACCCTGCAAAACAGACACAAAACCTTGCAAAAAGCACACACAGCCAAAAGCCTGCAAAACGCACACACAGACAAAAGCCTGCAAAACGCACACACACACATGACTTTGCAAAACGCACACCCACATAAAACCCTGAAGAACACACACACACAAAACACTGCAAAACGCACACACACATATTAAACCCTGCAAAACGCACACACACACAACCTTGCACAACGCACACCCACATAAAACCCTGCAGAACACACAAAACACTGCAAAATGCACACACACCCACAAAACACTGCAAAACACACACACACACAAAACACTGCAAAACACATACACAGCACCCTGCAAAATGCACACACACCTAAAACCCTGCAAAACGTACACACATATATAAAACCTTGCCGAACACACACACACACAAAACACTGCAAACGCACACAGACGCATAACCCTGCAAAATGCACACACACAAAACCTTGCAAAATGCACACACACACGCAACCCTGCAAAATACACACACACATAAAACCCTGCAAAACGTACACACACATATAAAACCCTGCGGAACACACACATACACACAAATCACTGCAAAACGCACACACATGCATACCCCTGCAAAACGCACGCACACAAAACCCTGCAAAACGCACACACACACAACCCTGAAAAACGCACACCCACATAAAACCCTGCAAAAGACACACACACAAAACACTGCAAAACGCACACACACATAACCCTGCAAAACGCACACACAAAACCCTGCAAAAGGCGCACACACACAACCGTGCAAAACGCCCACACACAAAACCCTGCAAAATGCGCGCACACGCGCAAAACACTGCAAAACAGACACACACACAAAACCCTGCAAAACGCACGCACACACACACACACACACACGCACCCACACACACACACAACTCTGCAAAATGCACACCCACATAAAACACTGCAAAAGACACACACATGCATAAAGCCCTGCAAAACGCACACACATAAAACACTGCAAAGCACACACACACGCAAAACCCTGCAAAATGCACACACACATAAAACGCTGCAAAACGCACACACAAATAAAACCCTGTATAACACACAGACACACACAAAGATGCCTGCAAAACACACATACACACAAAACCCTGCAAAACAGACACAAAACCCTGCAAACAGCACACACACAAAACCCTGCAAAACACACACACAAAACGCACAAACACAAAACCCTGCAAAACAGACACACAGCACCCTGCAAAACGCACACACACATATAACACCCTGCAGAACACACACACACACAAATCACTGCAAATGCACACAGACGCATAACACTGCAAAACGCACACACAGGCAACCCTGCAAAATGCACACACACATAAAACCCTGCAAAACGTACACACACATATAAAACCCTGCAGAACACACACACACACACAAATCATTGCAAAACGCACACACATTCATAACCCTGCAAAACGCACACACACAAAACCCTGCAAAACGCACACACACACAACCCTGAAAAACGCACACCCACATAAAACCCTGCAAAAGACACACACACACAAAACACTGCAAAAAGCACACACACACAACCCTGCAAAACGCCCACACACAAAACCCTGCAAAATGCACACACAAAACCCTACAAAATGCGCACACATGCACAAAACACTGCAAAACAGACACGCACACAAAACCCTGCAAAACGCACGCACACACACACACACACACACACAACTCTGCAAAATGCACACCCACATAAAACACTGCAAAAGACACACACACACATAAAACCCTGCAAAACACACATACATAAAACCCTGCAATACACACACACACAAACCCCTGCAAAATGCACACATAGATAAAACACTGCAAAACACACACACAAGGAAAAGGATGCAAAACACACACACGCAAAACGCTGCAAAACGCACACACACATAAAACCGTGTAAAACACACACAAACACACACACACAGAAACCTGCAAAACATACACACACACAAAGCCCTGCAAAACAGACACAAAACGCTGCAAAACGCACACACACATAAAAGCGTGTAAAACACACACACACACAGAAACCTGCAAAACGCACACACACAAAACCCTGCAAAATGCACACACATAAAATGCTGCAAAACGCACACACAAATAAAACCCTGTATAACACACATACACACAAAGATGCCTGCAAAACACACATACACACAAAACCCTGCAAAACAGACACAAAACCCTGCAAAAAGCACACACAAAATGCACAAACACAAAAGCCTGCAAAACAGACACAAAACCCTGCAAAACGCACACACAGACAAAAGCCTGCAAAATGCACACCTACATAAAACCCGAAGAACACACACACACACAAAACACTGCAAAACGCACACACACATATTAAACCCTGCAAAATGCCCACACACACACAACCTTGCACAACGCACACCCACATAAAACCCTGCAGAACACACACACAAAACACTGCAAAATGCACACACACACACACAAAACTCTGCAAAACACACACACACACACACACAAAACACTGCAAAACACACACACAAAAAAAACCCTGAAGAACACACACACACACAAAACACTGCAAAACACACACACAGCACCCTACAAAACGCACACACACACAAAACCCTGCAAAACGCTCACACACATATAAAACCCTGCAGAACACACACACCCACAAAACACTGCTAACGCACACAGACGCATAACCCTGCAAAACGCACACACACAAAACCTTGCAAAACGCACACACACACGCAACCCTGCAAACTGCACACACGCATAAAACCCTGCAAAACGTACACACACATATAAAACCCAGCAAAACATACACACACATATAAAACCCTGCAAAACGTACACACACATATAAAACCCTGCAAAACGTACACACACATATAAAACCCTGCAGAACACACACACACACACAAAACACTGCAAAACGAACACACATGCATAACCCTGCAAAACGCACGCACACAAAACCCTGCAAAAGGCGCACACACACAACCCTGCAAAACACCCACACACAAAACCCTGCAAAACGCACGCACACACACACAACTCTGCAAAATGCACACCCACATAAAACACTGCAAAAGACACACACACACATAAAATCCTGCAAAACACACATACATAAAACCCTGCAATACACACACACAAACCCCTGCAAAATGCACACATAGATAAAACACTGCAAAACACACACACAAGCAAAAGGATGCAAAACACACACAGGCAAAACGCTGCAAAATGCACACACACATAAAACGCTGCAAAATGCACACACAAATAAAACCCTGTATAACACACAGACACACACAAAGATGCTTGCAAAACACACATACACACAAAACCCTGCAAAACAGACACAAAACCCTGCAAAAAGCACGCACACATATAAAACCCTGCAGAACACACACACACACACAAATCACTGCAAACGCACACAGACGCATAACCCTGCAAAACGCACACACACACAAAACACTGCAAAACAGACACACACACAAAACCCTGCAAAACGCACACACACACACACACACACACAACTCTGCAAAATGCACACCCACACAAAACACTGCAAAACGCACACACACATATTAAACCCTGCAAAATGCACACACACACACAGCCTTGCACGACGCACACCCACATAAAACCCTGCAGAACACACACACAAAACACTGCAAAATGCACACACACACACACACACAAAACCCTGCAAAAAACACACACAAAAAAAACCCTGCAGAACACACACACACACAAAACACTGCAAAACACACACACAGCACCCTACAAAACGCACACACACACAAAACCCTGCAAAACGCACACACACATATAAAACCCTGCAGAACACACACACCCACAAAACACTGCTAACGCACACAGACGCATAACCCTGCAAAACGCACACACACAAAACCTTGCAAAACGCACACACACACGCAACCCTGCAAACTGCACACACGCATAAAACCCTGCAAAACGTACACACACATATAAAACCCTGCAAAACGTACACACACATATAAAACCCTGCAGAACACACACACACACAAAACCCTGCAAAATGCACGCACACAAAACCCTGCAAAACGCACACACACATAACCCTGCAAAACGCACACACAAAACCCTGCAAATGCACACACAAAACCCTACAAAATGCGCACACATGCAGAAAACACTGCAAAACAGACACACACACAAAACCCTGCAAAACGCACACACGCACACACACACACCCACACACACACACAACTCTGCAAAATGCACACCCACATAAAACACTGCAAAAGACACACACACACATAAAATCCTGCAAAACACACATACATAAAACCCTGCAATACACACACACAAACCCCTGCAAAATGCACACATAGATAAAACACTGCAAAACACACACAAGCAAAAGGATGCAAAGCACACACACGCAAAACGCTGCAAAACGCACACACACATAAAACTGTGTAAAACACACACAAACACACACACACACAGAAACCTGCAAAACATACACACACACAAAACCCTACAAAACACACACACAAAACCCTGCAAAATGCACACACATAAAACACTGCAAAGCACACACACACGCAAAACCCTGCAAAATGCACACACACATAAAACGCTGCAAAACGCACACACAAATAAAACCCTGTATAATACACAGACCCACACAAAGATGCCTGCAAAACACACACACAAAACCCTGCAAAACACACACACAAAACGCACAAACACAAAACCCTGCAAAACAGACATAAAAGCCTGCAAAAAGCACACACAGACAAAAGCCTGCAAAACGCACACAAGACAAAAGCCTGCAAAACGCACACACAGACAAAAGCCTGCAAAACGCACACACAGACAAAAGCCTGCAAAACGCACACACAGACAAAAGCCTGCAAAACGCACACACAGACAAAAGCCTGCAAAACGCACACACACACGACTTTGCAAAACGCACACCCACATAAAACCCTAAAGAATACACACACACAAAACACTGCAAAACGCACACACATATTAAACCCTGCAAAATGCACACACACACACCACCTTGCACAACACACACCCACACAAAACCCTGCAAAACACACACACACAAACCCTGCAAAACATACACACAAAACCCTGCAAAACACACACACACAAAAAACCCTGCAAAACACACACACACACAAAGCACTGCACAACTCTAAAACACACACACAAAACCCTGCATAACAGACACACACAACCCTGCAAAACACACACATATACACACAAAACCCTGCAAAACGCACAAGTATAAAACCCTGCAAAACGCAGGTACACACAAAACCTTGCAAAACACAGCCACACACAAAACCCTGCAAAACGCGCACACACACAAAACACTGCAAAACATACACACAGCACCCTGCAAAACGTACACACACATATAAAACCCTGCAGAACACACACACACACGAATCACTGCAAACGCACACAGACGCATAACCCTGCAAAACGCACACACAAAACCTTGCAAAACGCACACACACACAAGCCTGAAAAATGCACACCCACATAAAACCCTGCAAAAGACACACACGCAAAACACTGCAAAACGCACACACACATAACCCTGCAAAACGCACACACACATAACCCTGCAAAACGCACACACAAAACCCTGCAAAAGGCGCACACACACAACCCTGCAAAACGCCCACACACAAAACCCTGCAAAATGCACACGCAAAACCCTACAAAATGCGCACACACGCACAAAACACTGCAAAACAGACACACACACAAAACCCTGCAAAACGCACGCACACACACACACACACACGCACCCACACACACACACAACTCTGCAAAATGCACACCCACATAAAACACTGCAAAAGACACACACACACATAAAATCCTGCAAAACGCACACACATAAAACACTGCAAAGCACACACACACGCAAAACCCTGCAAAATGCACACACACATAAAACGCTGCAAAACGCACACACAAATAAAACCCTGTATAACACACAGACACACACAAAGATGCCTGCAAAACACACATACACACAAAACCCTGCAAAACAGACACAAAACCCTGCAAAAAGCACGCACAAAATGCACAAACACAAAACCCTGCAAAACAGACACACAGCACCCTGCAAAACGCACACACACACACAAATCACTGCAAACGCACACAGACGCATAACCCTGCAAAACGCACACACACACAAAACACTGCAAAACAGACACACACACAAAACCCTGCAAAACGCACGCACACACACACACACACACACACACAACTCTGCAAAATGCACACCCACATAAAACACTGCAAAAGACACACACACACATAAGATCCTGCAAAACACACATACATAAAACCCTGCAATACACACACACAAACCCCTGCAAAATGCACACATAGATAAAACACTGCAAAACACACACACAAGCAAAAGGATGCAAAACACACACACGCAAAACGTTGCAAAACGCACACATAAAACCGTGTAAAACACACACAAACACACACACACAGAAACCTGCAAAACATACACACACACAAAGCCCTGCAAAACAGACACAAAACCCTGCAAAAAGCACACACACATAAAACCCTGCAAAACACACACAAAAAACCCTGCAAAACACACACACAAAACCCTGCAAAACACACACACAAAACCCTGCAAAACACACACACAAAACACTGCAAAACAGACACACATAAAACCGTGTAAAACACACACAAACACACACACACAGAAACCTGCAAAACACACACACACACAAAACCCTGGAAATCACACACACAAAACCCTGCAAAACACACACACATAAAACGCTGCAAAGCACACACACACGCAAAACCCTGCAAAATGCACACACACATAAAACGCTGCAAAACGCACACACAAATAAAACCCTGTATAACAGACACACACAAAGATGCCTGCAAAACACACACACACAAAACCCTGCAAAACAGACACAAAACCCTGCAAAACACACACACAAAATGCACAAACACAAAACCCTGCAAAACACACACACAGACAAAAGCCTGCAAAACGCACACACACACGACTTTGCAAAACGCACACCCACATAAAACCCTGAAGAACACACACACACACAAAACACTGCAAAACGCACACACACATATTAAACTCTGCAAAACGCACACACACACACAACCTTGCACAACGCACACCCACATAAAACCCTGCAGAAAACACACACACACAAAACACTGCAAAATGCACACACACACAAAACACTGCAAAACACACACACACACACAAAACCCTGCATAACACACACACACACAAAACCCTGCAAAACACACACACACACACAAAACCCTGCAAAACACACGCACACACAAAACCTTGCATAACACACACACACACAAAGCACTGCACAACTCTAACACACACACAAAACCCTGCATAACAGACACACACACCCCTGTAAAACACACAAACACACATAAAACCCTGCAAAACACACACACACACAGAACCCAGCAGAACACACACGAACACAGAAAACCCTGCAATACACACACACACACACACACACACACACACACACAGTGAAAACATTGCAAAACACACACACATATATAAAACCCTGCAAAACAAACACACACACAAAACCCTGCAAAACACACACACACACAACCCAGCAAAACACACACAAACACAGAAAACCCTGCAATACACACACACACATACACACACACACACACACACACACAGTGAAAACATTGCAAAACACACACACATATATAAAACCCTGCAAAACGAACACACACGAAACCCTGCAAAATACAAACACACAACAAAACCCTGCAAAACGCATACATATACACAGAAAACCCTGCAAAACGCACACAGATAAAACCCTGCAAAATGCAGCCACACACAAAACTTTGCAAAACACAGCCACACACAAAACCCTGCACAACGCACACACACACACAAAACACTGCAAAACACACACACAGCACCCTGCAAAACGCACACACACCTAAAACCCTGCAAAATGTACACACACATATAAAACCCTGCAGAACACACACACACACAAAACACTGCAAACGCACACAGACGCATAACCCTGCAAAACGCACACACACAAAACCTTGCAAAACGCACACACAGACAAAAGCCTGCAAAACGCACACACAACCTTGCAAAATGCACACCCACATAAGATCCTGCAGAACACACACACACGCACACACAAAACACTGCAAAACGCACACACACATATTAAACCCTGCAAAACGTACACACTCGTATAAAACCCTGCAGAACACACGTACACACAAAACCCTGCAAAACGCACACACACACAACCCTGAAAAATGCACACCCACATAAAACCCTGCAAAAGACACACACACACACAAAACACTGCAAAATGCACACACACATAACCCTGCAAAACACACACGCAAAACCCTGCAAAACGCACAAACACAAAACACTGCAAAACAGACACAAAAGCCTGCAAAACGCACACACACACACAAAAGCCTGCAAAACGCGCACACACACACACAACCTTGCAAAACACACACCCACATAAAATCCTGCAGAACACACATACACACACACAAAACACTGCAAAACGCACACACACATATTAAACCCTGCAAAACGAACACACACACACAACCTTGCACAACGCACACCCATATAAAACCCTGCAGAACACACACAAAACCCTGCAAAACATACACACAAAACCCTGCAAAATGCACATGTAGTAAAACACTGCAAAACACACACACGCAAAACACTGCAAAAGGCACACACATATAAAACGCTGCAAACTGCACACACACATAAAACCCTGTAAAACACACACATACACACACAGAACCCAGCAAAACACACACACACACACAGAAAACCCTGCAATACATACACACACACACAGAGAAGACCCTGCAAAATACACACACATACAAAAAACCCTGCAAAACACACACAAACACACAGTGAAAACCCTGCAAAATACACACACATACATTTTAAACCCAACAAAACACAAGCACACACACAAAACTCTGCAAAACACACACACACACACACAACCCTGCAAAACGCACACCCACATAAAACACTGCAAAACACACATAGACAAAACCCTGAAAAACACACACACACATAAAACACTGCAAAACACACATAGACAAAACCCTGAAAAACGCTCACACACAAAACCCTGCAAAATGCACACACAACTAAAACACTGCAAAACACACACACAAGCAAAAGGATGCAAAACACACACACGCAGAACACTGCAAAACACACACACACAGCACCCTGCAAAAACGCACACACCCATAAAACGCTGCAAAACGCACACACACATAAAACCGTGTAAAACACACACAAACACACACACACAGAAACTTGCAAAACATACACACACACAACTCAGCAAAAAGCACATACACTCAGAAAACCCTGCAATACACACACACACACACAGAGAAGACCCTGCAAAACACACACAAACACACACACACACAAAACCCTGCAAGACACACACACACACACAGAAAACCCTGCAAAATACACACACACACACAAAACCCTGCAAAACACACACAAACACACAGTGAAAACCCTGCAAAATACACACACACATTAAACCCAGCAAAACGCAAGCACACACACAACCCTGCAAAACACACACAAACACACAGCGAAAACCCTGCAAAATACACACACATACATATTAAACCCAGCAAAACACAAGCACACACACAAAACTCTGCAAAACACACACACACACAACCCTGCAAAACGCACACCCACATAAAACCCTGCAAAACACACACACATAAAACACCGCAAAACACACATAGACAAAACCCTGCAAAACGCTCACACACAAAACCCTGCAAAATGCACACACAACTAAAACACTGCAAAACACACACACAAGCAAAAGGATGCAAAACACACACACGCAAAACGCTGCAAAATGCACACACACATAAAACCGTGTAAAACACACACAAACACACACATACAGAAACCTGCAAAACATACACACACAGAACTCAGCAAAAAACACACACACTCAGAAAAACCTGCAATACACACACACACACAAAACCCTGCAAAACACACACAAACACAGAAAGCCCTGCAAAACACACACAAACACACAGTGAAAACCCTGCAAAACACAAACACACACACAAAACCCTGCAAAAAACACCCACACAAAACACACACACACAAAACCCTGCAAAACGCACACACAAAACACTGCAAAACACACACACACAGCACCCTGCAAAATGCACACACACACATAAAACCCTGCAAAACGTCCACACACATATAAAACCCTGCAAAACACACACACACATATATTAAACCCAGCAAAACACAAGCACACACACAAAACTCTGCAAAACACACACACACACAACCCTGCAAAATGCACACCCACATAAAACCCTGCAAAACACACACACACAACTCTGAAAAACACACACACACATAAAACACCGCAAAACACACATAGACAAAACCTTGAAAAACACACACACACAAAACCCTGCAAAACGCTCACACACTAAACCCTGCAAAAGACACACACACAAATAAAACCCTGCAAAACACAAACACATAAGACCCTGCAAAACACACATACATAAAACACTGCAAAACACACACACAGGCAAAAGGATGCAAAACACACACACGCAGAACACTGCAAAAACGCACACACCCATAAAATGCTGCAAAATGCACACACACATAAAACCGTGTAAAACACACACAAACACACACACAGAAACCTGCAAAACATACACACACACAACTCAGCAAAAAACACACACACACACAAAACCCTGCAAAACACACACAAACACAGAAAACCCTGCAAAATACACGCACACGTATATTAAACCCAGCAAAACACAAGCACACACACAAAACTCTGCAAAACACACACACACACAACCCTGCAAAACGCACACCCACATAAAACCCAGCAAAATACACACACACAACTCTGAAAAACACACACACATAAAACACCACAAAACACACATAGACAAAACCCTGAAAAACACACACACACAAAACCCTGCAAAACGCTCACACATAAAACACTGCAAAAGACACACACACACATAAAACCCTGCAAAACACACATACATAAAACCCTGCAAAACACACACACACAAAACTCTGCAAAATGCACGCATAGATAAAACACTGCAAAACACACACACGCAAAACACTGCAAAAGGCACACACACATAAAACGCTGCGAACTGCACACACACACAAAACCCTGTAAAACACACACACACACAACCCTGCAAAGCATACACGCACAGAACCCAGCAAAACACACACACACACACACAGAAAACCCTGCAATACATACACACACACACACACACAGAAAACCCTGCAATACATACACACACACACACACACACACAAACAGAGAAGACCCTGCAAAACACACACAAACACACACACACAAAACCCTGCAAGACACACACACACAGAAAACCCTGCAAAATACACACACACACAAAACCCTGCAAAACACACACAAACACACAGCAAAAACCCTGTAAAATACACACACACATTAAACCCAGCAAAACACAAGCACACACGCAAAACTCTGCAAAACACACACACACACACACACACACACAACCCTGCAAAACGCACACCCACAGTGAAAACCCTGCAAAACACACACACATAAAACACCGCTAAACACACATAGACAAAACTCTGAAAAACACACACACACAAAACCCTGCAAAATGCTCACACACAAAACCCTGCAAAATGCACACACAACTAAAACACTGCAAAACACACACACACAACTCTGAAAAACACACACACACATAAAACACCACAAAACACACATAGACAAAACACTGAAAAACACAGACACAAAACCCTGCAAAACGCTCACACACAAAACCCTGCAAAATGCACACACAACTAAAACACTGCAAAACACACACACAGTCAAAAGGATGCAAAACACACACACGCAAAACACTGCATAACGCATACACACAGCACCCTGCAAAAACGCACACACCCATAAAGCGCTGCAAAACGCACACACACATTAAACCGTGTAAAACACACACAAACACACACACTCAGGAAACCCTGCAATACACACACACACTCACAAACACACAAAACCCTGCAAAACACACACAAACACAGAAAACCCTGCAAAATACACACACACATATATTAAACCCAGCAAAACACAAGCACACACACTAAACTCTGCAAAACACACACACACACAACCCTGCAAAACGCACACCCACATAAAACCCAGCAAAACACACACACACAACTCTGAAAAACACACACACACATAAAACACCGCAAAACACACTTAGACAAAACCCTGAAAAACACACACACACAAAACCCTGCAAAACGCTCACACATAAAACACTGCAAAAGACACACACACACATAGAACCCTGCAAAACACACATACATAAAACCCTGCAAAACACACACACACACAACCCTGCAAAACACACACACACATAAATCACTGCAAAACACACATAGACAAAACCCTGAAAAACACACACACACAAAACCCTGCAAAACGCTCACACACAAAACCCTGCAAAATGCACACACAACTAAAACACTGCAAAACACACACACAAGCAAAAGGATGCAAAACACACACACGCAAAACACTGCAAAACGCACACACACAGCACCCTGCAAAAACGCACACACCCATAAAACGCTGCAAAACGCACACACACATAAATCCATGTAAAACACACACAAACACACACACACAGAAACTTGCAAAACATACACACACACAACTCAGCAAAAAGCACACACACTCAGAAAACCCTGCAATACACACACACACACAAACACACAAAACCCTGCAAAACACACACAAACACAGAAAACCCTGCAAAACACACACAAACACACAGTGAAAACCCTGCAAAACACACACAAACACATAATGAAAACCCTGCAAAACACAAACACACACACAAAACCCTGCAGAACACACACACACACACAAAATCTTGCAAAACATACACAAACACACAGTGAAAACCCTGCAAAATACACACACACATATTAAACCCAGCAAAACACAAGCACACACACAAAACTCTGCAAAACACACACACACACAACCCTGCAAAACGCACACCCACATAAAACCCTGCAAAACACACACACACAACTCTGCAAAACACACACACACATAAAACATCACAAAACACACATAGACAAAACCCTGAAAAACACAGACACAAAACCCTGCAAAATGCACACACAACTAAAACACTGCAAAACACACACACAAGCAAAAGGATGCAAAACACACACCCATAAAACGCTGCAAAATGCACACACACATTAAACCGTGTAAAACACACACAAACACACACACACAGAAACCTGCAAAACATACACACACAGAACTCAGCAAAAAACACACACACTCAGAAAAACCTGCAATACACACACACACACAAAACCCTGCAAAACACACACAAACACAGAAAACCCTGCAAAATACACACACACAAAACCCAGCAAAACACACACAAACACACAGTGAAAACCCTGCAAAATACACACACACACACACAAAACCCTGCAAAACACACACACACACAGAAAACCCTGCAAAACACACACACACAGTGAAAACCCTGCAAAATACACACACACATATTAAACCCAGCAAAACACAAGCACACACACAAAACTCTGCAAAACACACACACACATATTAAACCCTGCAAAACACAAACACACACACAAAACCCTGCAAAAAACACCCACACAAAACACACACACACAAAGCCCTGCAAAACGCACACACACACATAAAACCCTGCAGAACACACAGACACAAAACACTGCAAAATGTGCACACACGCAAAACCCTGCAAAACGCACACACACACATAAACACAAAAACCATGCAAAACGCACTCACACATAAAACCCTGCAAAACACACACACACACACAAAACCCTGAAAAACGCATAAGCACACACACAAAAACCGCTGCAACACATACACACACAAAACCCTGCAACACATACACAAAACCCTGCAAAACGCGATCACACACAAAACCCTGCAAAACGCGCATACACACAAAAAACCCTGCAAAACGCACACACACACAAAACCCTGCAAAAGGCAGACACACACACACACACAAAACACTGTGAAATGCACACAGACGCATAACCCTGCAAAACGCATACACAAAACCCCGCAAAACGCACATGCAAAACACTGCAAAACAGACACACACTCAAAACCCTGCAAAACGCACACACTCACAAAACCCTGCAAAATGCACACACACACAACCCTGCAAAATGTACACCCACATAAAATCCTGCAAAACACACACACAACTCTGCAAAACACACACAAACATAAAACACACATACACAAAACCCTGAAAAACACACACACACAAAACCCTGCAAAACGCTCACACACACAAAACCCTGCAAAACGCTCACACATAAAACACTGCAAAACGCTCACACACACAAAACCCTGCAAAATGCGCACACAACTAAAACACTGCAAAACACACACACACGCAAAAGGATGCAAAACACACACACAAAACACTGCAAAACGCACACACACAGCACCCTGCAAAAACGCGCACACACATAAAACGCTGCAAAATGCACACACACATAAAACCGTGTAAAACACACACAGAAACCTGCAAGACATACACACACAGAACTCAGCAAAACACACACACACTCAGAAAACCCTGCAAAACACAGACACACACACACACACACACACACACACACAGAAGACCCTTCAAAACACAGACACACACAAACACACACACACAAACACACAAAACCCTGCAAAACACACACACAGAAAACCCTGCAAAACATACACAAATACACAGCGAAAACCCTGCAAAATATACACACACATATTAAACCCAGCAAAACACAAGCACACACACAAAACTCTGCAAAACGCACACAAACCCCTGCAAAACGCGCGCACACACAAAACCCTGCAAAACGCACACACACACAAACCCCTGCAAAACGCACGCACACACAAAACCCTGCAAAACGCGCACACACACAAAACCCTGCAAAACTCACACAAAACCCTGCAAAACGCACACACACACACACACACATGCACAAAACCCTGCAAAACGCACACACACACACACACACACACACAAAACCCTGCAAAACGCACACACACACACACACACAAAACCCTGCAAAACGCACACACATACATACACACACACAAAAAACCCTGCAAAACACACACACACACACACACACACACACAAAAGACCCTGCAAAATGCACACACACACACACACACACAAAACCCTGCAAAACGCACACACACACACACACACAAAACCCTGCAAAACGCACACACATGCACACTTATAAAACCCTACAAAATGCACTCATATAAAACCCTGCACAAAGGACACACACACACACACACACACACACACACACTCTCTCTCTCACACACACACACACACACACACACTCACACACACACACATAAAACACTGCAAACCATACACACGCACACACACACACACACACACACAAACACACTCTCTCACAGAAGGTCAACCATTGCTCCCACTCTTTATATACTCTGGAATGGGTGTGCTTGATGCTGAGTATAGGGATTAAGTTGGGAGCTGATCTTTCCCCAGCATTGACTACCAAAATCTTGAGACCACTTTGAGCAGCAGGCCCCTTCTGGGATGGTGAGTAGAGCTGCCACTCCACCAAGGGAACTAATCTTCCTTGTGATTCCACCATTGCAGCATTAAATTTCAGGGGACTGTTGGAACAATGTACATCCGACATTGCTCTAAGTGGAGTGAGTTGATTTTCAGTTCAGAGAATAAGGTGGAGAGAGGACATGATCTAGACCTTTAAAATGCTGAAAGGAGTACTGTTGATAATATTAAATGTAAGCAGAATATCGAGCAGGAAGTGTGAATGCAGAGCTAGTGAAGTATCACATCACATCTCAACACTTCATACACAGTAAATAGGGCTCTGTTTATTATTGAGGGAAACAGATCCCTATTCTGTAATAACAGCCATGAATGATCATTTATTATGAAAGACTTGCATTGATACAGCACTTATCACCAGCCCAGACCATCCCAAAGCAATTTACAGTCAATTTAGTACTTTTGAAGTGTAGTTGCTTCATAGACACATATGTAATGTAACAGCCAATTTGTGCACAGCAAGCTCCAACAAACAGCAAGCTGAGAATTGACAGGAGAATTGGTTTGTGTGATGTTGATTTAGGGATAAATAGTGGCCATGATACCGGAGAACTCTCCTGATTTTCACCAAAAAGGTGGCATGGAATCTTTTGCATCAACCCAAGAGGCCAAGAGGGTAGTTTAATGTCTCTTTTGAGAGATTGCACCCGGGACTGTGCAGCAGTCCCTCAGTACTGCACTGGACGTGTCAGCCTGGAGTGTGGGCTCGAAGACCTGGAGTGGGAGTTGAGTCCATGACGTTCTGGGGAGAGTGTTACCCACAGCAGACACCTTGTTCAGTGGCATGCCACTTTTTAAAAATGAGTTAATAACTCTGTTAAAATAGAGCAGAAAGGAATTTGGTAGAGCAGCTGAAAGCCTGGTGTCTTTAACAATAAGGATTGGTGTTGAGTTTTGCTACAGTATTCCTCTCTCGCCTCCACTGCTCAGGAATTTCCTGTTCCCTTCGACATTCTATTGGTTTGTCTCTCTGGTCTCTGGCCCTGTGCTTCCCCTCGGAATGAAGTGGAACAGGTTTTGTCTGTAAACTGACCTGACAAAGGGTAGGTCCTGTGGTGTCTGGTTGTGCACCCTGGCTTGTTCTTCTGCTGTAAGGATGTATTGATTAATAATGCCAATAGCATGGTTCAGTATACCCAAAGCAGCATTTCTAGGACAAATCTCAGACTATCCAAAGTTGCTGTATGGTGACATGTTTTACCCCGCATGTTAATTTGGCAAACGGCTTGCACACAATTTAGATAAATGTACTCCAACTGGAGCATTGTGTCCAGTTCTGGGTGCCACACTTTAGGAAGGTTGTGAAGGCATTGGAGAGAGGTCAGAAAACATTCATGAGAATGGTTCCAGGGATGAGGAACTTCAGTTAAGTGGATAAATTGGAAAAATTGGGACTGTTCTCCTCGCAGAAGAGAAGGTTGAGAGGAGATTTAATAGCAGTGTTCAAAATCATGAGGGACCTGGACAGAGTAGATAGAGAGAAACTGTTCCCACTTGTGAAAGGATCGAGAACCAGAGGGCACAGATTTAAAGTAATTGGCAAAAAGAGCAATGGAGACATGAGGAAAAACTTTTTTCACACAGCGAGTGGTTAAGATCTACAATACAGAGCCTGTGGGTGTGGTGGAGCCAGGTTCAATCAAGGCATCCAAGAGGGAATTGGATTATTATCTGAAAAGGAAGAATGTGCAAGGTTACAGGGAGAAGACGGGGCAGTGGCACTAGGTGGATCGTTCATTCAGAGAGCCGACAGACACATTCTGTGATATTTCATGTTACTGGACATTTACTGTCACTCATTACCCAAGGAAATAAAGCAGCCTCATTGCTCAAAAAACACTTGCACCCTCTGTCTTTCATCTTAGCATATTGCATTCACAAAGGTTAAAGTTCAGAAGCACAAACATGGACTGCAGTGGTTCAAGAAGGCAGCTCACCACCACCTTCTCAAGGGCAACTAGGGATGGGCAATAAATGCTGGCCCAGCCAGCGAAGCCCACATCCCATGAATGAATTAAAAAAAACACATTGTGGTGATATGAGTATTGTGATCACATGACCACTGATGGCGTTTCTCTTAATTTACTAATCAGAAATGCAATGATCCAGATGTGGATTCTCAATTAGCCACATGAGGCTAACTTCTTGGACCCCGCTGGTTTAAAAGGCTCTGTTGATTCAGTGCTGTGTTATTCAACCATAGCCCATCAATTCAATGTGACATTGCTGTTTGGCTGTTAAAGCAAAATGCTGGTGGGCATTGGGAGTCACAGCAGCTGCTTTGAAAATTAAGTATGTATTTTGTTTACAAATGATTTGTTCCATATTTTTCAAATCAATTCTGTTTCATCTTGAAGGGTGCTGCATTGTCACACGTTTTAATGAGTTAAGAGGTTCTGGTTCTAGAAATAATTGCGTTTTGTCCCATCAATTCTGTTGCTGCAACAGAGAACGCAGAGAGAAAAGGGTTCCAAGTGTGGAATTTAGGCGGTTTATATATAACAGTGAGAGAGCAATCAAAAATTTGCTTTTTTTTTAAACCAACAAACGCACAGAAAGCTTAAAGTTCACATAATACTCATATTCACATGGAGTATGTAAGATTACGTGACCAATAATGGTGTCTATTATAATCAGAAATCCATTTAGTACATCTGGATTTTTCATTGCTTACATGTGGATAATGTGTTGAACAAGACTGATCTGGTCAAAAGAGACAGGAATGGACATGTTGGTGCCTCTCTACTCATTATAAATTAGCAAGATAGTAGGAAAGATTCTTTGTTCATTCTCATGTAAAAATGAATTTGTTCTTTGCAATATTTTTTACTAACCAGAGGGAGTATTCACTCTCCTCCACAGTTGTTTAACATTTGGTAAAATGCTTAGAAGCTTCAACCTGTTATCAGTTTATGGCTATTATTTAAACCTGGGAACTTTGCATTTTTTCTTTAAACCATTTTACCAACGCCCCCAGCCCCACCCCCGCCAAATGGAAACTACTAATAAGCAGTGTGGGTGTGAGTACGTGTGTGTGTGTGTGTGTGTGTGCGTGCTTGCGAGTGCGTGTGAGTACACACGTGTGAGTGAATAAGCACCTGGGCGTGAGAGTGCGTGTGAGTATGTGTAGGTGTGTGTATAGGTGGCAGTATTAAGCTGACTTCCCCTCTAGCCAACCACTCCTTCTAGGTCCCTTTTTGTTGATCCAAGACTGGTCTAAGCTTTGAACTGTGCCTGTTTCATCCCCCCACTGCCCTCCCCCAATCAAGACTGATCTATGCCCCTCTCCCACCTCCCCGATTGAGATTGATCTGTGCTCCTGTACTGATTGAGACTGATCCGTGCCCCACCCCCTCCCCCAATCGAGACTGATCTGTGCCCCACCCCCTCCCCAAATCAAGACTGATCTGTGCCCCTCCCCCATTGAGGCTGATCTGTGCCCCTCCCCTTCCCCGATCGACTGATCTATGCCCCTCCCCCATTGAGACTGATCTGTGCCCCTCCCCCATTGAGGCTGATCTGTGCCCCGCCCCTTCCCCCAATCGACTGATCTGTGCCCCTCCCCCATTGAGACTGATCTGTGCCCCTCCCCCATTGAGACTGATCTGTGCCCCTCCCCCATTGAGGCTGATCTGTGCCCCGCCCCTTCCCCCAATCGACTGATCTGTGCCCCTCCCCCATCGAGGCTGATCTGTGCCCCTCCCCCAATCGAGATTGATCCGTGCCCCATCCCTTCCCCCATCGAGGCTGATCCGTGCCCCACCCCCATCGAGACTGATCCGTGCCCCTCCCCCATCGAGATCGATCCATGCCCCTCCCCCAACAAGATCGATCCATGCCCCTCCCCCATCGAGACTGATCCACGCCCCTCCCCCATTGAGGCTGATCTGTGCCCCTCCCCCATCGAGACTGATCCGTGCCCCTCCCCCATCGAGACTGATCTGCGCCCCTCCCCCATCGAGACTGATCCGTGCCCCTCCCCCATCGAGACTGATCTGCGCCCCTCCCCCATCGAGACTGATCCGTGCCCCTCCCCCATCGAGGCTGATCTGTGCCCCTCCCCCATTGAGACTGATCTGTGCCCCTCCCCCATCGAGACTGATCTGTGCCCCTCCCCCATCGAGACTGATCTGCGCCCCTCCCCCATCGAGACTGATCTGCGCCCCTCCCCCATCGAGACTGATCTGTGCCCCTCCCCCATCGAGACTGATCTGCGCCCCTCCCCCATCGAGACTGATCTGCGCCCCTCCCCCATCGAGACTGATCTGTGCCCCTCCCCCATCGAGACTGATCTGCGCCCCTCCCCCATTGAGGCTGATCTGCGCCCCTCCCCCATCGAGACTGATCTGCGCCCCTCCCCCATTGAGGCTGATCTGCGCCCCTCCCCCATCGAGACTGATCTGCGCCCCTCCCCCATCGAGACTGATCTGCGCCCCTCCCCCATCGAGACTGATCTGCGCCCCTCCCCCATCGAGACTGATCTGTGCCCCTCCCCCATCGAGACTGATCTGCGCCCCTCCCCCATTGAGGCTGATCTGCGCCCCTCCCCCATCGAGACTGATCTGCGCCCCTCCCCCATTGAGGCTGATCTGCGCCCCTCCCCCATCGAGACTGATCTGCGCCCCTCCCCCATTGAGGCTGATCTGCGCCCCTCCCCCATCGAGACTGATCTGCGCCCCTCCCCCATTGAGGCTGATCTGCGCCCCTCCCCTGACCGTGACTGATCCGTGCTCCCAGTGGACAGTGCTCTATGCCCCTGCCCTGACCCCCCCAGTCTGTGTCCCTTGATCAGGACCTTGTGTAGTTGTGCAGGACCAGAGCCCAGGCCCGGGAAGGAGCTGTAACATATTGAGTTAATAATTATAGGAATGAGATAGTGATGCATATCATGATCTAATGGTGACGTGCTAGACACTCTGTTAGGGGATAGAATAGTCTGTACACAAGAGAGATGCACCTACCTCATAGCTTACCATGTACTGTAGTGTAAATAAAGTGGTTTTGAAAAAACCTACCTGAGTCAGACCTCACTCACTCATGAGTAGAGGGAAACCTTCCCAGTATAGATTAGGCCACAAGATACATTACAAAACATTGGTAGTGACACCAATCTGACAGCAGCCACCCTGAGGTGCTTACGCTGTGGCACTAAAAAACAGCACAGAAGGCAAGATTGCCCAGTGGGTGGGTGGAGGCGGGGAAGTCAGAGGGTGTTAGGGTGTTTCCACCTCGGAAAGGCAGGACACTTCAAGCAGTTCTGTGAATCTAAAAAAAATTCACTAAAGGAAGAAAGCAAGAAATTGTCTCTGAAACACAGACAATGAAATGCAGACAATTCAAGAAATTGGCAATGAGCAAAGCAGTGAGATTGCAGATTTCCTAGATTAAAGGATCACAAACAAGACTTTTGGCCTCTCGCTTTGGAAGTTATAGGCTTTAAAACTGACTTTAAACTTGTTACCAAATCTGGCATCAGTTACAATGCTGGCCGAACATTTGGAATGGCTCAAATCAGTACACATCCAACCACCAAAGGTTAGATTGCAAGGTCCAGATGTCATGGACTTCAAGTAAAAAGGTCAAATAACCACCACCCTTCACCACAAGGGGCGACAGATTGTCGAAACCCTCTATATCATCCACAATCAACGCGTATCTTTACTGAGCAGAAATGTATGTGTATAAGTGGGCATTCTGGAGACAGTAAACAAAGACCTACAGCAGGACAACATGGTGCCTTTCATGGAAGAAATTCCAAAGTCGGGTGCAGAACAAATGATTTTCCATTCAGCAGCAGCTGGTGAGGTTTAGTCCCTTGTGATGGATCATTCTCCATCATAGAGACACCATGCACTAGGCCCCGGACAGAGATTGCCATATGTAGATCTCTTGGTTCTTTTTGAAGCTAGACACAGAAGGCACTGGAGCAGAAGGGGACCT
The DNA here is from genome assembly GCF_017639515.1 of Carcharodon carcharias. Taxonomy (NCBI): domain Eukaryota; kingdom Metazoa; phylum Chordata; class Chondrichthyes; order Lamniformes; family Lamnidae; genus Carcharodon; species Carcharodon carcharias. The sequence continues at coordinate 232,159,589 of NC_054468.1, forward strand.
TCTGGACCTCGGTTGGCTCTTTCCTGAAGAAGGTTATGAGAAAGAAGCCTTTTTGGCACCAAGAGATCCGTTGGGAGATGAGGTCTTAGAGATTGGTACGCTCTTTGAGTCTACAGCAGAAGCATATGAAGTCTGTTGGGTTTTTTTGAGGAGTCAGCTGTGTTTGCTGTTGAAGAGCTAAATTTGTATCTTTATCCCACTGAATCCACCAATGAGATGCATTGTACCTCACAGGCTGACCATGGACAATTGTGCAGCAAGAACAAAATGCTTGATTCCATAGAGGATCGTACTGTCAGAGCGCTGGTAGAGCCTTTTAGTTTGGATGAAACTAAGTTGATGCCCACACTTCAATCTCATCAGAAAATCGTCGTTCCGCTAAAGTAATCAGTGCAGAAGCAGAGGCCAAATCTGCAGAGCTGCTTTAGCTAAACAGTCCTGTACAGGACTCTAGATTTAGCTCTGGAGAATCATTCCATTGCTGAAATGATGTCTTACTCTCTTATGCTGACACAGTCATGCCATTGCCTACAGTCGAGCAGCCTTACATTGTGGTCATGTTATAAAACCTACTGTTAAGAAATCCATACTTATCTGCTCATTGGCTACTGAGGCCGAGAACTCCAAGTCCCGACAAGTCTTTGGAGATCTCACGCATGCACAGATCGGGGAGTAGGCTGCACATGCGCAGTTTGGCACCTTCACGTTATTTGCACCCAGGACAGGTCCTGCGCAAAGACAGAACAGAAGGGCACGGGAAAACCCAGGTCAGGCGACTGGCTACAGAGTGCCAGAGTCAGCAAGTGTCCTGGAGACAGGGACAAGGAAGGGGGACAGGGAGAGGTCCCAGGAAGTGTCCCAAGAGATGGGCGACAGAAACAGGTCCCAGTGAAGTTAAGGAAAGGGGAAATGGGCTCCAATTAGACAAAGGACTGCGGGGAGCAGACTTTAAGTGAAGTGGGCTCGGGAGAGTCCCTGGTAGTTGAAGAGGGCTCAGGAGAAGCCCTGAAGATCTGAGAAGGCAGCCAAAAATTGGCGACTCCACACTATGGGCGGATGGGGCAAAGTTACCCCTTTAGAGCAGTAGTGTTCTGCATGGAAAGTAAGACTAGAAGTTGGATAGTGTCTGTAACAGTAAAGGAGGTTACAGAAGTTCAAAAATGTTAAGTAAATAGTTTAATAAATAATTTAACATTGTTATTTAAAAAATTTACATACTTGGGGGGAGATGTAATATAATGGGTTAATAGTTATGTAATGAGATAGTGATATGTATCATGATGTAGCAGTGACATCAGCAGTCATGTGCTGGAGACTTTGTTAGAAGATGAAATAGTCTGCACATAAGAGAGATGTACTTACCTCGTAGCTTATCATTTATGTAGTGTAAATGAAGTAGTTTTGAAGACAGCTAACTGAGTCAGAGCTGAATCCACTCATGAGTAGAGGGAAACCTTTCCAGTGTAGATTAGGCCACAAGATAAATCACAAAACAGGAGGCATGTGTGATTCAATGGAGCGAGAACCAAATAAAAAGCTACCAAGGATGGGAAGAGGCTAACTGACCATATAAGGAGCCATACATCGATGAGTGAAGAGTGGAATGGTTGTGATGAATCCTCCAGGAATATCTCCAATCAAATTGGCAATCTGTAAAGTGACAGATACAGTTTTCCTCTCACAGGAACTCCTCTTCTCAAACCATAGACTTCTCCTTCTAGAAAACTAGACAAGTCCGTGAGATAAAAGGGGATGGAAAGATATACTGGAAAGTTGAGATGGGGTAGATGGAATTGGAGAAGACTTACGTGGAGTAGAGATGCCAGCACAGATGAGTTGGGCTGAATGGCCTGATTCTGTACTATATATTCTGTGCTAAATATTCTATATAATTCTGGGATTGAAATGCCACACATTTTCTCCATTCCTTGCTGGTGAACTGCAGGGTTACTTTTGGTGCTCCCTGAAGTATGTGAGGTAAAGAGGAAAGAACAAGTGGGTGTGGGAGTTCACTCAGAGTTCACCCATGATTTAGGCTTTGAGGCCTGTCGCTGGACCTCCCTTGTATCTCTTCACCAACCCTGAGTGCAAGTTTCACTGGATGTGGAGTCTCAGCTTCATACTTTATGGTCATGTAGTCAGAGATAACCAGGGGTAAATTATGGTGCAGTGGTACAATGGGTAAATTACTGGACTTGTAATCCAGCGGTCTGTACTTGTCATCAAGTAGAACTTAAATTCAAATCTCACCATGGGAATTTGAATTCAGTTTTTTAAAAAGTTAGATTTACAATGGCGGTATCAGTAGCACCTGACAAACCCAACCCTACGTGGGAATGTTTGGCTGCTGTGGTGGGGTGGTGTCCTGAGTAGCCACATCCGTAATAGTGGTTGCAAAGCATTCACTGAAACCTCTGGGACTTTGATGATTAGATTGGTATTACCACAGAACGGATGAGATTTGTGTTGCTTTTTTATTGTAATATTTGACATTTTTATTAAAACGTTATGGTAAAAATGAAAAAAAAAAATGTCCTTTAGGGAAGGAAACTTGCCATCCTTACCCGGTCTGGACTATACGTGAATCCAGACCCACAGCAACATTGTTGACTCTCAAGAAAATGCTGGAAAAACTCAGCGCGTCTGGCAGCATCTGTGGAGAGAGAAACAGATTTAGTGTTTTGACTCCGTATGACTCTCCTTCAGAGCTTCATGTTGACTCTCAGTTTCCCTCTGAATTGGCCAGTCAGCTGTATCGAACTGTTAGTGGTGGATAAAGAAGCAAATCCAGCATCATCTTCACAGAGCCAGCTGAAGAAGGGATTTAAATGCCAGAAACACCCATATCCTGGACATGAATGAAAATAAACATTAAAGCAGGTTTTTTTTTTGCAAGAATTTTCTAATGGGGAAGAGCACAAGGTCACTGACGAATCTTGGAGGAAATGGGTGAAGGGTGAAGATCGATGCTGCAGTTTGAGATTAGTCTCCATGCCCTGCATTTGCCAAAAGCTGGGAAAGAGGCTTAATGGTCACAGAGATATTAATACATCTGTTTAATTCAGAAGAAAGAACTTCCATTTATATACAGAGCCTTTCACAACCTCAGGACATTGCACACAATGAAGAGTTTCTTAGGTACTGGTATAATGGAGGAAACAAGGCAGCTCATTCACACACAGCGAGCTGACACAAACAGCCATGGTCCTAAGTTCTGTGCTTCATCCCTAAGCCTCTCCACCTCTCCATGCTCCTTTAAGACGCTCCTGGAAACCTACCTCTTTTGGCCATGTTTTTGGAGACCTGCCCTAATACTTCCTTGTGTTAAAATTTGCCTGATGACGCGTGTCGGGACAGTTTACTACGTTAAAGGCGCTGTATTGGTTTAGTTGTTGTTGCAGTACGCCACTACGGAACCATTGATATGTGAACTTGGAAAATTCCTCAGTATTCCCATCTATCCACTGCACAGCCCTTTGCTTTTGTCCATCGGCCTCTATAACCTGACCAAGACAAGGGACCCCCAAAGATTGAAGGAATCGTGAAAGTAAATCAAGTGATAAGGAATTGTGCAGGGGATATTTGGGGAGCTGGAAGGAATGTTGCTATGTGCTTTACTAAACTATCCATTTCCTCTGCAGGTCTGCCCTTCAAACTCCTTGAACATGTCCACAGATCAGCTCTGTAAGTTTGTTTTCCCTTTCTCTTAAACCGAGTATCAGAACGTTTGACTCGGGTTCCGTTGGAGCTCATTTTTCCTCCTTGTGTTTTTCTTTTTTGAACTCCTCGTTTCGAGACCAACAATCACCACCACAGCCCCGTCCCCAGGCACCACCAGTTCCCACATGGGTGATGTTTCGCAGGTGATGCAAGTCAGCCCAGTGTCGTAGATCGAGGAATAAGCTGGACACATGTAGCCTGCTGATTGGTTTACGTGACTGAACTTTGATTGGATGATTCACTCTCCAATGTGGGGAATTGGGCTCAGCAGGAGTCTCGAGTTTGTGTTTCATTCATTCTCAAGATGTGGGTGTCGCTGGCAAGGTCAGCATTTGTTGCCCATCCCTAGCTGTAGTTGGAGAGATGGAGGGGAGGGGAAAGGAAGGTTTTTGGGGAGAGTTTGGAGGGGAAAGGAATGGAGGAGGCAGTTGAAGGGAAGCAGGATGGAGGAGACTGTTGGGCGGGGGTTGAATGAGAGGTGGTTGAAGGGAAGGAGGATGAGGGGCAGGAGAGTGGAGGGGAGGAGATATTGGAGAGGAAGAGGATAAAGTGGAGGGGAGGAGGAGCCTGGAAATAAAAAGGTTGAAATCACAAGTACATTAGTGATGAATGGCCCAATGTCGTGCTAAGTGGGTGAGTAGAAAGAGGAACTTCACAGGGATGCATTAACACACTGGCTGCTAAAATTGCAGGGATCAGCTTCACATGCAACTTACTGCACATGTGCTGCTTAAGTTGCTGTTGCTGTGCGATTTGTCCCTTTAAGGGCTCCTGCCTGATGTAGGATATTGCAAGGGAACTGGAAAATAAGAACAAGGAAGCCTGGTCAAAGAGGGAGGTTTTGAGAAATGTCCGGCCACATGTACATCCTCGATGTTAACCACTCCACTGTTGGTGACCATGCCTTCGATTGCCTCAGCCCCAAGCTCTGGAATTCCCTTCCTCCACCTCTCTTTCCTCCTTTAAGACGCTCCTTAAAACCTATCCGTCTGACCAGGCTTTTGGCCATCTATCCTAATATCTCCTTATATGGCTGAGTATCCAGTTTTCTTTGATTTGTTGCTGTGAAACACCTTGGAACATGCTTACTGCATTAAAGGCACTATGTAAATGCACATTGTTGTTGTTCTAGGGTGTGCGGACTGTGGTAAATGCCTGCCTGGGGAGTGCAGGATACATGGGCCATTAATCAAGGTGAAGGACAGGACCATTCCCAGCCGTGCCAGGCTGACTCTACCACACTACCTTGCCCTCCGAGTATTGGAGATGCCGGCTGTCAGCAAGCAGAGTAAGTAGCCTGTGCAGTGACTGGGCCACAAGTACCTCATGTTCTAAAGGTATTTCTTACAGGTTGAGGTGAATGAATAGAAACCAGAGAACAAGGAGTAGACATAACTGCACTCAGAGAAGATACAGGTTACCACATGAAGAATAAAGAAAAGATATTGAGGCAATTCAATGTAGAAACATCTGGGAGTTGTCATCAACTAGAAACTTAACTGGACCAGCCACATAAATATTGTGGCCAATAGAACAAGTCGGAGACTGGGAATTCTGTGGTGAGTAACTTGCTTCCTGACTACCCAAAGCCTGTCCACCGTCTACAAAGCACAAGTCAATCTGATGGAATACTCTCCACTTGCCTGAATAAGTCCAGCTCCAACAACACTAAAGCAGCTGGACACCACCTAGGACAATGCAACCCACTTGATTGGCATCCCATTCACCGCCTTTAACATTCACTCCCTCCACCACCAGCGCACAGTGGCAGCAGTGTGTAGCATCTACAAGATGCCTTCGACAGCACCTTCCAAACCCGCGACCTCTACCACCTAGAAGAACAAGAACACCGGACAAATGGGAACACCACCACCTGGAAGTTCCCCTCCAAGTCATTCACCATCCTGACTTGGAAATATATCTCTGTTCCTTCACTTTCGCTGGGTCAAAATCCTGGAACTCCCTCTCTAACAGCACTGTGCGTGTACCTACACCACATGGACTGCAGCGGTTCAAGAAGGCAGCTCACCACCACCTTCTCAAGGGCAACTAAGGGATGGGTGATACCCATATTCCATGAACAAGTTTTTTTTGAAAAAAGGATATTGAAAGCACAATATGGAATATTGAGAGGATATAAAATGGGAAAGGTGGGTGCGGGGTGGGGGAACAGGATATATTGAGAGAGGAAAAAACAGAATCCAACTTAAGGACACAAAGGGGGAACCATAATTTTATGTGGGAGAACCTACTGAGACACACAGGAGGGATGGGCTTGTGGGCTGGCAATAGAGATGCAAGTGAATTGTACACTTTTAATATAGAGGTATTTGTATGGCTAGGAGTATACTAAATGGAAGAGAGGCATTGCTACACAGGCTAGTTTACAGAAACTTTTAGACACTTTCTACCACCACCAGCCGACAGGAGAACAATTCAATGACATTCCCGGTATGGGATGGATCAGTACATGTACCCGTTGCAGCACACATTATATTATAACACATTCTTGAACCACATTCTGCACTTCAATTCCACGCTGTTACTCAGTTACTGATCGACCATCCATCGTTTAAACTTGCACGAGACTTGATTAGGCCACACTGAGCACAGTTCAGGTCTCCACATTATAAAAGGTTTGTAGAAGAGGCAGTGTTTGCTGCCATGCATGCGTAGTTGTCGTGTTTTACTCCGTGACGTTATAGCAAGTGATGGAGCAGGCAGCGCCCAGGAACACAGATGCTTATCAAACAATTATTAAAGACATTTTCCCATGTATTTTGAAAGATATTTCAAGCAGATTCAGACGCTGTCAGAAAACACCAGTCAAGACCCCGTCTCCAAACCAGTAAATAAAACTCAACATTGCGCCCAACAACATTCACCCCACAGCTCCTCAGATATGAGGAGGCCACTGAAGTGGCCTTTGTGCAGAGCACCGATTCGGTGGTCTAAGCTTCTCACGAAATCGTTCTGGGCCCTCGGTTGGTAACAACGTTGTTCTCATTCAGCAGGCTCCGAACTACTACAACCACACATGATTCATTGAGCCCCGTGCCCGCAGCTCTGATTGGCTTACATACATCACCCCACCCTCTAAGCTGACATACATCCTTACTATTGGCCGATGTGGACATCAATCATGCCCAGGTGCCCACCCCCTCCGTGCTATCAAGTCAGGTTGCGCGGCAGCCACCCTGTGACAGATTTTTGCTGGCATTGCATCTCCTGCCAATGATGTCATCGGTTTTCCGCACATACACCGAAAGGTATTGGCAGGAGACAGAAATACTAGAGAAGGTACAAAAAATATTTACCAGAATGATACCAGATCTGAGAGGTTATACCTGTCAGGAAAGTCTGTACAGCCTGGGGCTCCTGATCTGATACAGGTCTTTAAAATTATGAAAGGATTTGAAAGGGTGGATGTAGAGAAGTTGTTTCCACTTGTGGGGGTGGAGGTGGGGGTGGGGAGTAGAGTGGAGACATACACAGGAGAAAGGAATAGAGAAGATCCTGATAGGGGTCTGTGACATACGATAGAAAGAGGCTTTTGTGGAGCAGAAACCCTGACGTGGACCAGTCAGGCCGAATGGCCTGTTTTTGTGTTGTAAATTCTGTGTTAATTTGATGCCCTCTTACAGTCCTAGGAGTATTTGCCAAGAAGGTGATTCAGAAGCGGACACAGTTTGGACCGTTTGTGGGCCAACTTTCAACCAGGCTCACCAACAATGATGACAGCAGGATTGTGTTACAGGTATGGATTGACAAATACAGGTTTTTAGCCTCCCTTGCAAAGAGATTGCAGTAACATAAGAAGTAAACATGCTCCGCCATTGAGGAAGATCAAGACTGATCTTCTACTTCAACTCCGCTTTCCGACACTATCCCCAATTTCCTTGGTGCCTAAAAATCTGTTGATCTCAGCCATGAATATACTCAACAACCGAGCTTTCAGAGTGCTCTGGGATGGAGAATTTCAAAGAATCACAACCCTCTGAGTGAAGATATCTCACCTCATCTCAGTCCTAAATGGTTGACTGCTTATCCTGAAATTGTCACCTCTTGTACTAGGCTCTCCAGGCAGGGGAAACAACCTCTCAGTATCTGCCTTATCAAACCCTCACAAGAATTTTATATGTTTGATTTGTTCTTCTAAACTGCAGAGAATATCTGTCCATTCTACTCAATCTCCCCTCACAGAACACCCCTCATTCTAGGAATTAGTTAAATGCACCTTCATTGACAACACAACCTCTCCCTAGAGCAGGATTTTCTTCACTGTGTTTTAGGGACAATTGTATTTAATGACGTGTGTCTGGGTAGTGGAGGTCAAACCCCAGGAATCAATTGAGAAACTACGGGATCTACAGTGAGAAGCTATATGTTCTTTCTGGGTGAATCGGTTAGGATGGGATCGAATGACCTTCCCTGCCCTCCTCTGTATCCTGCTTTGGTTTATGAATGTACTGCCTGAGAGGGTGGTGGAATCTGATTCAATAGGAACTCTTCAAAAACAATTGGACATATACTCCAGAGTTATGGGGAAACAACTGGGGCGTGGGACTAAATTGGACCGAGTCAGCACAGGCATGTTGGGTCAAATGGCCGTCTGTGTACTGAGATATTCTGTAAGGGTACACTACACTCTCAAAAAGTATATATCCTTGGGTAAGGGAGCATAATTTCCAGGTGTGTGCCTGATCTCTTAATTCTCTGTGCTGTTGTAGACAGAGCTAAATTCATATTTTCAAGAACCTATAAATGCACATAGCAAGAAAAGCAGCAACACGGGGAGATGGTGGCGTAGTGGCATTGTCGCTGTACTGGTAATCCAGAGGCCCAGGGTAATGCTGTGGGGAACAAAAACAGAAAATGCAGGTCTACCAGCATCTGGACAGATAAACAGAGTTAATGTTTGTTAACAGGGTCCGTATGACTCTTCTTCAGAGCCCCCTTGGTGACCTGAGTTCCAGTCCCACCAGGGCAGACGGTGGAATTTGAATTCGATAAAGATCTGGAATTAAAAATTCTAATGATGGCCATGCAACCTTGATTGTCGTGAAAACCCATCTGGTTCACCAGTGTCCTTTAGGGAAGGAAATCTGCCCTCCTTACCTGGTCTGGCCTACATGTGACCCCAGACCCACTGCAATATGTTTGACTCTTAAAAATGCCCTCTGAACAAGGGAAATTAGGGCTGGGCAATAAATGCTGGCCTAGCCAGTGACGCCCACACCCCACGAACGAATTAAAAAAACATTCCTTCGTCTGCAGTTTTCTCCTTCCCTTCTTCAGCAGCCACTTCTATATTGTTGAACCTGACTCACCAAGTCACCTGACTCACTCAGGAGCTTACCAAGTGCGGTGTAGAAGTGCCACCAATATTTGGTTCTGTCTACCAGACACCATTCTTTTGTTCTGTTTATGCTTAGAATATGATGGTGAACTTTCTTTCAGCACCACTGATGTACATTTGGTAAAGGTGTTCCCACAGTGTTGTTAGGGAGGGAGTTCCAGGATCTTGACCCAGCGACAGTGAAGTTCCAAGTCAGGCTGGTGTGTGGGGAACTTGCATTTGGTGCTGTTCCCCTACTGTCCTTCTAGGTGGCAGTGGTCACAGGTTTTGAAGGTGCTGTCAGAGGAGCCTTGGTGAGTTGCTGCAGTGCATCTTGTAGATGGTACACACTGTTGCTACTCTGGTTGGTGGTGGAGGGAGTGGTGGTGAGTGGGGTGCTGATCAATCAGGCTGCTTTTGTCCAGATGATGTTGAGCTTTTTGAGTGTTGGAGCTACACTGATCTAGGCAAGTGGAGAGTATTCCATCACACTCCTGACTTGTGCCTTGTAATTGTACAGCAATGTCTTCAGGTATCCTTCAGGCAGTATTACATAACTGAATATTGGCATCAATTGGCACAGGCTGGTAGGGCAAGGGCTTGCAGTAGAAACCCTTGTTGGCACTAATGCTCTGCATTATTACCATATAAGGAGGCGCCAACAGTGTGTGTATTTCACCCAGGAAACATTGCTTTACACAAATGGGGGTGGAAATCTCAAACTTTTCCTCCCAAAAGCTGTTGAAATTGGGGGTCAAACGAAAATTTCAAGGTTAAGATTGTTATAATTTTATTGAGCAAGGATATAAAGAGAAATGGAATCACAGCGGGTAATAAAGGTATAGACCAGCCATCATCTAACTGAATTGTGGAACATTTTCTAGGGGCTGTATGGTCTCCTCCTGTTCCTCCCTTTATGCCATTGGCGAGGAGTTTAGGGTGTGCTTGAGGGAGCCATGTTGTATACTTTGTTCCATAGGTACACTGTCTGTCTCCCCAGGTTTTAAAGGATGGGGTAAAATATTTCCTAAACACTCCGGATGAAGAATCAGGTAACTGGATGATGTTTGTGCGTCCTGCGAGGAATCTGGAGGAGCAAACCCTTGTTGCATACCAGCACCGGGGAGAAGTGTACTTCACAACTGTAAAGGTAGGGGCTGTAGATCTTATCAGAGCCTAGACCCAATGGAGATGGGGAGGTGTCACAGTGTAGACAAGTGACACCTAACAGGGAGGTGACATCCACAGGAAAGGTGTCAGCCAATGGGGAAGTGTCACCTGATGGGTGGTATCATCCAATGGGTTCTGCCACAGAGGGTGTGATGTGACATCATGAGTAGGTGTTAACTATGTAGATCCTAAATGGAATGGTATCTTCTGCAGAGCATCCAACCCCATATGGAACTGAAAGTCTGGTATGCGGCAGATTACGCCAAATTCATGGAAGCTCCATCGGTGCTTATCAAACAGGAGCCTGGGCTCTACACGTCTCCTGCTGTAAGTCTCATTTTGTCACTCAGGGATTGGCTTGTTTGGGTTAAATCACATTGCCTGATTTTCCAGTGGCTATTCCAATAACTCAGAGCTAGAGAATCTCTTTGCCAAGCAAACTTGGAAGATCTCAAGTTCAGTTCTCTGCCTATGGCAACTTGTTTGCCTGTTCCAGTGCTTGAGATGAATGGTTAAGTCACTGGTAACTATTCAAAGGACACAGCAGCAATTTCCTCAGTGTCCTGGCCAACATTCCTCCCTCAATCTGTACCATCTCCTTCATCTCCTTGCTGCCTCTGAGGCTTTGTTGTGGAGGAAATGGGCAGGTTTGATTGTCCACATATGAATTCCTGTTGTTACTGCCCTTCAAAACACCTCTATTCACCATGAAGAGCTTGGAGACTTTTCTTAGAGATGCGTCAAGACTTGACAGAAATGGAAGAACTTGACCTCAGTGACTTGTGTTTGGGATGGAGAGCCAGAACTGACACAGATCTAAGAGAGGAAGGCATGTGGTTTTTCAAGAGTTCCTTCCATTTGTTTCTAAGGCTCTTTCTCCTCTTCTTCGAAACGATCAGAGATTCATCAGGTGGATATCAGGGAATCAGAAAACAGGGAGAATCTTTTTCCAGTGGTAGGAGGGTCGGTAACCAAAGGAAATAGATATAGAGGATACAGATATATATATATATATATATCCTATATTACTATATATATCTATATAGATAGGTATATAGAATAATTGGCAAAAAAAACCAGAGAATGAGATGAGGAGGGTCTTTTTCTCTCTACACAGTGAGTTGTTGTGATCTGCCCAAGAGGGCGATGGAAGCAGATTCATTTGTAACTTTCAAAGGGGAATTGGATAAATACTGATGGAGAGAGGATTGCAGGGCTCCAGGGAAAGCACAGAGGGGTGAAACTGTTTAACTGGATCGTTCAAAGAGCCGGTTTAAGCACAGTGACCCTCATTCTGTGCTGTTGGATTCTATGATTCTAAATTAAAGCGCAGTTTCTTCTTTCTCTTGCAGGTGGAGACTGCCAACCGGTGGAAATGCTCCAGTTGCTGTAACGTCTTCAGCAACTTCAGTTTGCTGGAATCGCATCTCTGCAGCCAGTTGAGCCAGGGAACAGTCCGAGGGAGAGTGCGCGGACTGGCCGTGACTGGGCGCCTGGGGACCGAGCTTGCTTCCACCCGCTTGAAGACAGACACTCCTCCTGTCCCTGATGGTCAGTTTGACCAGACGGCGAGCCTGAGGATCCTGCAGCGAGACAGTCAGGCCCTGGGCGCAGGGAGGGAGGGAGAAGAGACAAAACCACGGAAAACATTCCCCTGTCCGCTGTGTGAGAAAATCTTCTTCACTGCGGACAAACTAACAGCGCACTCCTATTCACACACCGGAGAACGTCCGTATATCTGCTCCCAACATGACTGTGCCAAAGCGTTTATCTCCAAATATAAACTGATAAGGTAAAGGGCTAGGCTTTGGAAATTCCCCTTCTAAATCCCTCCATCACTTCACCCATCTTCTTCGACCAGGCTTTTGGTCACCCCTCCTTAGATCTGTTTTTCGTTCTGTCACTGCCTCAGGGAAAAATGTGTATGTTAAAGGTGCCATAGAAACATTGGAGTTTTTGGATGAAATGAGACCACAGACCATCTGGGTCTCCTTCCACCACCTTCACCTGAGACAACAATAATGGAGCTATTGACTCATCACAATAATCTGTCTCGATATCAACTGAGTCTATAACAGATCCAGACATGAGGTGAGGAAAACCCTCAGTGCTGGAAAGCTTTGGGAACCATACAAAGTAAGGACGATCTTGCAATTATTTAGCACTTTTCATACCCTCATAATGTCCCAAATGACAGACACTGAAGCACTTTTTTTTTATTTATCCATGGGATGTGGCATCACTGGCTAGGCCAGCATTTATTGCCCATCTCCAATTGCCCTTAAGAGTCAACCATATTGCTGTGGGTCTGGAGTCATGTGTAGGCCAGACCAGATAAGGGTGGCAGATTTCCTTCCCTAATGGTCATTAGTGAACCAGATGGGTTTTTACAACAATGGTTTCATGGTCAGCATTAGACTTTTAATTCCAGATTTTTATTGAATTCAAATTCCATCATCTGCCATGGTGGATTCGAACTCAGGTCCCCAGAGCATTACCCTGGTCTCTGAATTACCAGTCCAGTGACAACATCACTTACGCCACTGCCTCCCCTTTTGCACCCAGTTGCTCACAACAAGGTGTCACAAGGGGCAATGTGATAATGAACAAATAATTTGTGTTAATAATGTCCGTTGTAGGATAAATAGTGGCCAGGGCATTTCTGATAAAGGGTTAGACTTTAATTGTGAATTCAGCCTTTTGATCAGGTAAGTTGCTTTAATTGATACTAATTTAATAACAAAAAAGCAACCAAGAGACACCAATAAGTGTATGTTTTGGGCTAATTTAACAGTTCCAAACCGTGGAACTCCTCAGCCTTCTCTTCCTGTGATCTACAGGCTTTTGAGACCTCATCTTCAGTCTTAGTCTGTTCAATCTTGATTGTATCGCAAGACAGATTAACACAATGGGGAAGACTATATGGCTCATTTTAGCCTACAGTCACCCATTAAAGCATATATAAATTGATTCCTGGGTTAAGGGAGCTCTCCTAGGAGGAGAGATTGAGTAGAGCTGGCCTTTATCCTCAGTAGTGATCTCATTGAAACGTACAAGATTCTTAGAGGGTTTGACAGGGTAGATGATGAGAGGCTGTTTTTCCCCCAAGTTGTAGATTCAACAACTAGGGATCATTGTCTGAGAACAAGAGCTGGGCCATTTAGGGCTAAGATGTAGAGAAATGTCTCCCAATCCCACTGTCGCTATCTGATCCTGGACCATGGCCACAAATTCAAGAGAAGTGAGGTGAAGATAATCAGGGCTATAGTGTTATTCTCAATCTTCAGCAAGCATGGCTCCTCACTGGCAGCACAGGATTCGAAAAGTTCTCCTACAGGGTTCTTCATGATAGACCTTGGTGCTTAATAGTAAAAACTAAAGTTAGCAGAGTAAACATCTCCTTTAACGGGGGATTTGAGAGCTTGTTGCCCCTGCTAATCTCCTGAATGTCATTGCTCCTTCAGACACATGGCTACCCACTGTCCTCAGAAGTCTCACCGGTGTTCATATTGTGAGAAGATGTTCCACAGGAAGGATCACCTTAAGAACCATCTTCAGACCCATGACCCAAACAAGACCCTGCTCAGGTGTGAAGAGTGTGGCAAGAGGTACAACACAAAACTGGGCTACAGGCGGCACCTGGCATTGCACTCGGCTGCCAGCGGTGACCTGACGTGCGGAGTGTGCGCCCGCGAGTTTGGGCGGACTGACCAGCTGCTGGAGCACCTGAAGGGCCATGCAGGTAGGCTCGCCAACAGCGCCAGGGAGAAACGGCACGCGTGCGATCGCTGCGAGCGGCGCTTCTACACCCGCAAGGATGTCAGGCGGCACACAGTGGTCCACACGGGGCGCAAAGACTTCCTCTGCCAATTCTGTGCCCAGCGCTTTGGCCGGAAGGATCACTTGACGCGGCACACCAAAAAAAGCCATGCTCAGGAGCTGCCGAGAGGGAATTTGGTGGCTCACGGGATGGTTGAGCCGTTGAATGGCGGCTCCCCCATCTCCCTGAAAGAGGAGGTTGGCACCTTATGGCCTGATCCTCTGGGTGAGCCGGTGCAAAAAGACAATGCAAGCGTGAGACCTGAACTCTACACCCACCCATTGCCATCTGGCCATCACCCAAGAAGGCCTCACCACATGGTACCCAGCTCACTGGCAACAAGGTCGGGTTGCATAGAGACACCAGCGCCGATTCTTTCTCCTTCCACACCACCTCCTACAAGCCGATGTATGCAACTCTCCCAATACCAACTCAATACTACTTCATATAACCCCTTGCCTAGCAAAGACCAGTCTCTAAAGGTTGGCACAAGGGGCTACAACATGGAATTGTCGGGAGATATACCAGGGCTTCAATCCCAATCGGCAGCTGGTAAGGAAAGCTCGGATATCAGATTAGAAACCTTGAGTGCTTCCTTGGACAACACAGGCTGTACCAGCACCATGCATAAAGATGCCAAGCCCTTGAACATGAGTTCCATGGACATCTCCCATTTGCTTGGACTCTTGCCCACACCTCCTGGTGCCAGCCAACCTCCAGATGGTGATGCGGGGCTGTCGTATGGCCAAAGGGAGGCTGGGCAGAGAATGGCTCCCCTCGAGGGGCAGCAGCCGGATGGGGGGCCTTCAGTGGCCAGTTTGAGCTTGACCCAGCTTCATCGGGTTTCGACACCCTTTCCCTCCACCGTCGCACCTACTCCACTGCCCCGCTTTCACCAAGTATTTCAATAACCAGCTGCTGCCTTCACTCAATCAGGGAGCCCCGGATAACAGTTGCAGAGGATCGGGAACATGGAGAGTCAAATCTGAAAGATTCAAGAGTCAAATACATTGGATTTTTACAGTTTCTTTAAAATATATTTTTTACAAATATAAATTGTTTTCTATTACTATCAGGCTATTAAATCTGCAACACCTCTGGATAAAAGCACTTCAAACATTACCATTTTTCAATATAGTGCTATTTCTTATTTTTGAAGCCCTACTTTTCGGTAATGATCCAATTTGATAGATATGAACCTTAGGAGGATCCAGACAGAGGCAGCGCAATCTGCCATGGTAATTGGAAAAGGAAGCAGTGGAGACAGTGAGTTACGATCTGGAATGTGCTGCCTGAAAGGGTGGTGGAAGCAGATTCAGTGATAACTTTCAAAAGGGAATTGGATAAATACTTGAAGGGGAAAGATAATTTACTGGACAGTGGGTAATGAGCATGGGAGTGACCATAAGAGGTAGGAGCAGAAGTAGGCCATTCGGCCCATTGAGTCTGCCCCGCCATTCAGTGAGATCATGGTTGTTCCGATAATCCTTAACTCCACTTTCCCTCCTTCTCCCCATAACCCTTGATTCCCTTACTGATTAAAAATCTGTCTGTCTTAGCCTTGAATATAATTAATGACCCAGCCTCTACAGCCCTCTGCGGTAAATAATTCCACAGATTGACTACCCTCTGAGAGAAGAAATTCCTCCTCATCTCTTTTAAATGGGTGACCCCTTACTCTGAGATTATGTCCTCTGATCCTCGACTCTCCCACAAGGGGAAACAATCTCTCAGCATCTACCCCGTCAAGCCCCCTAAGAATCTATATGTTTCAATAAGGTCGCCTCTCATTCTTCTAAACTCCAATGAGTACAGGCCCAACCTACTCAACCTCTCCTCATAAGAAAATCCCTCCATACCCGGGATCAACCTAGTGAACCTTCTCTGGACTGCCCCCAATGCCAGTATATTTTTCCTTAGATAAGGGGACCAAAATTGTTCACAGTATTTTAGGAGTGGTCTAACTAATGCCTTGTATAGTTTTAGCAAAACTTCCCTATTTTTACACTCCATTTCCTTTGAAATAAAGTCCAACATTCCATTTGCCTTCCCTATTACCTGTTGAACTTGTATGTTAGCTTTTTGGGATTCATGCACGAGGACTCCCAAATCCCTCTGTGCTGCAGCTTTCTGCAGTCTTTCTCCATTTAATTAATATTCAGCTCCTCTATTCTTCCTGCCAAACTGCATAACGTCACATTTTCCCACATTATATTCCATATAATAGCTTTAATAGCTCTACCAAGGAGCCAACACAGGCATGATGGGCTGAATGACCTCCTTCTGTGCAGTCTGATCCTAATCTTAAAATTTGAGACAGTCCCATCAAGGAGTGAATCAGCAAGCTCTTTTAAGCAGAAATGATAATGCAAATATGGAACACGCTTTCAACTGGAGCTTTCAAAACTGAGATTGATGGATTTTTATTCAGTAAGGACATTGACAGATGTGGAACATAGGGACTGAACAGAGTTGACGTGCCTGATCTGATTGGTGGAACAGGCTTAAGGGGCTGAATGGCCTCCTCCTGTTCCTGGAACTTCCACGAATATTGACAGCAGAGACTCTTAATACAAATACAGAAACATTCCCAGTGACTCCCACGGTTAAATCCCAGTTTCTAACTCCCTCCTAGATATTACTCTATACATAAGCTATTTGGACACATCAGTTAGATTTGAACATGTAACTTATTCTCAGGTTTCCATTATTCCATATATAAAACCTCTGAATCTCTCATTAGGTTCCAGCCCATAACTCACTCCCAAGGATCTGTTATCCAATATAAAAACCCATTTGAACACCTTGATTAGATTGCAGCCTGTAACTCACTCCTGGATATCTGTTATTCTATATATAAAGCCCCCTAAAATCCTCGATTAGATTGCAGCCTGTAACTCACTGCCAGGAATCTGCTATTCTATATATAAAACTCCCAAACGCCCGATTAGATCTCAGCATGTAACTCGCTCCTGGATATCTGTTATTCTGTATATAAACCCCAACAAACTCCTCAGATTATTGGTTAACCCACCCAGATAGCTGTTGTTCTCAGTCCTGTTCCTCTGATTGACCAGTGTTGATCCTCAAGTTATCACCTATTTTTGCCCTAATCAATTTTCAAGCGGGCTGAGTTTTAAAATCTGAGGTTAACACAAGTTCTCAGTAAGGTTTTACTTTTGTAAAGATATATATATTTTTGATGGAATTGACCATGAACATTTTCGATGAAGACTGATCACCATATAATTATTGATAGATGGTGGATTTGGTGAGGATTATTTTTTATGTTGTGGAATGAAAAATATATTTTTGGAAATGATCAACATTTTTTTACACAATGCATTAAATCCCCATTATGATTTGGAACTGGTGGTTGATGTTGTTGTCTCTGTGTTTTGATCTCAGCTCATTATTTTGCTGGTATGTTATTCACAATGGCAGTAATGACAGTGGATAGCATGTAAGACTGGGATTGTAGGAAGGGGCATTTTAATTCTCCGGCAGGAAATCAGCCGGTGGGATCTCGGAGTCTGAGGCCGAGGTGAGTGCTGGGGATGGGGTGTGAGCCTATGTCGTGGGGGCCTATTCTTTCCTTGAGGGGTGTGGATCAGCAAACCCTGATCTATCAGGATCCATAGGGGAAACAAATAACTTCACTTTACCCACACATGCCAATACACACATACACGCACACACGCAAACACTTCCCACCCCTCACACATATACACACACTGCCCCCACCACCCTGTAGCACGTGTGCACACACTTGAAAACTCATTCTGAATCTTGCTGTGTGAGGCACTGGAACCAACATTTTTAAAATAGGAGTTGCAAATATCTAAGCACCAGCCACCCAGTGGCCCATCATTCCCCCTCCCCACCCACCAGTCTATCATCCATCCCCCTCCCCACCCACCAGTCCATCCCCATCCCCCACCCCACCCGCCAATCCATCCCCATCCCCCACCCGCCAGTCCATCCCCATCCCCCACCCCACCCGCCAATCCATCCCCATCCCCCACCCCACCTGCCAATCCATCCCCATCCCCCACCCCACCCGCCAATCCATCCCCATCCCCCACCCGCCAGTCCATCCCCATCCCCCACCCCACCCGCCAATCCATCCCCATCCCCCACCCCACCCGCCAGTCCATCCCCATCCCCCACCCCACCCGCCAGTCTATCCCCATCCCCCACCCCACCCGCCAATCCATCCCCATCCCCCACCCCACCCGCCAGTCCATCCCCATCCCCCACCCCACCCGCCAGTCCATCCCCATCCCCCACCCCACCCGCCAATCCATCCCCATCCCCCACCCCACCCGCCAGTCCATCCCCATCCCCCACCCCACCCGCCAATCCATCCCCATCCCCCACCCCACCCGCCAATCCATCCCCATCCCCCACCCCACCCGCCAGTCCATCCCCATCCCCCACCCCACCCGCCAGTCCATCCCCATCCCCCACCCCACCCGCCAATCCATCCCCATCCCCCACCCCACCCGCCAATCCATCCCCATCCCCCACCCCACCCGCCAATCCATCGTCCATCCCCCACCCCACCCGCCAGTCCATCGCCCATCCCCTCCTCCCGCCCACTGGCCATTCCCTCCCCCTCCCCACCCACAGGCCCATCCATTGCCCATCTCTCCCCCACCTCCACCCACCAGTCCATTGCCCATCCTTCTCTCCCTCCCCCAGCCACTGGTCCATCGCCCCATCTCCTCACCTCCGTCCCTCTTTCCTCCACCCCCTTATCCACTAAATAAAACGCAGGGTATTAAATTGAATTTTACTGCTTTTTGATGGTGGGGAGCAGGGACAGACCAGTCGATGCTGATGACATCTGAGGAAGAAGAGGTGCAGCTGCAATGATACTGGGACTTGCAATCCCACCACAGGACTTGGCCCTGCCACAAGCGTGGACTGCTCCACAGGACTCAGTTCTGCCGCAGGGTTACAGACAGCACTTGTAGCACCTCAGCTCTTATCTTCCCACTCTTCATACTCTGCCATTACATCCGACCGTATCGAGACCTGGAAAAGATCAGAGAAAGAGACAGCGTGACCTCTGACCAGAGCCTTATCTTATTACTGTCTGATTTTCCAGTGGGTTTACACCGATCCACATTGGCTGTTGGGTAAAAACCAATTTCCCAGTGATTCTCTGGGAGGTTTCCATTGTGATTGGCCCCCAAGTTCCAACAGCTTTTCCCTGGCTTTATCTTCCTGCACTCGCAGAGACTTGTGTACTTGTTGTGGGATCTTTACGTGCACTGAAGCTTGGGTTTCTCAACTTTCAGACCATCTCTCTCTCTCTTCACCAGCCACCCTCCAACTCTCTCCCCACCCCCCTTCAGTGCCTCCTCAGCATCACACTGAAGCACTCGCCCCCATTACAGATCCACATCCCCTGAGCTGAGGTTTGAATTCCAAACCTCGGAAGCAGGAATGCTGCCATTGTGCCGCGTTGGCACATAAACAGCCAGGGTTCCAGACAGGGCATGGAATTTTTCCACATAAGGCAGCCGAGGCTGGGAATAAGACTTTCAAGGGAAAGCAATTGGATAAGCACTTGGAGAGGAACGTACGAAGAGGTGGGGCAGAGGGGATCAGTGTTTGGGATTGATCGAGCAGAGCTAGCACAGGTATGATGCTCTGAATGGTCTCCTTATGTACTGTAAACTAACATGGGGCTATCCACTCCAGGCTTTGTATCAGGTCAATAAGTCACACAGTGTGTGTGGATCTAACACAACAGATGAAGTGAGACGGAACTGTGCTCTAAATTGAACGTTGTTGTGTCCAGTTCCATTTAAACAGAGTGGTCAATCTGACCTTGCCCCCGTTGCCTTCTTTCACCCAACTGAGCGTCTTGACCTCCCCCAGATTTATCTGCGGAGTTTGACAAGGGGCAAAATCTGCAAGGCCCCTACAGGCAAGCCCTGGGCACCCATAGAGATGACAAAGCACCAGCTTAGGTCAGTTCTGAGGCCTCAATTCGGACACCATCAAGAAATGCACCTGGTTTGCTGTGTCAATGCATTCGGGCCCCACAGTGGGGAGCTAACACGAAACAGAGGGTGTTACTACGTTCCAGGAAGCAGGGGCATGATCTCTTACGGTAACGCATAGTTGCTGCTGATCTAGAGGTCCCATAAACATGTCAACTGACCTTAGTCCCCCTCTTGTTGCCTGTGTTTTCCTCCTGTGCTCCCTCTCTTAGTTATGTAGGATATACAGCACAGAGGAACAGGCCATTCAGCCCAACCAGTCCATGCTGGTGCCTTTGCTTCACTCACGACTTCTGTTCTTCTCAATCTAATTCTATCATCGTAACCCTCTTTCCCTTCTCCTCGCATATGTTTCTCAAGCTTCCCACTCCCCGTGGTAGTGAGTTCCACATTCTCAGAACTCTCTGTAAAGAAGTTTCCTCCGAATTTCCGACTGAATTTCTTGGTGACTCTCTTGATTAATGGATCTAGTTTTGCTCTTCCCAACAATTGGAAACAATGTCTCTGTATCTAGCAAACCTCTATCAGGTCACCCCTCAGCCTTCTCTTTTCAAGAGAAAAGAGACCCAGTGTGTTCATCCTTTCCTGATAGGTAAAACCTCCCAATTCTGGTGTCAACCTCGTAAATCTGTTTTGCACCCTCTCTGGTGGATCTATATCCTTTTCAATAACATGGTGACCAAAACTGTATGCAGTCCCACCAAGGTTCGATACAAGCTTAGCATGACTTCCTTAATTTTCAATCTATCCTCTCTAGAAACAAACTTTAGTGCTTGTTTTTTTCTTACAAACACATTAACCTGTCTTGCTACTTTTAGTGATGCCTGTATTGTACCCCTGCTCCTCTACCCCATTTAGATTCTTACCCAAGTAATACCTGACCTTAGTTTTATTACCAAAATGAAATACCTCAACCACTTATCTACATGGAATTTCATTTTCTGATGGTTACCTACATCACCAGCCATTTTCCTTCAATGCTGACCCATTTCAGTGGAAGCTGCCTCCCAGTTCATTGCTTTCATGGGATGTGGGCATCACTGGCAATGCCAGCATTTGTTGCCCATCCCTAATTGCCCTTGAACTTAGTGGCTTGCTAGGCCATTTCAGAGGGCAGGTAAGAGTCGACCAACTTGCCGTGGGTCTGGAGTCACATATAGGCCAGACCAGAGAAGGATAGCAGAATTCCTTCCCTAAGGGACTGGTGAACCAGATGGGTTTTTAAACAACAATCAATGATAGTTGCATGGTAATCATTACTGTAATCAGCTGTATATGCCAGATTTTTATTGATTGAATTTAAACTCCATGTGGTGGGATTGGAACCCATGTCCCCACATCATTATAAAAGCAAAAAACTGCGGATGCTGGAAATCCAAAACAAAAACAAAAATACCTGGAAAAACCCAGCAGGTCTGGCAGCATCTGCGGAGAGGGACACAGTTAACATTTCGAGTCCGGATGACCCTTCAACAGAACTAAGTAAAAATAGAAGAGAGGTGAAATATAAGCTGGTTTAAGGGGAGGGTGGGACAAGTAGAGTTGGATAAAGGGCCAGTGATAGGTGGAGATAACCAAAAGATGTCAGACAAAAGGACAAAGAGATGTTGAAGGTGGTGATATTATCTAAAGGAATGTGCTAATTAAGGGTAGAAAGCAGGACAAGCAAGGTACAGATAGCCCTAGTGGGGGTGGGGTGGGGTGAAGGAATCGACAAAGGCAAAAAGGTAGAGATAAAACAATGGATGGAAATACATTTAAAAATAATGGAAATAGGTGGCAAAAGAAAAATCTTTTTAAATTTATCTCTATCTTTTAGCCTTTTTTGATTCCTTCCCTCCACCCCACCCCCACTAGGGCTATCTGTAACTTGCTTGTCCTGCTTTCTACCCTTAATTAGCACATTCCTTAGCTAATATCACCACCTTCAACACCTCTTTGTCCTTTTGACTGTGACATCTTTTGGTTATCTCCACCTATTACTGACCCTCTATCCAGCTCTACTTGTCCCAACCCCCCCTTAAACCAGCTTATATTTCACCTCATTTCTATTTTTCCTTAGTTCTGTTGAAGAGTCCTTTGGACTTGAAACGTTAACCGTGTCCCTCTCCGCAGATGCTGCCAGACCTGCTGAGTTTTTCCAGGTAATTTTGTTTTTGTTTCCCCACATCATTAGCCTGGCCTCTGGAATACTAGCCCAGTGACATTTCCACCATGTCACTATCTTTCCTGCTTCCCACTCGGCTGGATGTGCCCAACTGACAAGCCAGAGTTCTGCAGAGCCCATTCCCTTGCCTGAAGCCAGTAAGAAATAGTTGGAGGATTCCCCCATTGCGTGTGTACTCACTGCTGCGTGGAAGAAGTTTTCATGCTGGTTGCTTTCCGGCTGGTGGAAGGATCATCGTAATCTTCAACATATGAAATATACAAAAACACATTTTACAATTCACAAAATTACAAAATTACAGAAGGGGAACAGGCCATTCAACCCAATAGATATTTATTCCTCATGAACCTCCTCCCAGCCCATCTCATCTCACCCTATCAGAATATCCTTCTATTCCTTTCTCTGTCATGTGTTTATCCAGCTTCCCCTTAAATGCATCTGTATTATTTGCCTCAACCACTCCCTGGGGTAGTGAGCTCCACATTCTCACCACTCCCTGGGTAAAGAGGCTTCCCCTGAATTCCAACCCATGACCAAGATCGCCTATCCCCACCTTTGTAATATCATCTGGCTCTATCTCCCCTCAGCTCTTCCGCTGATGACACCCTCATCTATGTCTTTGTTACCTCTAGACTTGACCATTCCATTGCACTCCTGGCTGGCCTCCCACATTCTACCTTCCGTAATCTTGAGGACATCCAAAATGCTGCTGCCCATGTCCTAACTCACACCACATGCCGTTCAACTGTCCCACCCACCCTCCCCCATGTTTGCCGACCTACATTGGCTCGAATTTAAAATTTTCATCCTTGTTTTCAAATCCCTCCACTGCCGGCCCCCCTTCCCACCCCTGCCGTCTGCCCCACTTTCTCTGTAATCTCCTCTACCCCTCAATCCTCCGAGATCTCTACACTCCTCTTATTCCTGCCCCTTGAGCATCCCCAATTTTAATCTCTCCACCACTGGTGGCCATGCCTTCATTTGCCTCGGCCCCTATAAACCTCTCTACCTCACTGTCCTCCTTTAAAAGCTTCCAGCCTCTTTGGCCCTGCTTTAGGTTACCTGCACTAATATGTCCTTTAGCAGATCAGTGTCACATTTTGTTTTATAATGCTGAAGTTTGATGGGACGTTTTATTACAACCAGGTGCTGTGCATGCAAAACGCATTCCAAATTAGAGCATTTGAATGCAAAAATGATGTCAGAAAATTTTCAGGTAGACAGATACTAGCCGTCGTTGGATTCCTTATTGCATTTAATGGTGATGATCTTATATTTATTTAACCCTGGTTTGTTCATTTTTAAATGTTTTTGCTTTTCTTTGGTTCTGGTCTCCCCCACAAGCAGAAACATCTTTATGCTGTCGACACCCCTTC
Source organism: Carcharodon carcharias (assembly GCF_017639515.1). NCBI lineage: Eukaryota > Metazoa > Chordata > Chondrichthyes > Lamniformes > Lamnidae > Carcharodon > Carcharodon carcharias. Next base: position 232,183,197 of record NC_054468.1, read on the forward strand.
ATTTTACAGACCTTGATTACGCTATCTCAAAGCTTTCTCTTTCCTTTCAGAAAGAGCCTCATGCCTATTCAATCTTTCCAGTTAGTTCTAAGCTCTCAGTTGTGCCCAGTTATCCTGAACTTACAGCATGAGTACTCAATGCATGGGTCTTACCTCTGGTCATTCCCATGACAGCTTGGGCGGCTGAAGTCAGTTTGCCTTTTGATGGGGTACCTGCTGCCTTTGATTCAGGGACAGGGGGAGATGGTAAAGAGAAAACAATCATTAACATTTTGAGCCAGATTTTCACTGTGCATGCCCGGCTCTAACTGGCACTTTAACAAGTCAAGATTCACCTATTTCTCAGAATTCTTTAGTCGCACTCCTTCACCTCTCAACCAGGTGGTGGGTTCAAGACCCACTCCAGAGAGCTGAATGCAAAATCCAGGTTGACACCCCACTGCAGTGGTGAGGGAGTGCTGCACTGGAGGAAGGGGAGTGCTGAGGGAGTGCTGCACTGGAGGAAGGGGAGTGCTGAGGGAGTGCTGCACTGGAGGAAGGGGAGTGCTGAGGGAGTGCTGCACTGGAGGAAGAGGAGTGCTGAGGGAGTCCTGCACTGAAGGAGGGTAAATATTGAAGGAGTGCTGCACTTTCAGAGGGTCAGTACTCAGGGAGCATGCACTGTCAGAGAGTCAATATTGAGGTAATGCTGCCCTGTCAGACAGTATTGAGGGAATGCTGCACTGTTGGAGGGTCAGTTTTGAAGGTGTGTTGCATCGTCTGAGGGTCAGTACTGAGGGAATGCTGCCCTGTTAGAGGGTCAGTACTGAGAGAGCGTGCACTGTCAGACAGTCAGTATTGAGGGAATGCTGCACTGTTGGAGGGTCAGTTTTGAGGGTGTGTTGCATCATCTGAGGGTCAATACTGAGGGAATGCTGCACTGTTAGATAGTCAGTACTGATGGAGCACTGCCATGACTGAGGGAGTGCTGCACTGTCAGAGGGTCAGTACTGAGGGAGTGCTGCACTGTCAGAAGGGCAATTCTGAGGGAGTACTGCACTGTTGGAGGGTCAGTTTTGAGGGACTGTTGCACTGTTGAAGGTTCAGTATTGACGGGGTGCTGCAGCATTGTAGGTGCAGTACTGAGCAAATGCTGCACTGTCAGTGGTGTCATCTTTTGGATGAGATGTTAAACTGAGGTCACTTTTGCCCACTCAGGTGGACGTTAATAATCCTTTAAAAGTAGAGCAGGGCAGTTTTCCCCAGTCTGCTGGGGCCAATATTTATCTTTCAACTAACATCACGAAATAGATTATCTGGTCATTGACGTCAATTATTCCCTATGGGATCTTGCTCTGCAGCAACTGGCTACCTGGTTGGTTGATCATAACAAGTGATTGCATTTCAAAATTAGTTCAAGCCTTGTTGAGTTTTGGGACATCTGAGGATGTGACAGGTGATATGTAAAAGCAACTTCTTCCTTTCCAGAATTGGCACCTTATAAGATATGGGAAGTTATTTTTCTGGCCAGACATCCACTCTTTCGCTGCTCATTTTACTGAGTCCAAGTACGGTGGGTACCAGCTCCTCGCACTCATCTCACACAAGTAGCCAGTCAATTTGTACACGCTTCGACAATAAATAGCCGTTGACTATTTGACCAGGAAGGGCATCACAGCCCAATCTGAGCCCGAACCCCAATCGCACATCCTGCACCTTTTGACTCTGAGCACCAGTCACCAGATAGGGTTCAGGAACAGGAGACCATTACTGCTGTACCCCTTCCTGGTGATGATGGAATAGCCAGGCCAAGGGGTAGTGTCCAGCTCACACACCGAGAGTAGTTAGTGGGGGCAATGGACTGCACGGCTGTAATTTCCCACAGCAACGTATTGGAACAAGGTGGGCGGTGGGAGCTGGGGTGGGGTGGGTGTGGTCACCTTCAGAGGGTGAGACTCGACAGGGGAGAAACACAGTCATCATATTCCCAAAATCTGTCCCTTGCGGCTATATGGAGTGACCATACCAGGTGCAGTGACCACATCAGCTTGAGTGGCATAGGAACGTAAGACAATGGGACTTTGGAGCAGAAGTAGGCCATTCGGCCCTTCTAGCCTGCTCTGCTCTGCCATTCAATAAGATGGTTGCTGATTTGGTTGTGGTTTCAACTTCATTTTCCTGACTGTACGCCCCCCCCCACCACATATCCCTTGACTCCTTTGCCTATCAAAAATCCATCGAACCCAGCCTCGAATAAATTCAATGCTTTCTGGGGAAGAGAATGCCACAGACTAATGACCCTCAGAGAAATCCTCATCTCTGTCTTGAATGGGAGACTGCTAATTTTTAAATGGTGTCCCCTAGCTCTAGCAGGCTCGAGGGGCCAAATGGCCTACTGCTGCTTCTAATCCTAATTTATATATAGATTCCCCAACAAGAGGGGGAACGTCCTCCTACTATCCACCCTGTCAAGTCCCCTCAGGGTCTTAGATGTTTCATTAAGACCACTGCAGTGGGCTTAAGCCTAAACTGTTCAGCCCTTTTTCATAAGATAACCCCACTTCATCCCAGGAATCAGTCAAGTAAACCTTCTCCGAACTGCTTCTGACTTTTTCAAATAAGGAGACCAAAACTACACAGTGGTCCAGATGTGGTCTCACTGAGGCCCTGTACAGCTGCAGCAACTTTTCTCAACTTTTATATTCCATTCCTCTGTAATAAACACCAACATTTAATTTACCTTCCTAACCACTTATTGCGCTTGTATACTGTACCGGATGGAGTGACCGCTTTGGACGGAGATGACTGTACCTGATGGAGTAATCGTACTGGAACAGGTGACTGTACCGAACGGGGTGATTATACCGGATGGGGTGACTGTACCGGACTGGGTTAGCATTCCGGACAAGGTGACCATACCAGACAGGTGACCATACAAGACCGGGTGACCGTACCAGGTGGGATAAGCATACCAACCGGGGTGACCATACTGGACTGGGTGACCGTACCAAATGGGGTGACTGTACCAAACCAGTTGACCATACAAGTTGGATGACCAAACCAGATGGGGTAACCATACCGGACTGGGTGACCGTACCAAACCAGGTGACTGTACCGGACAGGGTAACCATGCCGGACAGAGTGATCGTGCCGGATGGGGTGACCGTACTGAACCGGGTGTCCATACGGGCCGGGGTGATCTTACCGGACTGGGTGACCGTACTGGGTGAAATGAACTTACCGAGGGTGGCGAATATGTTGTTGGGCGTGAGTGCGCAGCCTGTGTTTTCCGTACAGGGGGTTGTACAGGAGGGCCTTTCGGTGGTTGGTATGAGGTGGACGACAAAGCTGGAACTCTAGCTGAGCCTGTGGGCTGCTTAGAGGCCAACTGAACTTGTGCCACTGGTGGTGGAGCTCTGGGCTGAAAGGAGGACGAAGGCGGTGGGGCTTGTCTGGGCACAGTCTTGCGGTTGGCGTTGGTCTTACAGAAGTTGATGTGTCGCTCTGCAGCTGTTTCGTTGAAGCGTCTATTGCAGTATGGGCACTCAACGTAATCTGTGGGTAAATGATACACAACTTAATGTCAAGCACGATCACATCTTGAACAGAGCTCAACACACACACAGCCATGCTATAACACATCAGGTAGTAGTGGTTTCATTTCCTTTGATCGTGTATTGCTTAAGTGTTCACTTAGATTTCCTTCTATATTAGTCTATCCATAGTGTCAGCTGTGACTCAGTTGGTAGCACTCTTGCCTCTGAGTTACAAGGTAGTGATTTCAAATCCCACTCCAGATATAACCACATGGAATCTAGGCGGACACTCCAGTGCAGTACTGAGAGAGTGCTGCCCTATTGGAGGCACCATCTTTCAGACATTAAACTGAGGTCACATCTTCCTTTTCAGGTGGATGCAAAAGATCCCATGGGCGGAATGAACTCCTGTGTTCTAACCTTCTAAAAGCCAACTGACCCACTGTTGTCTGGGTACATTAATGGCCTAAAATCGAGGGCACAAGAACAGAAAGTAATAAAAAAGACTAATGGAATGTTATTTTTTATTTGGAGGCTGGAGTACAACGAGTGGAAGTGATGCTTCAGTCATGCAGAGCCTTGGTCAGGTCCCTTCTACACCACTCCCTCGGAGTATCAAGCCTCAGGAAGTATACACTCGCCTTGGAGGGAGGGCAGTGTAGCATAAGGGTGTTCGGCAGGGTAAGGGTTAATATGGGCCTAGAGAACAGTACCGCCCACAGTATGATGTAGGAGTCACATGATAGTAGACTGTCTGTGGAGTAGAGTCTGGAAGAAGCCTCCCATGCATGGCAGTACCTTGGATATGTACATAGTTACAGGTTACCAATAAACAGCTTTCGTTCAACCGTACAAGCCTCAAGACCTCTTAGTGAGACACCAAACAAACTTTACAACATGGTGGCAGTGAAGGATGGACCCCAAAATCCCAGAGAAGCTGGAGAAGGAACCTGGAATCTCAATGCACGCAGAAGAAACTGAAGCCTAACCTGAGAAAACTGCATCTGAATTAAAGTCGCAGTTGGAGATCGCCAGAAGGAAATTGAAGACACGGTTGGAAAGCTCCATCACAGACATGGAGGCTGAAGGACTCCACTAAACCATGTGGAGGTCTGTTGCCAGACCTGATCAAAGGCAGAGTCAAGGGTGTCAGGAAGATATAATAATTTTCAAAATGTTATTGGAATTTATTGTAAAGTAGAGTAATAGTGGGGTCTGTTCTATGTTTTTGTGTGTGTATGGGGCTTAATTGAATTAAAGGCAGCTGGTGTGAAGTTTTTAATTTATCAAAAGATAAACTAAGTTTGAAATGTTAAATAGGTAAATATGAGGGAAGTTTAGAATGTAAGGTGTAAAGGGAACATTTACATTTTTAAATAAGCCAGACTAGCTTGAATTCAAAAGAGGCAGTGAAACATTACACCTAGCCAGGAGAAGTTAAGAAATAGTGTGTTTATTTTTCCCAAAGATTACTGGTAAAATTTATTATTAGAGAGGTAAAAGTCCAAAGATATAGTGAAACAATGGGATTTTGCATTCAAATGGGGAAAATATGTGTAAAAGGGAGAAGGCTTTGTGTAAAGGCAGGCATTCTAAGATCTAACAAGTGTGAAAAACCTCCAGCATCTAAGCCTCAAACTGCTGTCTAAAAGGAACTGAAGCTGAGAAAAAATCACTTTGAATTTGACTGTCCAGTGTATTGTGTGTTACTTTGCCTGGGGTTTTTAAAAACTTTTGTGTCTCACTGTTGCTTTAACGGAGGTGTTACTGGGGTTTAGATTAATTAGGGGATTTAGAAGTTATAGTAGTAATTTGTAGATCTGTGTATGTGTTTAAAATCATTTATTCTATCAATAAAGGTTTAATTTAGTTTTATAAGAAACCTATAAGATTTGGTGGCCTTTTTACTGAATTCAAAGCCCGCATCTCGCAATAAGTACAAATTGCAAAAATAGTTGTGGGGGCTGCTTCAAGTTTCCCTCTGGGATTTGGGTAGCTTGACATCTACCATCTGCCTGCCATAACAAGGGACCCAGCTAGATAAAAAAGGCTGAGCAAAATTAAAAAAGAAACAGAAAAAAGGCAGAAAAAGAATCTACTGCGCAGATGAAAATCCAGATCTGATCAGACATAGAGGCAAAGTCAAAGGACCTGGTCAAATCACACGAAGGGCGAGCAAAAAAAATAAAGTAGAAAAGTTGAACCTACCTTTGAAAATAGGCGGCCATCAGGATCAGCACATCCAGAGTGCAACTAAAAGAAAGCTACAGCGAGGGTCCCAGCCAGAACCATAACACGAGGTGGCCGAGCTGAATTGAAAGGAAAAGCTTTGAGAAAGGGCAGCCAGAATTTAAAGATGACTTTTCAGGTGATTCCCAGGCTCAAAAATCCAATAGTTGGCCCAAACGTCTTCGTTTGAAGGTTCCCTATCGAGACAGTGGTTTAAAGGAAAGGCTCACGATTGCAGTGGGAACCTGCTGAAACTGACCAAGAGTGGAAAGGAGCACGGAGAGAAAATCAAAACCAGCAGCTGCAGAGCCATCTTGAAGAAAAATAATGAGGTACTCACCTGTTACAAAAAACAGCCATGGATAGTAAATCAAAACTATCAGACTGGTTTAGGCTAAGGCAAGGGCCAAACCAATCCAAGATTGGGAGTCTTGGAGCAGGATTAAGTGAGAAATCAGAAGAAGTACATTTGTATCCTTGTTTGGTGTATTCACAGACGAGGTAACCCTAAACCAAAGTATAGATGAATCCTGCACCACATTTAGGAGCTAATAAAAGCCTTTGACAAATATTTTAATCTCCAAATTGTGGAGAGTGCAGACCTTAAAAGGTCTAGAACGCCCTCAATAAAGCACCGATGGAGATAAAAGACTCCAGGCCGAGGGATACAACACTCAAGCACACAACGTGATGAGGCATTTTCTGGTCAGCGAGGGGGGAGGTGGGGCCTACTCGCCGAGCTGTAAAATGACGCGGGGGTGATGTCGGGCGGGCGTGTGTCCCAATCTCACCGCTCGTCATTTAGATTTTCAGTCTGGCGGGTGCGCAGCCAAGTCAGCTGTATGCCCGCCGAACTGTCAAAGGCCTATTAAGGCCATTTAAAACCTAATTAACTCAATTTAAGGTTGTCGGGCAGGTGAAGGGCCCAGGCGGCCTTTGCATTTTTCATGAAACCTCATCCAAGGGCGGGATGAGGTTTCCTGAAGTGTTTTAAAATCTAATAAAAATGTATACATTTACTCTTTGACATGTCCCAGCTCATGTGATAGTGTCATGAGGGGACATGTTCTAAATGTTTTAAAAACCTTTATTTAAATGTTTAACACTGAAACAAATCTCCCCGAGGCATCTCCGTGTCTCAGGGAGATCTCTGCATTCTTCTGCAGGCATTTGCAAAAGAGCACAGGGAACCACTCAGGGAACCACACCCGCCCCCACCCGCACAGGGAGCGCTCAGCGCTCCCAGGCACGCATCACGATGGGCGGGCCTTCATTGGCCCACCCACATAAAATGGCGGCGTGGACCCGATCAGGTTCGCACCCATCCCCCGCCTGCCCCTGCACAACCCCCCCAACGGGGAGGGGGGGGGGCAATTTCTCGCCATGGTGACAGGCCACGTCAGTGCACAAGAGTTTAGCACAGAACAAAGACAAGGCTGAGAAGCAGCTGAAAGACTTAAAAAATAGAGCTCTTTGAAAATGCTGACGCATTATCTGAATTGCAACAGCAGGTGGCAGTCTAAAGCACGCAGATGGCTGTGAATGAAGGAAAGCTATTTGACATAACCGAAAAGAAACCAAACCTGCAAAAAAGAAAATGAAACAATTCCATGGGAGAATGTTTGTGTGAAAGCTGAGTTGGCAGGAACTCAACCAGAAGTAGAGTCAAGCACAACTGCAGGCAGAAAAGGTGCTCAAAGAAGTTGGTGAGAAGACAAAGAAGCCCTGAAAGACTCTTTAAAGGATAAATACATGGCCCTGGATAAACACGAGGAGCAAAAAAATGTTGAATACTACTTCAGCAAAGCCAGTTTTGGAGCTATCTGTAGTGAAAAAGCAATGCACTGAATCACAGCGTGAGTTGTCAAGAGGTCAACAAGAAAATAAACAGTTGAAAGAACAGCTGATTGTCCTTCAAGATCAAATGCAAAAGGAATACAGAACCCTTCAGCAGCATGAGGAAATGAAGGCTGTCTTGAGCAGTAGAATGGAAGAACAGCAGAAGAAACTTGAGGAGATTCTGTTGAATGACAAGAAAAATCAAGGTGAAGCAATTGAGCTTTGGAAAGAAAAGGAAAACCTGTTAAAAGACCTTCACAAGCGACAAGGATCCCTCGGTTCAAACAAAAACAGAAAATGCTGGAAACACTCAGCAGGTCTAACAGCATCTGGAGAGAAAAACAGAGTTAACAATTCGAGTCCGTATGAGTCTTCCTCTGAAGAAGAGTCATACGGACTTGAAACATTAACCCTGTTTCTCTCTCCACAGATGCTGTTAGACCTGCTGAGTTTTTCCAGCATCCGCAGTATTTTGCTTTTCCCGCAGTTCAAAGTTTGTTCCTCTGGAAAATTATGGAGAGAAGCAAAATGCCACTCTGAATGAACTGAAGAACCAGTTGGTACAGAAGACTCAGCAATGTTCAATATTCCAGGGTGGAGCCGAAAGCTACAAGTAAGAAACTGAAGACTGGAGAAGCAGCTGAACGGAAAAGAGGAGGCATTGAGAGGAAAAGCTGTGGAGCTTTCCAAGCTGCGAGCGGGATAATGAGGCCGTGAGTAGCACAGTAACAGAACTAAAACAAGTTCACACTTCACCGGAGACAGAGCTGGCCAATAGTGAAACCAAAATGAAGGACCAGGACAAAGTTATGCTGCAGACAGAGAAAGACAGAAATAAGATTGGAAAATGTAAATCCGATGCTGAAGCAACTAGAAGAAACAACACTGGACGCCTCAAACATACTGAGAACCACTGAGCTGTTGAAAAACAAAATAGCTGAAATTGTGAAACGAGTGGAAATTAAGTTTTCATTGTTGAAACATCAACATCCAGCAAGAACATGGCAGATCCCACGGAAAAAGAAAATCCCAGTCCACCCTCAGAATGAAAGGAGTGAACATTTCCTTCGGAACGAACAGGGCAAAACCACGGAGTCCAAAGAAAGCAGATGGTTGTTAATAAAGAAATAACGCAGCCCGAAGGAGCACAAAAAGCCAGTCAAACGGAGACAACCAAGTACCAGAAACACAGAGCACGACAATTTCAGCACCAAAACGACAAAGTCAACCCAAAGCAACTGAGACGACCGTTCAGAGTAAAGGTTAATGGGAGACTGGAGAACAGTAGCGCCCACAGTATGAAGTAGAGAGTCATATGATAGTAGACTGTCTGTGCAGTAGAGTCTGGGAAGCAGGCCTGGAGACAATACCTAAGCAGGGCTGTACCTTGGCGATGTACATAGTTATGGGTTACCAATATGCAGTTTATGTTCAACCTTACAAGCCTCAGACCTCTTGTTGAAACACCAAACAACCTTTACTACAGTTGGGGGTGGTGGAGGGGTGGGAGTGGGAGTGGGGTGGTGTGGTGGCTGCAGCGTTAATTCACCAGAATAGTACCCACAGTTAAAAGGTTACATTATGAGGACAGCCTGAAAATGAGAGAGTGAGGGGTGATCTAATCAAGTTGTTTAAAATGATAGAAGAATTTGACAGAGAAGTGATTTAGTCTGGTGAGGAAATCCAGAACAAGAGTTGGGTTGGGGGCAATCTTCAAATTACAGCGAGATGGTTCAAGAGAGTAATCTGTAAAAACTTTTTCACACGAGGAGAAGAATCTTAAAATGTAGGCTTTGGTGGAAGAGAGGTCAATGGGACACCAAAATTGTGAACAGCCTGGATCAGCCTCAAACAGTGGCTAGGCAGGGTGATGAAATCGATAGCCAAGGAATGGAGATGGTGTCGAGGACCAAAGACAACGGCTTCAATCTTTCAAATGTTTGATTCTCTGACAACATAGGCTGCTCAAGGGGGTGAAGAGAGGTGGAGGTGGGTTGGGGCTGGGGAGGGGTGGAGCCAAGGGATGCAGTCATTGGATAAGTAGAGCAGGGGGGAGGGATGAAGCCAAGGAATGGGTAGAGCCGGGGGAGGGGGTAGCCGGGGAGGGGAGGGCAGGAGCCAGAGGGAGGGGTGGAGCCAGCGGGGGGGGGTGGCTACAACCAGAGGAGGGCTAGAGCCAGGGTGAGGTGGGCTGGATCCACGAGAGGGGTGGAGCCATGGGAGGGGTGGAGCCATGGGAGGGGTGGAGCCAGAGTAGTGGTAGAGCCAGGCAAGGGGTGGAGCCAGGTGAGGAGGGGTGGATCCAGGGGGTGGGTGGAGCTAGGTGAGGGGTGGAACCAGATGAGTGGTGGAGCCAGGGAGGGGTGGAGCCACGTGAGGGGTGGAGCCTGGGGATGGGTACAGCCAGGGGAGGAGTAGAGCTGGCGAGGGTGGATCCGGGAGATGGGTGGAGCTGGGTGAGGGGTGGAGTCAGGGGTGGGGTGGAGTCTGGGGTGGGGTGGAGCCAGTGGAGGGGCAGAGCTCGGGGAGGGACATCATCAGTGAATGTGGAATCTGGCTCCATATGTTCAGATGAAGTTGCCAAAGGGCAGGATATCCATGAGGAAGAGGAGGTGCCAAGGATAGACCCTTGGGAGACTCCAGAAGAAATTCTTTAGGCGGTTTCTCTGCTCAATAACCTGTGAAGATTATGATTTTTGAGAGACTTGTAAAATCATCTTGTATGAAAATTTGGATTGTGAATCACTTTGTGTTGAGATGCACAGATTAAACAGCAAATAAAAGCAACTCAATAAAAGCAAAGCACCTGGATTGATGCTGGCAGGTGGTGGAGGGGGTAGTGGAAGGCCCTTTCTTACAGCTTCTGTTGCAAGTCTGGCTGACCTGACGCTGTTGATGAAATCTTCATGCTGTTGTCTCCAATGTGATACAGGTGGAGAATGCTGCAGCAGAGGCACAGAACAAGGAAACATTTGCAATCTAAATCATTTCCACTCAGCATGCAAGATGCTCCCAATTAAAGAATTCTCTACACACAGCATCACCAACAACCCCATACACAATCATAGATTCGTACAGCACAGGAGGAGGCCATTCACCCCATCAAATCTGTGCCGAATCTTTTGAAGAGTCATCCAGCTGGTCCCACGCTTTCTGTTGCTCCTGCACTTTTTCCTTCAAGTATTTATGCAATTCCCTTTTGAAAAATACTATCAGATCTGTATTTGCCACCCTGTCAGGGTGCATTCCAAATCCTAACCACTCATTCCGTGAAAAAGAAGTTTATCCTCATGTGGCCTCTGGTTCTTATGCCAATAACCTTAATCTGAAGAAGACAAAGAGTCTGAAGAAGAGTCATATGGACTCAAAACATCAACTCTATTTCTCTCTCCACAGATGCTGTCAGACCTGCTGAGCTTGTCCAGCATTTTCTGTTTTTGTTTCAGGTTTCCAGCGTCCGCAGTATTTTGCTCTTAACCTTAAACTCATGCCCTCTGGTTCTCAAACCTTCAGCCATTGTTTCCCTTTATTACTCTATCTAAACCCTTCATGATTCTGAACACCTCGATCAAACCTCCACTCAGCTTTCTCTGCTCTGAGGTGAACAATGTGTGAAATAATTGTACATAACCCACAGCCCAGTATAATAACCCGTTACATTCCAGACACTCTTCCTTCTGCCTGCACCCTCACAGTTTGAATCCACGTTTTCCACAAAAGCAAAATATTCAAACTCTGTTCCTTTATCCACAGATTCTGCCTGTGTTTCCAGCATTTTCTGTTCTATATTTTTCACACCCAGTGCTGCTGTGGCCTATTTCATAGAATCACATGGCGTGGCAGGCCATTCCACCCATCAAGCCTGTGCTAGCTCTTTGGAAGAGCTACCAATTAATCCCACTCCCCGCTCTTTCCCTATAGCCCAGCAAAATATTTTCCCTTCAGCTAGTTATCCAATTCCCTTTGAAAAGTGAATCTGCTCCCATCCTTCTTCCAGGCAGCACATTCCGGATCATAAATTCCTAGAACCAAAACCGTGGCACTGCTTATCTCAGTCTTTGCTCTCTTCTACAAACTACTGACTTCTTAACCACAACCATACTAATCCCACCTTCATCTCCCCCCACAATTCAGCCCTTGCATCTGAACGCTTTCCCTTCAGTTTATTGACTATAGACATCGGGACATAGAGCCTGCGCTCCAAGTGATATGAAGTGTTCAGGGATCAGTTCTACCTTTGCAGCTGGCAGCCCTCTTGCCGATGAAATGTCTGTCCCAGCAGCTCTTTGCTTGTATGAATTGAATACTTTTTTTTTCTTATTAGCGACTTTGCTACAGATGGGTTCATGTCTTTCCTTAAAATAAAAGAAGTCATTGAGTTTTACAGTGGTTCAGAAGCAGCTTCTAATAATTTGAAGCTAACTTTTAATAGGATTTTCCATCTCAAAGTTTATCCCTAATCTCCTCCCTGCCTCCATCCCCAATCAGGGTGCCAGCTCTGGCGGGACACGTTCCTGGTAGTTTCATCACATGATCATTCAGCCCACCTTCCACCATTGGTTACTTAACAAATCATTCTCGCAACATTCTGTTTATCCACAGCCAATCAGCTGCATTGTTTCAAGGGAGTAAGGCAAGGCTGGATGGCCTCTACTTCAATGCCAGGAGTATTCCAGGTAAAACGGATGAGTTAAGGGTGAGGATTGACACGTGGAATTGTGATATAGTAGCCATCACTGAGACGTGGTTGAGGGAGGGGCAGGATTGGCAGCTCAACATTCCGGGATATAGAATCTTCAGGTGAGAGAAGGGAGGGGGTAAAAGAGGAGGAGGCATTGCATTATTAGTTAAGGAGTCAGTTACTGCAGTAAGGAGAGATGATATCTTGGAAAGGGCATCGAATGAAGCTTTGTGGGTAGAGCTTAGGAATAAAAAAGGGGCAGCCACATTGTTAGGTGTTCATTATAGATCCCCAGATAGTCAGCAGGAAATTGAGGAGCAAATATGTGCACAATTTGCAGAGGTGTGTAAAAACAATAACAACAGGGTAATTATATTAGATGATTTCAACTTTCCCAACATTAATTGGGATAGACATAGTTTTAAGGGCTTGGATGGAATGGATTTCTTGAAATGTGTACAGGAGAACTTTTTAGGTCAATATGTAGAGGGTCCAACAAGGGACAGCACAGTTCTGGACCTAATTCTGGGGAATGAAGCCGGACAGGTGACTGAGCTGGTGGTGGGAGAGCATTTTAGTGATAGCGACCACAACATGATACAATTTAAGCTTGTTATGGACGAAGAAATAGACAAGTTGCAAATAAATGTTTTGGATTGGGGGAGAGCGGATTTTACTAAAATAAGGCAGGATCTAGCCAAGGTAGACTGGGAACAGCTACTTGTGGGGAAATCTACAGAAGAACAGTGGGGGGCATTCAAAAAGGAAATGGGAAGGGTACAGGCTCAACATGTTCCCTCTAGGGTGATAGGAAGGTGTAACAAGCCCAGAGAACCATGGATGACCAGAGATATTCAGGATACGATGAGAAGCAAAAGAGATGTTTTTAGCAGGTACAAGTGAAGCAAATCAGCGGAAGCATTAGTGGAATACAGAAAGTGCAGGGTAGCACTTAAGAAAGCAATTAGGAGAGCAAAGAGGGGATATGAGAAAGCTCTGGCTGGTATAAGTAGGGAAAATCCCAAGATATTCTATAAGTATATCAATGGGAAGAGGATAACCAGGGAAAGAGGGGATCAAGGGGGCAATCTATGGGTGGAGCCAGAGGACATCACTAGAGTGCTGAACGAATATTTCACGTCCATCTTCACCCAAGAGAATGAAGATGAAGGTATCAAACTCGGGGAGAGACTGTGAGGTTCTTGAGCAAATTGATACAGGGAGTGATAAGGTATTGGAGGTGTTGGCAGGCTTAAAAGTGTCCCAATCTCCACATCCAAATGATTTGTATCCCAGACTGTTGAGGGAGGCAAGGGAGGAGATCACCGGGGCTCTGACCCAAATTTTTAATTCCACTCTGGCCATGGGGGAGGTGCCAGAGGACTGGAGAACTGCTAATCTGGTTTCACTATTTAAAAAGGGTTGTAGAGATAAGCCAGGGAACTACAGGCCAGTGAGTCTCACGCCAGTGGTAGGGAAACTATTGGAGAAAATTCTGAAGGAGAGAATCTATCTCCCCTTGGAGAGGCAAGGTTTGATCAGGGATAGTCAGCATGGCTTTGTCAGAGGGAGGTCATGCCTAACAAATTTGATTGAATTTTTTGAGGAGTGACCAGGTGTGTAGATGAGAGTAGTGCAGTTGATGTAGTTTATATGGATTTCAGAAAAGCCTTTGACAAGGTCCCATATGGGAGACTTATAAAGAAGGCAAATGCACATGGGAAACAGGGTAATTTGATAAGGTGGATTCAAAATTGGCTTAGTTGTAGGAGACAGAGGGTGATGACAGAAGGATGCTTTAGTGACTGGAAACCAGTGTCCAGTGGCGTACCACAGGAATCTGTGCTGGGTCACCTATTATTCGTCATTTATATAAATGACATAGATGCCTATGTGGGGGGTAGGATTAGTAAGTTTGCGGATGACACAAAGATTGGCCGGGTGGTTAACAGTGAGGTTGAGTGTCTTGGGCTACAGAGAGATATAGACAGGATGGTCAAATGGGCAGATAAGTGGCAGATGGAATTTAACCCTGAAAAGTGTGAGGTGATATATTTTGGAAGGAGTAATTTGACAAGGAAGTATTCAATGAATGGCATGACACTAGGAAGTTCTGAGGAACAAAGGGACCTTGGCGTGTGTGTCCATAGATCACTGAAGGCTATGTTAGTGGGGTGGTGAAAAAGGCATCTGAGACACTTGCCTTTATCAATCGAGGCATAGATTACGAAAGTAGAGAGGTCATGTTGGTGTTGTAAAGAACCTTGGTGAGGCCACAGCTGGAGTACTGTGTGTAGTTCTGGTCGCCACATGATAGGATGGATGTGATTGCACTGGAGGGGGTGCAGAGGAGATTCACCAGGATGTTGCCTGGGATGAAACATTTAAGTTATGAAGAGAGGTTGGATAGACTTGGGTTGTTTTCGTTGGAGCAGAGAACACTGAGGGGTGACCTGATTGAGGTGTACAAGATTATGAGGAGCACGGACAGGGTGGATAGGGAGCAGCTGTTCCCCTTAGTTGAAGGGTCAGTCACGAGGGGACATATGTTCAAGGTGAGGGGCAGGAGGTTTAGGGGGGATTTGAGGAAAAACCTTTTTACCCAGAGGGTGGTGACGGTCTGGAATGCGCTGCCTGGGAGGGTGGTGGAGGCCGGTTTAAAAAAATACCTGGATGAGCACTTGGCACGTCATAACATAACATTCAAGGCTATGGGCCAAGTGCTGGTAAATGGGATTAGGTAGGTAGTTCGGGTGTTTCTCACGTGTTGGTGCAGACTTGATGGGCCGAAGGGCCTCTTCTGCACTCTGTGGTTCTGTGAAAAGTCTCCTTGCTACCCCATTGGATGATTCTGGAATGGCAGTCAGTCAATTTTCGCTCTTGCAATAAGGGCTCAAAGAACATGAAAATACCATTTTTCTCCAGGAGTTGCTCCCAGGGGAGTCCTGCGAGTTCATCTTTAATTCCTGGAGACTCCAGGGTAATCCTGGGGGTCATGGTGGCCCATGTTGACTGAGCTGGCGGCCCTGTGATTGGGACTATCGCTGAACATCTGTAGCACCTGCTGAAACCATTTACAAACATTGCGGTGTACAAATCTGCTGCTACGTTTCCTACATGGGCCACACTTCAAAACTACCTCACTCGCTGTAAAGCGCTTCGGGACATCCTGAGATGGTGAAAGGCACCAGGTCTTTCTTTCTCTCAAACTGCTCACAAGAAATTAAGCTTCCACAGGCAGCAAAGCCTTCCTCAGAGGGGCCGAGCAAGAAAACTGACCTGTCGAGCTTCAAACCAAACAGTTCCTTCCTCAACGATCACTCAAAATGGTCTGCAAAGGCAGGCTTGGGTTTGAGATTTGCCGTGGGTTTGAATATTCACTCTGACAGGGAACTGTGGGGAAGAGGGGGACAGCAAGCATTACGGACATCTACAGTGTCCCTGTTCAATGATGGCACAGAAACCTGCTGGCAAAACTCCTCCTATTAGAGGACGTAAGGTGCCAATTTGGCCGCCAGTGCCCAGATGCTTGTTTAGGCCTTAACATCGCCAAAGCCTCCCATTTAAGAAATAATTAATAGCCTCAGGTCTAGCAGGTGATGAGGATGACCCTACAATCTCAACAAAAACATATTTATGTGTTGCCTTTAACTAATAAAACATTCCAAGGTGCTTCACAGGAGCAAAACAAAATTTGACACTGAGCCACATGAGGAGATATCAGGTCAGATGACCAAACGCTTGTTCAAAGAGTTAAGTTTTAAGGAGTATTTTGAAGGAGAGAAGTGTGGTAGAGAGGCGGAGAGGTGTTGGGAGGGAATAGAGCCTCAGCAACTGAAATCACAGCCGCCAATGGTGGAACGATTAAAATAGGGGATGCTCAAGAGGCCAGAATTAGAGGAGTGCAGGTACCTCGGAGGGTTGAGGGCTGAAGCAGATTGCAGAGATAGGGAGGAGTGAGGCCATGGAGGGATTTGAAAACAAGGATGAGAATTTTAAAATCAAGAGATCGCTTGACTGGGCATCAATGTAGGTCAGTGAGCTCAGGGGTGATTGGGGAATGGGACTTGCTGCAAGTAAAGACACGGGCAGCAGAGTTTTAGATATTTTAAATCATAATTCATAAAACAGAAGCAAGTGCAGAGACACAGAGCAAAGCAAAAAAAAAAAGTTCTCAGAGATGCTTAACAGGAAGTGGAAGGCCAAGAAGGAAACTGAGGAAATGAATCTTGTACAAACTTACCAGACTACTGGGTTCAAAATTTCTTCCACAGTTTCTACAGGGCACAAGGTTCAGATTCTGCTCTGTGTTCAAGAAAAGGTTAAATATAAAAAATTTCAACAGATTCATTGTTACTGGACTGTAATCCAAATGTCTAAATTCAAATCGCACACTAGCAATTACTAAATAAAAGCTACTATCAGTTAAAGCCACCATGAAGCTGTCAAGATTGTTGTAAAATCTCGGCTGGCTCCCTTCAGGGAAGGGAATCTGCCATCCTTACCCGGTCTGGCTCGATGAATCGGCCATCCTTACCCGGTCTGGCTCGATGAATCTGCCATCCTTACCCGGTCTGGCT